>NW_027099232.1:0-300000 GCF_037042795.1 Molothrus aeneus
ACAGTCGCGCTTTACGGCCCCTTTTACGACAGTCGCGCTTTACGGCCCCTTTTGCGACAGTCGCGCTCTACGGCCCCTTTTACGACAGTCGCGCTTTACGGCCCCTTTTGCGACAGTCACACTTTACGGCCTCCTTTGCGACAGTCGCGCTTTACGGCAGTTTTGCGACAGTCGCGCTTTACGGCCCCTTTTACGACAGTCGCGCTTTACGGCCCCGTTTGCGACAGTCGCGCTTTACGACCCCTTTTACGACAGTCGCGCTTTACGGTAGTTTTACGACAGTCGCCCTTTACGGCAGTTTTGCGACAGTCGCGCTTTACGGCACCTTTTGCGACAGTCGCGCTTTACGGCACTACCCTTTATGGAAATTTTATGGTACTTTACAGCACTTTACGGTTTTTATTTTGTTTTTAATTTATTTTAAAT
Source organism: Molothrus aeneus (assembly GCF_037042795.1). Classification (NCBI taxonomy): domain Eukaryota; kingdom Metazoa; phylum Chordata; class Aves; order Passeriformes; family Icteridae; genus Molothrus; species Molothrus aeneus. Next base: position 427 of record NW_027099232.1, read on the forward strand.
TTATTTTAATTTTTTAATTTTATTTTTTACTTACTGTTTATTTTAAATTTTTCTATTTTTAAAGCTTTTTATTTTATTTTAAAAATTTTATTTACTTATTATTTTTAATTTTTCAATTTTTAAAGCATTTATTTTTTATTTTTATTTTTTATTTAAATTTTATTTTTATTTTTTCTATTTTAAAAGCTTTAATTTTATTTTTTAATTTTATTTTTTATTTTTCTATTTTTAAAGCTTTCTGTATTTTTCTAATTTTATTTTTTATTTTTAATTTTTCTATTTTTAAAGGTTTTTAGTTTTTTTTATTTAGTGCTGCCCAGACCAACTCAAGCGGGTGATTGTGGTGGTGTTTGAGGGTCTTGCATTACGGCACTACCTTTTATGGAACGATTACAGCACTTTACAGCACGTTACAGTTTTTATTTTGTTTTTCATTTATTTTAAATTAATTTTGTTTTTTTTAATTTTACTTAATTTTTATTTTTAATTTATATATTTTTAAAGCATTTTAATTTTTTTAATTTTATTTTTTATTTACTTATTATTTTTAATTTTTCTATTTTTAAATATTTTATTTAATTTTTTAAATTTAATTTTTTATTTTTTATTTTTCTATTTTTAAAGGTTTTTAGTTTTTTTATTTAGTGCTGCCCAGACCAACTCAAGCTGGTGATTGTGGTGGTGTTTGAGGGTCTTGCATTACGGCACTACCTTTTAGGGAACTCTTACAGCACTTTACAGCACTTTACAGTTTTTGTTTTTCATTTATTTTAAATTAATTTTGTTTTTTTTAAATTTTATTTAATTATTTTTAATTTTTTTATTTTTAAAGCATTTTATTACATTTTATTTGGTGCTGCCCAAACCTGCTGTAGTGCATTTTTATACTTTGTAATACTTTGAAGTCATTTTGTTTTGTATCCCCATATTTTTCCCAAATGGTTTATCCCCAACTGTACCCCCCTCCTTCTACCTGTGTTATCCTCTCCCGGGATGAGATCATCCCCAAACCCCACCCTGGCTCTCTGTCAATCACTCAGCCTCCCATCCCCTCCATCCAGAAGTTTCGGTCCAAGTCGTCGAGTGATGAGCCAGAGGCCAGGGGTCAGCCCCCCAAGCCTTGCCCCATACGCTGTCCTGTATGTCTGGATCCCCCAGCATCCATCCCTTAGGGTCACTTAATGGTTGGTAAGATGTTATCTACTTTTGGTTTCCACCTCCCTTTAAATGTGACCTTGACACATCTCCCTGGGGCTCTCGGCAGGAGGCCCCTGAGGTGCAGGAGCTCCTTTGGGACTCCTAATAAAACCTTGGATTAACCCCTGCTAAGAGTCGGCCCTTTCTCTTCTACTGCTGTTTCTGGTGTCTCTTGTGCTGCACAGGGGCCCAGCCCAGGTGCCCTCAGCACCCTCGGGGCACAGAGAGTGTCTCCCCCCAGCCCAGGTGCCCTCAGCACCCTCGGGGCACACACAGAGAGTGTCTCCCCCCAGCCCAGGTGCCCTCAGCACCCTCGGGGCACAGAGAGTGTCTCCCCCCAGCCCAGGTGCCCTCAGCACCCTCGGGGCACAGAGGGTGTCTCCCCGCTCTCGGCCGTGCCGGGGCTGCCGACTCGGGACCGGCCGAGGGTTACTGAGAGGCTCGCACAAACTCGCTCGGCCGCTGATTGTGGTGATGAGGGTCCCCAGGACGAGGGAAGAGACGAGAATCTTGACTCCACCTTTCAGAAGGCTGAAATATTATTTTATCATCTCTATTATATTAAAAGAAAATGAGATAGTAGAACTATACTAAAAGAGGAAGGAGACATCAGAAAGCTGGAAAGGAATGAATAATAAAAACCTGGGACTGCTCACAGCCCCGACGCAGCTGGACCATGATTGGTCATCAAGTAGAAACAATGCACAGGAGACCAATCCAAGATGCCCCTGTTGCTAAACCATCTCCAGCCCACACTCCACAGCCAGCAGATTGTTACTGGTTCCATTTCTGTTCTGAGGCTTCTCAGGAGAAAAATCCCAGCAAAAGGATTTTCATCAAACACGTCAGTGCCAGGTGATGGCACAGGCAGCATCGGCCGGCCGAGGTCACTGTGTCATCCCTGCCAGCCCAGGTGTCACAGCAAGGAGCAGAGTTCACCCTGTACTCACCCTGTGCTCACCCAGCCCTGCCAAGGGACCGGCTGCCAAAACAGAGCCATGCCATGCATGCCAGTGTCTGCATGGCAGAGAGAGGACATGAAAAGCCACTGAGGAAGCTGCCACCTCCTCGCTGAGCTCTGCCCTGCAGGCCGGGCCATGGGCAGCCACTTTGGGAAGGCTGCATTTGCTGCCCATCAGCTGCTCTGTGTCTGACAGGAATTGAAATAGCCCAGGTTTGGGTTGGTGCTGAGCAGAGGGCAGGGAGGAGAAAGGGAGAAGGCTGTGCTGCAGGCCAGGTGGATCCAGGCAGAGCCAATTTGGGCAGCAGCCTTGTCTAACAGCATTTCATTTTCCACTTCTACTACATTACGTTTCATTTTGCACTTCTGCTAGAACTGCATGTCAACAGCTTTCAAATATCCTCCTCAGTCCCAGCAGCCTGCTTGAAAGTGCTGTGTCTTTATCAGACCATTGATGGTCCTTCTGAAATGTGAGTCTCACTGGCTGCATCCAAACCTTGTGCTTGAACAGCATTCCTAAAAATTAAAGCAGATTGGGCCTTTGGGGAAGAAGGGGCTGCAAAGCATCTCCTAAAGCATTTTCTACTCCAATTTCATTGTGGGGAAGTACACCTGAAGGATGATGCAGGGATTAGGATTGAGACAAAGATGAGTTTGGTAGGTCAATTTTACTTGAGAGCTTGAGAAGCACAGGAAGCCCAAGTGATGATCCCAGAGGGTTGAACACAGAGGTTTCACCCTCCCAGATATACAAGGGCCTTACCTTAAAACCACTGCTCACAGCACACAGCTGTCTCAACACTGCATTAATGTTTTCTCCTCTTTGTGCATGTGTAGAATTGAAATCCCTCTTGGGGAAGAAACTTATTCCAAGTAAATTCCTAAACAATCAGCTGAAAAAAACCCTGAAATGTTCTTTCCTCTCCTTGTATATTTTTAAAGCCTTTGACATTTGAAACACTGTTCCCCTGCAAGGCCTTCTCCTAAATCCCAGCTTCTCAGAAGGCCCAAGGGGACAGGGTTGGCCAAGGGTGGAGCTGTTCTGGATTTGTTGGTGGTGGCTTGTAGTGAACGGTGTGTTCAGAGCTGCTCTGCTGGTTCTGCCTATCACTTTGACAGGGAAGGAGTGTGCTGGGATATGATAAATCACTAAATTGTCACTTCTAAATGCTGCTTGCAATGAAAATACTGTGCATAAACCCTCCTAAATGGTGTTAAATTTGTCTGCTGTATTTCTTCCCTCCCACCCCACCACTGCTGCTCTAAGATCCCTTAGTAGCTCAGTCTTTCTTTGTGTTTTGTTTGACATTTATGCCCACTTTCCCCAAAGCTCTGGGGGTTCTTTTTAAAATATGATATCGATTTTTTTCTTGGTTTTAAAAAAAACCTGAAATACACACACTAAAGAAGCAGGTCTCCATGGCTCAGCCCTGAGTGGTAAAGGAAGAGCAACAGGAAGGGTGGTTTGTGGTGCTGGAGAAAGTCTCTGCCAGGCTTAAAGGAGCATCCCACTTCGACAGATGACTTTTTTTTTTTTTTAATGAGTTATGGTGCTGGCAAGATCTGGAAAGAGTGCAAGTCCCTCATTCCTGTTTGGATGTCTTGTTTTAAGAAATGTGTTCTTTCAGTTCTTGGAGAGCATAGTTTTGGATTCATCCTCACATCCTCCAGTCTTGGTGGCTCTGTTGTTTTTTTATTTCCCTTTCTCTGCCCTTTTCCCTGCACTCACGCCCCTGATGGCTGCAGGGGATGTGATTCAGGCACTCATCACTGCTCTGCAGCTGCTTTACAGAGCTAAAACTGACTGGGTCTTTCACCCTCCTCTCATAGCAGTGGTGCAGAGTGAGACACGTGGCAGGGCAGGGCTTTTAGCTGTTGTTTTATCTTCTGGTTTGATGTTTAACACATGAGGCAGGACCCCAAGCCCCTGCTCACCATGTCAGGCTAGGCTGCAGGGGAGCACATTGACAGCAACACAGTGGCTGCACCACAACCACCATCAATCAATCCGATAGAAAAAGGGTTTAAGGCTTCTAACAGTGCCACGGTGACTGAGCTGAGTCCAACCTGGGTCTAGCGTAATCCCTGATCTGTGTAAAGCCCTCTTCTGTGCTTTCCTGAGGCTGGGACAGCTGGAGAGGTTGCTCTCCATGAGCACAGGATGGCAGCTGTGGGCTGAAACTCGCTGAGCTGCCTCCCCAGTACGGGATGGGCTTGTGAGGGATTTAAAAGAAAAAACATTACCATGTCTTTGTCAGTCTGCCATGCTCACTTAAGCTGGCTGTTGGTGATTTGTAGTATTTTTTAAAAGAAAAACCAAATGCTTTCCCTTTACAAGGAAATATGCTATGAAGAGGGCTTCAAAGGAAAGGTGATTAGTTACTATCCAACTGTTGCTAAATTCATTGCTTGATGGTCCATATACTGCATCTTTTAATGTTACTGATACAGACCATTCCCAAGCTGTTTGATAATTATTTATCAGCCATCTGCATCAGCATCATCTGTATGACCAGTGATGGCCAAAAAGCAGGAAAGAGAGAAAGGACTTAAGCTGTAGGCAGGAAAGGGAAGGCAGAAACCAAGCAGCAAACAATTGGCACCTGGGCTCCATTGAAGACTAAAAGTGGGAAAAAATGGCTTACTTGAAAAATCTGCTTATTGTGTGTGCAGTCTCCAAGGGGAAACAAACAAACCCATTCAAAGGAAGGGAAAAAAAGGCAAAGAATTAAAAAATCCTTGTGCTGTTATGCACAATTGGGGGGTTTAACTCTTCCCAATCTCTTCCCAGTCTCAGGCAGAAATATTTCTATAACCAAACCATCTCCCTTTTTAAAGCATTTAGCTGGATTGAGTAATTTCTTAAGTCCTCCATCATCAGGACCAGTTTGGGTTTGGCAGCTCAAACACCTTGGCAAGGCCAGGACAACTTCAGTGGTTCTCCCTGTCCTGAAAGAGAGGAGAAAAGGGAAGTTAAGCTCACTGCAGAATCAAAGCCTCCTGCATTTCATCTTTTGGCTTAGATTGCTCACCATGGAGTATGAGCCATAAAAAAAGGGGAGGTGGAACCAAATTGAATTAAAAAGTGCCCTTTCCCAGTGCTTTTATTCCAGACATTCAAAGGAAGCTCATTTTTCTTCTAGCATTCTTTCCCTCATTTTAGCAGAACCATTCTCATCCCAGACCCCACTCAGCAGTTGTTCAATCTTTTGGCACTGGATCTGGACAAAGGAAGGGACACATCTGGGTCACAGGAAAGCACAGAGGGAAACCCTCCAAAACTGGCCAGAGAAAAATGAAATGCAGGAAGACTTACCTGCAGCTGGATGCTCTTTGCACTGGGCTTCCTTTAAAGGAATGGATTTGCTGCTAAACACATCTCAGGCTCAGATGTGACCAGGGAGAAGGTGGGATGGAGATGAGGAGTCAGACAGGGAATAACCAGGGAGATGCAGGGCCCAGGAACATGAAGGATGGAGAAGAGAAGGAACAGGGATTGTTCTCCTTGTTTAGATCCATCAGTGCTGGGAACTTGGGAAGCACATGAGGGTACCAGAGGGATGCTGGGCAGGAGCAGGAGAACTCCAGGATAAGGGCAAGCTGCTCCCACTCCAGGGCTGGGCCAGGGAAGGAGGGGAATTATTTCTCTCCCCTTTCCAGTGGGATGCAGGTGCCACCCCATGCAGAGGCAGGAAAACTGCCTTGCAATCAAGTACAAAACCTGCCTGGCAAGCCCAGGATGCCAGCAGCCATTTCTCCTGGATTTCCTGCTTACAGGCATTTTAAGCTTGCTTTGTCTCAAAATGCCCTTTTTTGCCAAGGGCATTCCCATTTCTTCTGGATCCTGAACAGAGGTTTGGAAAGCTGACTTTGATGAGGGAACTGTTTCCTATTTTGATCTGTGTTAACTTGGAGTTTCCCTTGGCACCAAAATCAGGGGGTGAACCCAACCCTTGAAAGGCCATAAGATCCTAACTATCCAATCCCCAATCCCCTCAGCATTGGCTTGTGGAACCTTCTCAGGGTTAATGTAGCAAATTAAGGGTTTGGCAAGTTCAGGATCGAAACAACCAAAAAGATTCATGAAAAAGAAACGGAACTGAGGCTGGCTAAAAGCTGACGACTCATTACAACAATTCAGTGAAAAGGAAGCAGGAGTGATCCTGTGAAAAACACCAATCACTTGTTTTTAAAATTTTAAAAGTTTACCAGTAATTACATGCTTATAAAAATAGTAATACAATCCGAGTAATAATAATTTGGACAAATTAAATTAGGACAATATGAGACAATAGAGACAAAGAGTTACAGACAGTCCGGGTACCTTTTTCTGGGCAGCATAAGCCCGAAAAAGGACCCCCGTTAACAAAGGATTAACCCTTAAAAACAACAGCCTGTTGCATATTCATACATCTCATACATGAGGAATAAATTCCATTCAGACACAGGATTCTGTCTGGTCATCATCAACTTCTTCCTCTGAATCCTAACAGCGCCTTCGAGGCAGGAAGAAGTTCGTTTCTTCTAATAAGAGAGCAATAAATTCTTTTTCTCTGAAAGATTTAGGTGTCCTGTAGCTGCTATCTCACTGCGAGTCCTTTCTTTAAAAAAAGTCTCCTACATAATATAGTTTCTATTTTAACATGTTGTTATAACCTAAAACTATATTTAGCACGCTATTGAAGAGAATTAATACAGCATTACTTTTTAACACAACACATATCATATCCATTTTACTATTTGCGAAAAGCCACTCACAAAATACGCATTTTTCACATTTTCAATACTCACCAAGCCATCTGGCCAGAGTTCTGTGCCCACCGAGGACACAGAAACCAGCAGGGACCTTCCTCCCATTCTCCAGCACAGGCGGCTTCCCTCCACACGCAGGGAGCTGCAGCCACTCAGGGAACACCGACTTAGACACAACAGGAGAGGCACAAGGATAATTTGGAACTCGTTGCGACCTCAATGCCGCCCAGGCCCAGGAGAAAGCACTCTTACCATCAGACGGAGCGGGGTATTTGCTGTACCGCCCTCTCTTCCCCCTACCCAAGGCACATGAGCACACTGCCGCCATCATTGGAAGGGCAAGTGAGTGCCGCCCTCAGCCGCCATCTTGGGTGTGGCGTAAAACTGACCCTTTTTTGTCTCCCCTTTCCAATTTTCACCCTCAGCAGAGGCAGGAAAACTGCCTTGCAATCAAGTACAAAACCTGCCTGGCAAGCCCAGGATGCCAGCAGCCGTTTCTCCTGGATTTCCTCTCCGCAATCTTTGGTACTGGCAGAAGCCACTCCCGGCCGAGCCACCATCTTTGTTGTGGTACCCTTAAGCATCCCCCGCTCCTCACAAGGCGTTTCTCTTGCTGGCTGCCTCAACCCGGTCCCGACGCCGATCCCGTGCTCTCAGCGCCATTTTCTGCTGCTTTTCCCGGCGGGAGAAAACGGTTGGCGGGGTCAGCGGCACTGGAACCCCGCGAATCGCGGCAGGGAGCGGCGGAGACGCCTCTGCCGGAGTCCTGCTGCAGCCGCCATCTTGAGTGCGGCTGGAGCCCGACCCGGCTCACGCAGGATCCTGGTACGCGGGCGCTTCGCCATCTTGAAACGGGAGCTCTGTCCCCTCCGCGCCTCCGCCGCCCGCCGAAACCGGCCCCGCCGCTGTCGTTCTTCCCAGCCACCGCCCCGCACGGCGGCCCCTCAAGCCCGGCCGCGCCCCTTTGCACTCCTCGCTGTGCTTCACCGCTCCCCTCTGTGCACAGCACCGCTCTGTGCCCACAAGGTGGCAGCACCGTCCCCCGCCCGGGCCGGGCTGGACGCGCCTTGGGGCAGGCAGGGAACGGAGACCGAAGCTGCCGGAGATTGATTTTGGATTGATTCCCTTCAGCCCCAGCAGCTGTTCCTACGGTTTAAGGGCACTTGATTGGTTCATTCCTAGGTAAAAACATTATAACATTGGTTTCAAAACGACTACGCATCTCTAGTCAGAGTTTCCTGCATTCCTGTATACAATAGAATGGATAGATTATTTCCAAATCATTCTTTCCAAATGGTTTTAGAGATAAATTCTAATTCTTTGCCCACACCTATAAAAACGAAAAACTTGACAGGTTTTGGTGTTCTACACCCACCCCTCCGTGTGAATTTTCTGGCAGCTTTTGGTCCCTCTGGGGCAGGGTAACCCAGCATGACCCCCCCTCATTCCCCACTCACCTGCTCCTCCATCACAGCCTGGTGTGACCTGTTCACAGGAGTCTGAGGATGAGGGAAGAGACGAGGAGTTGACTCCATGTTTCAGAAGGCTTGATTTATTATTTTATGATCTATATTCTATTAAAAGAATAGAAGAAAGGATTTCAGCAGAAGGCTAGCTAAGAATAGAGAAAGAAAGAATGATTTCACAAAGGCTTGTGTCTCTGACAGAGAGTCCGAGCCAGCTGGATGTGATTGGCCATGAATTAGAAACAACCACATGAGACCAATCACAGATGCACCTATTGCATTCCACAGCAGCAGATAATCATTGTTTACATTTTGTTCCTGAGGCCTCTCAGGAGAAAAAATGCTAAGGAGAGGATTTTTCAGAAAATATCATGGCTACAGCCTGGCTCTCCCTCCTAGGGACATTGCGGTGCCCCAAATGCCATCAGAGCCCCCAAGTCTCCAGCCCCTCTCCCTCAGCCTTACTTCCTCACCCCCAAAGAAGGCACAGAAGGAATCAAACTGCCCTGGACAGCAGAGTGGTGCTTTATTCAAGCCCTTTCCACAAGTACATCTCCCCCAAAAGGGACTCTGCTGCAACAAGAATGGGGGGCAGCCCCCAGAAGTTCCTCCCCAGCCCTGCAGTCACAGGAGAGAGGCAGAAAGAGGGAGGGGCAGCAGAGAGGACACAGGAAGAAAAGTAAGAACGGGGTGCAGAATGAAGTTGAAAAAACAACCAAAAACAACAACAACAACAAAACCTGGGATGGGCAGCATAACAGAGAGGGATTAAAAAAGAACGGGTTTTGGTTCCTCAACTCTTCCTCATCAATTTCCTTATTGGTGACATTCAGCAGTGATGCCAAACAAGCACAGAAAACAAGTGCAAGAAGAAATGCAGATAGTCAGCAGCCACCACCTATCAAAATTCATTTTAAATAGTGTTCAAAGGTCTCTGAGAGCAAGGTGAGGTGTAAATGGAGATACTCACACAGAAGTACTGCCAGCTGCTATTTTCAACATTTCCTCTGAGTTTCCTTTTCACTTGTTTATCTCTCACCTAAACAAGAGAAAAAAAACCCAAACAAATGTGACCTTTCAGGCAGACAAAAAATGTAGTTGGTCCTTAAGAAAGCATTTTATTCTGCCTGTATAATAACGTGTTGGGAACAGTAGGAGCTTTTAGCAAAACGTCTCTGTGCTGTTGCAGTTGTTGTGCCACTGTGAGAAATCACAGGCATGGCTGCAAGGCTCCTGCAGCTCACCCTGGTGCGGGTCAGAGACCACTTATCCCTGCAGGGATCCCTGGGAATAATGATGGTGGGAAATGTGGAGGGAGCTGGATGAATAAATACTTGCCATTTCCTTACCAAAAAACCCCTCAAAACAAATCTATAAAAACAGTTTGCCTCTGAATTAGGAGAATTTCAATTAACTCTTTTAGGTCTGCTTTTGGTTCAACATTCATCAATCTGAATTGGAATATGCATAGAGGAAGTAATTAAAGGGAGCTGAAATTTAAGAATAAAGGTCTATTTCCTTGTTCATAACCTACATTGAAAGACATTAAAACCCAGTGTTTTGCTTTAGAGCTGCTTGGCATTGACTTCATTCAGTCTTAGACTCATCAGGTTATAAAAAACAGAGGGAAATATATTCTCTGTTTCATGAAGAATGCATTATTAATGAGAAAGGCATAGCTTTATCAGAGTCACTGCTGATACCAACATTGCTTGGCTAAGTTCAAAGTACTGACACAAGAACATCATAACAAAAGCAACGCTCATCAGAACCTCAAACATAAAGACAAAGTTTTTCTTGTTGCTAAGGTATCTCCAGAAAGATGAGCAAACTGAAAATAGCACAGGAAATTTTAAACCCATTTCTCTGTTATTTTTCCCTTAACTTCCTTGTGGGCAAGAGAAAACTCCTAATCCAGGGAATGAAATGTAGTTTTCATACCTCAGTCATGAGTAGTCCCCTCAGTTTCAAGCAGACCCAGTGCTCCGTGAAATCTTAGAAAGGGTCAAATCATCAGTATGAAATTCCAATTCTATTTGTCAAAGTAGCTATTTTTTCTCCATTCCCCTCCCTCCCTAACATCAAGTGGGAAAGGCTCAAATTGAAAAATAATTCTTACAAAATTATACTTTGACCTAATAAGTTCGCTACAAGTTGCACCAGAAAGAGAAAGGAGAGCAGAATCAGAGGTTATCAAACTCAATAGAAAATCCAGCTCATGCTATCTCCAAAAGCCTCATTTCATTTATCCAGGATTAAAAAAAAAAACCCACATAATAAAAACTGCACATATTTTGTTAAATGCTATCATTTCTATCTGAAATATTAATTATTACTCTGCTTTTCAGAAGTGAATTAGAAAGTTTTCTGCACCCACCTTCCCCAAATCTGATTCTAAGTGCTTGCCAGTTTAATCCCTTAGGAAGCAAAAGTAGCCCCATGTGTCTCAGGATCAATAGAAACTAAACAACAAAGCTTGACAAAGTCTATTAAATTGTCAATAAAGTCAATAAATATTTTCCACTGTAGAGACAGCTATCACCAGCCTGTGAATTTGGCTAGGGCAGGTTTAGTGAAGGAAAAACGAGGTCTTCATTGCCAAATCAGTCAGGAGTTGTTCTACTCTACTGCCAGTGTGAGGTGAGTGTAAACAGCACATTCCTCACAGCATCCCCCACAAAGAATTCCTCTTGAAAATGAAGGCTGCTTTGAGTTGGACCCAACAGATGAGAACTCCCTGGTGTAGCACAGTGATGGCAGCATGGCCAGGCTCTGCACTGGAAGGCTGGGACCCAGCAGCAGATTCCTGACCAGATCTCCAAGGCTGAGTGTGCAGGGGTGCTGTGGTGGCCTGGCCCCCCTGGCCGCGCACTTCCAGCCACCATCACTTCCTCTCAGAAGGACAGGAGAGAAAATAAGAAAAGCAGGAACTGGAAAGCTCAGGCTAAAGTCAGGCAGGTCACTGATGAAACAGAGTTAACTTGAAAAATCTTATTTATCAGCAAATAAAAAGAGTATTTAATTATGTTATTACACACTATTATTAGACAGTCAGCCAGCCAGCCTGACCCCAAGCATGCTGCAGCATCGGGGCCAGGCAGTGCCCATCTCCCAGGAGCTGATTTACCCATCCTTCTCAAGGGAATTGACCTGCACACAGTTCCACAGTGGAGCTGCCAGGCTGCCAATAAAAATATCTCTGGCTAAGAGTCAAACCCTAATACAGAAACCATATTAAATGATTAAATGATATTGTGTTACTGGCTCTTTCTTCTATTTCAAATTTTGAAAATTATTCCCAAGAATTTTCAAAAGATTTCATAGGAAAAAGGTCGTTTTATGCTAAGATGTAAGGTGTGCATGATTGAATGTTTCATTCCACATCCTTACAAGCTGAGCCTTGACCAAGTTAAGAGGTGGAAGGACATGCTCACTGTAATGGAAAGATGGAAATAATGAAACTCTGAACACAAGAGAAAGGTTCACAGAAAAATTAAAATTCCTTGCTGAGCCAAGACAAAGGAGATAATTTTATCCAACAGATAGAAAAGCTCAGGTCAGAATAGTGACCGTTGCTTCTCAAGAGCAACATCCATTGAAACACAGAGCCTGCAGGTGGAATAAGGTTAAACCTTCCCAAAATGGGAAAAAACCCTTGACTCTGACCTCGATTATTTCATCATCTACACTTATTTACCATTTGGAAAATAGTACTAGAGTGTTCTTGTGACTTAAAAATCTTTGTCTGAAAAATCACCACATTAGAGAAAATTTTACGTCAGGATAACCTCGTGTTGAAATTATCCAAAAGAACAGGATAAAGTGAAATGATCATGCTGCAGATGTTTTTCTGATTTTTAGCAAATAGAATGCACTCGTATTGAGGGATGTTTTGAACAAAACAAACACATTGACATTACTGCATGGTCATGTGCAAAATATTCCTCTTAATCTTCAGTGCCTCTCACAGAATTAGCACCAGGATGAAGTTGCCAAACTGAAAAACACTGTCTAAGGAGTGGTGTTGCCCCACACATGGGATACCTGTGTGCGCTTCAGAGAGATTCATCCTGAGTTTGCTCCAGCCCCTGTAAACACCATAAACATGAGGCAACCATGGGACTGTTCCACAGCTTCTCTCCAAGCTTGTGACATGGGTTTATGCCCCCAATAGCTATTGCAAGGAGTGCAAGTCAACAGCAAGGGGTGGCAGAATTGGACAAAAATACCAGCATTATTGGCACGTGAAAAATTCAATATTGATTGCCTAAAAGACCTGAACTCTGCACCTTACCTAGTACAACTTCCATATTGAGGGTTTGAAACAGACACTGTAATTTACAACTTCTAATTTTTATGTCCTGTAGATGTGAAATCCCCAGCCACCAATCCAGAGTAACCACCTGAGTAACCAACTATTTGCTATTAAGATTTTATACCACCTTCTCCAGAGTAACCACCTGAGTAACCAACTATTTGCTATTAAGATTTTATACCACCTTCTCCAGAGTAACCACCCAAGTAACCAACTATTTGCTATTAAGATTTTATACCATTGTAAGCCTTATTGCTTACAAGGTTCCTTTTCAGCAAACATACGGGTTGCATGACTACCTAAACTCAACGTATCCCCCACCATTTGTAAACTGTTACCAAGAGAAACTGTTTTTTCTGTGCTAATTGTTGACATCATATATTAGCAGGAATAGAGTGAGCATGGAGTAAGATTTTACACAGCAAAACAAAGAAGGCTCATAGACAGTAAACCCTGGATCCCAGCCCCAAAATCCTCTTTTATACTCATTTCTTTGGCTTTAGGAAGACATTAGGACAGCCTGCAGCTTCGCAGAAATTGAACAATGACAATCCTAGCTAAAGCAGCTGTTCTGCAGATGCAAAGGAAGATGTAGAATGTTTCCTGGACAAGCAGCCTGAAAATGACTCACAGATGAATAAGCATCAACACAAAACACACTGTTACAAACCTACTATTTCCATCTAACAGATAATGAAAAACCATCTGTCCATTCTGGCTATTTGCCAAGCAGCCAGCCCAGCACACCATTTTACTACCTGTATCTAAGGTATCCTACTAATAAAGAAAATTTCTCAACTGTTTTCATTTTGTCTGCACATGCTGATTAATAACTCCATCATTTAACCCACCTCTTCCAAAGTCAGTCATGTACATAACAAGGAGATTAATTCCTGAAAGTATAACTGTGCTCCTCTTTTGGATTTGGAGAAAAAAAAAAAAGCTTCTTTAGTGAAATCAGTGAAAATTAGGGCCAACATCTTATTCTGCAGGAATTTCCCCAGTTAAGCATAATATTTCTATGGCCTTCTAATGATCAATATCCTGTGCTCTCAATATCCAGTTCCAGTCCTGGTTGTCTTTTAGATACCAGAAGCCAGCGGGTATTAAGAGAGAAATTGTACTCAGCGCTACTTTAGTCCAACATTTAACATGAAGAGGATGTTTGCAATTAAAATTCACACAATGCAGTATTTGAAGTGAACACATTTCACTATCAGTAGCAGCACAAGGCAATGATGAAAAATCCACAATGGCGTGGTACTGTGTGCTGCATTATGCAAATGGATGCAGCAAAGGTCAAAGCTCATCTCAATCTCATAGTTATGTCGTCTATAGAGAATAATTAATTTACAGTGTGCTTTCTTATTTTGTGTACCACAACACTAAAAGCCATTTTATTTGTGAATTTTCTTGCTTTATATCGCAGAGAGAAATAACATCAACGGCTTTCAATTTCCTCTTTGGGAACCAGGGGGGAAGGGAAGGGACAGCTCTTTATTTTCCATAGCAACACCAGGCTACAATTAAGCACCAAAAATACTGCCTTTTAATTACTCAAATGCTGTTCAATTTCAGTGTTTAGGAATGAGATTGCTGTGCCCAACAGCTGCCTCATGTTACAAGGGCACAAGTGTTTGAACAACTTCCATGAAGCAAGCAGTGCTGTAAGGATGCAGTTATATTGCACAGCTCCCTACAGAGGGTCACAGGTGAGACGTAGGATATATTTGTGAATTACTGAGGCCCTGTGCTGGGGATGGGAAGTGTGATCCAGAGCAAAAAGTTTGTGAAGCTGGACCATAAAAAGCCAGGATGCAAACCTGAGTCTGAGGTGCTGGTGGCAAGTTGGCAAACTGGTGTTCCATGAGTTCTGATTCTGATACTCTAATCCCCATCTTCTCCATCCACCGGGCCAGCTCTGTTTTCCTCTCTCTGCCAAAAAAACCAAGAATTCCTCAGCTCTGTAAGAAAAATAGCCTCCAAGAGCCATGTTCAGAGCAGCCCAAGGTACCTGATGCATCCTCTTTTTCACACCTATTTTTAAATACATGTTACACATCCAGAGATTTTAAAAGAGTGGTCCTCTGACATAAGCCTCAGGAGAGCAACTCTCTAAGCAATAGGATGAGATGTTGGTGTTCTTTCAAATCCAAGGGATCTTATTCCTTACTCTCAAATATTTGTACTGATTTGGCATTTTGAGCTGGAAGCTAAATAGAGCTGCCTGGGAATCAGATGGGGTCACACTGCACAGATGACAGAAAACTGCCATGACCAAGAAGCAGTAATTCTCTTACAGGAACCCCTGTTTTACACAACTGGTTTACACAATTAACTGAGGACTAATTGATCCCACAGGAAATCTGTCATTCATCAGGAACTTTAACTTCCCAATTCCAGCTTCACTTCCTGTAGCTTATTTTTTCCTTCTGTTTTCTAGGAAGCTGCCTGCTTGTGGTTGTTTCTAAGGAACCTGAACAACGTGACCTTCATGTGATCCAGTGGCTTCTAAAGCTCATTCCCTACTCCTTGCACAAGTCAGAACAACTCTTGTGTGGTTTTTATGTCCCTTAGGTGACAAACTTGCACACAGGCAAGCACCTTTCCCCATCCCTAGAGATCATCTGTCACTGTTACCTCGAGTGTTCATCACAAGATGCAGAACTAGACCAGTGGCAATGCCATCCAAACTCACACAGATCCAGCTGTCCTTCTGTCAGTTACCTTGACACACTCTGGATGCAACCCCAGCAGTTTCCAGGGAAGGTGGAAAAGCTGCAGAGTAGTTAATGTTGACAGTAGTTGCTAAAAGGTCATTCAGAGACATTCATTAGTTGTTTGCTGTAGCAGACAGTCATTATTATTGGCAGCAGAAATTGGCAGCAAGCACTGTTATTGTCAGAAAGCATTAAAAGAGTGTCATTTGTCAACATGTGCTCTTCCACAGAGCAGCAGGCTAAGAAAACTCCATCTCTCAATTTAACTGGAAAAAATAGCAAAAATACCCTGACATGTTTTTATCTGCATCTCTGATGTGGGCATGGAAGATGCTTTAGGAACTCTGCATCAGCCCACTACCCTGCCTGGGAGCAGAAAAGCAGAAAACATGCAGAAGCATTTTACCCTGAATTTCAGTTTCCGGGGTTCTGCTCTGAGTTTTTCCAGAATGAAGAATCTCTGTGACTACCCACCGGTCAGGCTCATTTAGCACTAACTCTATTTCTAAGCACAGAGACTTGGATGTTGCTATGTAAATGAACTCAGATCTGTTTGCCCTTTATTGGGAAGGGGAAAAAAACATAGTAAGATTCAAGATCCCTTTTTTTTCCGTGTATTTCAGCAAATGTAACCATAATACATTAAAGACTTGCAAGGTGGAAGTAAATTATAAATCCAAGTTGCATCCCTCTGTAATTTTGCATTATGGCAGTACAATAATGGAATTAATAAAACTTGCATTTTAATGCTGTCAAGTTACATCAAAAAGCATTACTTAGCACTCCCCAAGCCTACACTCTAATAAATGTCAAGTCCCCAACTATTAGGTATTTAAATATTTGCACAAGGAGTCTTTAATAATGAGAACACACACTGCAGATACGTGTGCTGTTGTACTATTAACTGAAATAAATAACCTGGGACAATTATTCCCAGTCCTAATAAAGCTGATTTGCTAATCAAATGTCAATAAAATGACTTGTTTTTAATATGGACACAATTGCACTAATAACTTAGAGTTATTAAATAAAAGCTTTCAGAATGAACACAGAAGCACTGTTGGTTTTTTTATGGCACCCTTCATTCTCCTGCTGGCTTCCTGCACCTCAAGCACTCAGAATCCTTTTCATTCAGTAAAGCAGTCAAAGGCTGGCACTTGACTTTCATTTCCATCTTTGTCCCTGTCACAGGAGAGGGGACAA
The DNA here is from genome assembly GCF_037042795.1 of Molothrus aeneus. NCBI lineage: Eukaryota > Metazoa > Chordata > Aves > Passeriformes > Icteridae > Molothrus > Molothrus aeneus. Next base: position 17,041 of record NW_027099232.1, read on the forward strand.
GCAAGAAGATGGGAGAGATAACAGAAGAAAGGGAATAGTTTATAGCACAGCACCGTTTGTTTGTATTTATCTCACTGCTCACCAGCCAGGTCTCCATTTTCTATTGGATTGTCCCAACACTTTTCTGTAAGAAAGGAAATAAGCCAATTGCTGTAGCACACTTGGCCTAGCTCAGCCCTTCATTTGACTGTCTGCTGGATGCATTCAGCTTTCCAGGAGAAGTTCAACAGCTGAAAGCCAGGGCAATACCATGGGACGGGAAATACAAAGCAACTCAATGGGAACTGGCAATAGCAGAAGTGTTGATGAAAACCTCATGTCCTTGGGGCTGCTGACAGCTTTGAGTACTCATTTTGACCTTGACCATAACTCTTGTCCTCATTCAAGAGCTTTCCTTTTTATTCTGTTCATTAACAATGAAATTGAATTTCTAAACGGAGTTACACAGTGAAAGAGGGGGACATGTTCTCACTTCAAAGATTGACATATTCTTAAGGGACTTTTCATGTACCCTGTTGGTGAGTCATCAAGGAAAAGATGGTTACTGAGTTACAAAAGCAGTAAAACAGGCAATTTACTAAAACATTACCTGAAAATATCCACGGAACAATGAGTCTGATTAGCTAACAGCAACAGATGGGTTTATGATTACAAGTTTTATGACTCTTGGATAACATAAAGCCCTTTTTTTCTCAAAAGGACGTTGCAGCACTTAATGCATTTGCTGAGCTTAGTGTTGTCAGCCCTATAAATCACTCCAATTGCACTCCCAGAAATAAGATCCGCACTGTATGGTTAGAAATTTACAGTGTGCTAATAAATTACTTGAGAGATAATTTCTGGCTTTCAATATCTAGTCCAAAGAACACTTATTCCTACAGTCAAAGGCATTTATTGCTGATAAAAATCTAAGTATTAGCACCAGTTAGTTACATTTACTAATGACCATAACTTACCTGGAGGAAGTTGTTCCTTACATGTAAAATCAGTAAAAGATGATTTCTGATGATGGGTTTTGATTACACTTGCAAGATGCAATAACACAAGACAGGTAGACTGTACACTTGGCTGACAGCTTTTCATAACATTTCCCTGGCTGGAAATAAAGAAATGCTTCTGGTCTTACTTCAGCTTTGGGGCAAACCAAATTATTCAGTTCCTTCAAAGTAGCCAAAAATCACATTCTCTCAGTGTTTGTTTCAAGCTCTGCTGTGTTGATTCTATCACAAACCAGTATTAATGGAATGCCACAATCACCCTTGCACAGAAATCAAACGCTGAGGCACTACGTCCTGGCACTGTCATACAGTATCCAAGGGCAAGAGAGTCCTTGACTGCAGGAATCATCTTGGTTATTACTCTACTATTGCTATTTTAAAGACTGATATTTATTTAAGGACTAATAATTATTATTCTAATGCCACATCAAAAAACTTACTGACAACACAGTGTTTGACACAAGAGTGAACTTAAAACAAATTAGAATTAGTGCAGCATCATCTCTAGAAGTACTCCTTCAACTTGATCTTCTATTAAGGCAAAAATGGGCAGAACTCAGCTGAAGAGGTGGCAGATCAGAATTATCCCAGCACTAAATAAAAGCCAAGTAAAATAATAACCCAGCAGCCAATTCAGTAGAAATGACAGGATAACCTTTTCCAGCTGGGTGGTTTTAAGTTCCATTAAGGCAGAAGTCCCCAGACTATTTCCAGGGGAGGTGAAGGTGTGGAGACCACAGCTGTTCCACAGACAGCTCATGGGTCACACAGTGACACTCTGCTCACCAGGCTCCTTCAGGCTGAGAAGGTCAAAGGACATATAACAAAAAAACCATTAAAAAGTGTGTTGATGATGTCACATTTGTCCATGAGCAACCATCATTATTCCAGAGAGGCCTCTGTGCCAAAGGATGCCCTCAGAGACACTAAGTCTTGCTAGAACAATCTCTGTTAGAACCAGGGCTCATCCTGCAGAGCTCTGCAGCATCCCCACGTGCAGCTGTCCCATTTGCCCCACGGGAAGCTCTCCCTGCAGCCACATGGAAGCAGCTGCTCACTCAGCCTGCTTCCCTCCCGCCTGGCCAGCATCAACTGCTCATTTCCTGACCCAGAGATCAGCCCTACCCCATTCCTTCAGCACCAGCCTGACCAGTGCAAACAGCAACTAATTTCCTCTTTAAACTGACACTGCAAGGCTCATGCTGTGCACTATGAATACCTTCTTAGTTTTTTTGAATCTTGAAGGAGCACACACAGTAAGACATATAAATGAAGGCTACAGAATTTTGGAGTGCCTGGCATTGGAGTGATGAGCTACAAACATCTGAAAGAGTTTAACAAGACACTTATCCTAATCTGAATTATGTTTAATGAAGTACAAAAAAAATTCAGATTGTTCTCAAATTCATCACGGTTTTACCTTACAATGCTCTGGTCTGTCTGACACACAAATCTGCAAATTAATTAGTCCTCTGAAAGAGCCATGTGGACACAAGATTTCTATCTAAATAGAGACCCCATCCAAGCTGTTTTTCCTGCTTCTGTGGCTCAAGAAACCACCTGTTTAACTGGAAACAACAGATAATTAGCCCATAACTGCAGCTGCTTGCATGTTGTCTGGTCTATTGACATATCCTTGAAACTATTATGCCCAATTAGTAGTTTGGATTGTTTCTCCCTTCTAGCAGTTAAAAGAGAACAATCTCTTGAAAAAGGTGGTCTCTCTTAGGCTTTCCACTGAATATGTCACTCAGGCACCCTTAGGCCACTGCTCTAAGGTAAAAAGCTGGGCCTTGATAAACCACTTGCTGTTTTCCCCTGTAACTAGTAGTGTGCACTGGGCACATGCACTCCATTGTACAGACACTGCCTGCTGAGTGCACTCCATGGTTAACAACCTGAAAGCACCCCTAATTTAAATCACTCCAATATTATATGCACATTCTTCCTGAAGAAATGCAGAATACTTGTGAAATATTGCTTTTAAGAATCATGGTTTAACCTCTAAAACACCTACACACCAAAAAAAGTCTATTACAGCTTGTACAGTTTTACATTTTACTTTGTGGCTACAGTAAAACAAAATGAATTATTTTGGTGCCAGATGAAATATTTTAACAGCCACATTTAAAGTAAGCATTATTTTGAATAGCACTAGAACATGAAAATACTGTATGCCATGGAGGAGTTGCCTTTTGCACAGAACAGATAAGCAAAGACTGCACAACACTACATTAAGCACTGAGATGTACGTGTTCCTCAGAGCAGTTGTGCTTATCAGCTACACATAATTCCCATGTCTACATTCCTCCTGAAGCCATGGCTCCCTGCACGTCTCTCCCAAGCCATGAGGACACACACTACACTCAGAACCGGCAATGCTGCCGCCCAGGACTCGCAGTGCAACCCGCAGGGAGAGCCGGCCAAGGAGCTGTTCCTCCCCAAGTGCTGAAGGCGAGCCCGGGGCCGGCAGAGGCCGAGATGTCTTACAGTCCATCCTGTGGGGCACTTCTTCAATGGCAATGAAGAAATCTATCGGTAGTAGACTCTCCTGTGTGTCTGGGAAGGAATTTAGCAGTTGAACTCCTTACCTGAGTTTAGCACACTGCTCCCTAATTGTATTCTCCCTGCTCTCCTCCTCCAAGTGATGTTAGGGCTCATCTCTGAGGCTGAATTCCCACTGCCAGGCCAATGGCACTTTTATTACCTAGCAGCAGCAATTCTTTGGCATCTTCTGCTGTGTGACTCCTTTGCAAAAGGAGGTGTCAAGTCACCACCTGAATCCCCTGCCAAAATGGCCTTTGGAGAAAGATGATGTGCACCACCAAAGCCTCTGCAGTGACCAGCAGCTGTAGGAGCTGGGACTCTCTCCCTCTCCAGAACCAGCTTTGCCTTGCTGCTATCCGCCTTGCCTTGAGGACACATTTCCATGCTGCTGTCAGCACAGCAGCTTCTGGCAAACACCACGACTGGGGTCTCACGCTGCTTGTTCCCCTTCAGCCCTGGTGCTCAGGCTGACTGCTTGCCCTGGTGCTGCTACTGTGACTGGCCTCAGGCTACACAGGTCTTGGCAGTGCACCTACCCACAGCTTGCCTAAAACATCAGCATCCCCAAAACACTTCACAGGTCTAGGGGAAGGTTTTAGTAAAGTAAAAAAAAATTTTCTGAGAACAAAGAAATATCCATGAATTTGTCAATGATTACGGTCAAGACAGATGGAATTTTTATTTCTAATTGTATACTACTTGACTGATATTTTACTTATTTCAGAGGGATACAGTTTCCTCAGATATTCTGCAGTCAATGCAGCATACAAATTTGGCTACCATGGCCTGTATAAAGAACACTTTTGCAGTCATCTCCAGCCCAGCATTTGCAAACAAAGCTCACTTAGGGAACTTTTCTTACATGGGATGTTTATGGATTTGTGTTGTCTGCTAATGCCCTGCATCAAAAGTGAATTCTTTTATTGCAGCACATTTTTGAAAAAGCTCTTGCTGCATCGGAACCACAAAAGTTTCACAGAAGGTAAAAACCAGTATAAGTCTTGACTGCCTGTAAATAAGACGGAGTGAGAGATTAGTTCCTCTCTGGCATTTCTGGCTGAAAGCAGCTCTAGAAACACGTGCCATGGTAATGACACAGGAGGTAAGAAAAGGCATCGGCCCATTAGTGCAAGTACAAAAACAGCAGAAAGATAAACCAGGTTGATGTTGACATTATCTAACATCCTCCACCAATTTTAACAGATACTGTGTTTTCTGCCTTAAAAACACAACCATCAAAATAAAAAAAAACCAGAAAACAATTATGCCCCACTCCTGCAGCACAGAACTTCAGTTTAGAACATTCTAGTCCAAATTCCAACTCAAGAACCCTTTTTTGGTACCGGCTGCAGCAAATCTCCATGCCTCATTTTGACAATTATGCCATTAAGTGGTTGGATTAAGCACTTTTGTAGTGCATCTGCACCATTAAATACCAGTGGCTTGATGGTGGGAAACCTCTTGCTCCACTGAAGGCAGAAGCCCATCTCATTGACATGCTAGCCAGCCATCCTCTCATTCCCTACATCATCCATGAAAAGAAAAACTATTCTCATCCTATCCCAAACTGCACATGACAGCACAAATAAAGTGCTTTCAGCTTTACAGTATCCATTACAATTAATTATCCAGAAGTCCTTGGCATAAACTGTGAAAAGTCCTTGCTTTTTGAATAAACGGACTCCATCAAAATTCTACATGCACCTGAGCTGACTGCAAATAAACACAAATGTCTGCTGGCATTTTGTTACAAACAAAGGCCTTTTCTCTAGGAAGTTCTGTGACACAGGATTTTACTGCCCTGGATTTCCAGGATAACAGAGAGCATGATGCGTTAGCAGATAAAGCTAAGCATGCGTGCTTTATCATATCTCAAGAGATAAGGCCAACAACAGGAGAAAACACTGATTTTTATGTAATCTTTTTCCCTTCATAAAGTCAGTAGAGCTGTTTCACTATCAGTTTATTCAGTGTCAATTAGACTGCTCATGATGCTATCATAAACCACATAACAAATGAGAAATCTCCCAGGACCTCAGATAATACAAGAAGAGAAAGAACATCCAAGTAGACTACAGGCTAGAAATTTGCAAGTGGAAGGCACAAACTCCATTAGTGCGTTGAACTTACCTAAGCACTGGAGTTCTGTGTAGTTCTAAGGCTACTGAGTTGACAAAAGCTCAAAACTTAGCAATGAATCCCTTTTTCCTTCAGAACTGGAACAACAGAAAAGAAAATCAGCATTTTACCATTTCAGTTCCATGTTAAATGCCATCTTTTGACACCTCATTTGTTAAGGTTAATATTTGCCTTTCATTGTCCCTAAATAAATTCTGCCCATTATACTCACCAAAGTTACCTGGCATTTTATAGTAGAGTCAGCATTTGCTCTGTTGTGAGCTCTGCATAGTAGGTATTTTAAACTCTCTCCTTCCTCTGGGTAAAATTATTTCTGTAAAAATGGCTATTCTAGGCGTCTATTTTGGGATGAACCTATATCATAGCTGCTGCAAAAAGGTTGTCATTAAAATTGAAATGCAGAAGCACTACACTCCTCAGATGGCTTCACCCTTGTTCCACAGCACTTACATTTGTATTGATTTTATAATGAATGCACACGAGATGAGGAAAGCACTGACTTTCCTTGCTCTGCCATGTCCACTGCTGCTTTCCTTGTCCAAGTGAGGTGCAGCGTCTCACTGAACTATTAAGAAAGACAGACTAACAATAGGAGAATGATTTTCTCTTACAGCAAAACCATTACAGAGCTTCCCTCCCGAGGCACTAGGTGTTAACTAGCTTAGTGCATTACAAAAAAAAAAAGACTGACACCTGTGATTTAGTGCTTTCTAGAATGCACAGCTTGGAAAAAAGGCAGTTTGGAATGCCAGTAAAACACTGACTGAAGCACCACTAGCAAGCATCTCCCATCCCATCACCCTCAGCACACAGAGATCCCATGGGTTGCATTGTGTAAGGGTCTCCCAGTGAGGATGGCAACGAGTTAGGCTGAAGTAAGGTACTAAAACACTGCCAAAGATTGGAGAAGCTACCCCAGGACATCAGTCCCATTTTCTTACCTGTGACACCTCTTGAAGATGTCATTTAGAGATAGCACCTAAACCATTAGCTGGCACTAGCGACATGGAGATGGCAGTTCAGCATCAGTGTAAGCACAGCTCAGAATGGCAAAGGAGAGCAATGCTGAACTCACACTTCAACACTGACCTTAAACAAACAAACCCTGTCCATAAGATACTTCCCCAAAGGCAAAAGCACAAGGCAAATTATGACAATGGTCTTGTTTCTTGACAATTAGTTCACCTAATGTGTTTAATACTACTAGAAACAGCATTTGCCACGAGACATTTAACACCAGGTGACAGACACAACGTCAAAGCTTCTTCCCAGGCTCTCTGCTTCAGAGGCAGTTTGCTGTTTGCTCAGCAGGCCACCTCAGCACACGCTGCAGGCTGACAAGGGACAGCACCTTCACGATGAAATGTGCGCAGGTAAAAACACCTGAAATATCACACTTCAGCTCCTGAAATGTTTATTTGTACAGTGCATTAAATGAGAAGACACTTGGGCAGCTGTGCACTCTAAGCAAGAAAAAGAAAAGAAAATCAGTATTACCTGAAAATACACTGTTATGCTAGAAGGAGCTAAGAATAAAACAAAAAAACCACCACATTTTGTGCTTGACATATGATCAGTTATCAATTTTCCATGAAGAGTAGGTCTGTTCTGAGAGACTGCAGAGGTGAAAGATTCCCTGATTTAACAATATTTACTTAATCCAGGTCCCAAAACTGTTTACAGACACCACTGTACAAAATCACGACCAACAAAGCCAGGCCACAACACCATGTATGCCAAAGGCACATGTCTAGGGCTTTTTATAACTAGAACTCTGCTTCATATTAAACCAAGTGGGAAGTCTGAACCTACCCATGGACACAGCAGGTGGTTTGTAAGGAAGTGACTGTAGCTTTTTTTCTGCCACCAACTCAGCAATATTCTAAAACTTTGTGGGGAAGAAGAAATAGAAATAGAAGAAGTGTAGCTGCACAAAGTCTGCATTGATAAATGAAGAAGTTTCATACTCCTGTTGCCCATTCAAGTACCTCACTGTTATCAGCTACAGATGACATCTCTTGACAAATATACCTGTGGCTGAGCTTTGAATTAAGCACCTTGGATATAGATAGAGTGGGGTCAAAACATACTTGCTGCCCTATTATTTTATCTATCTCTCCACCTGGGTATTTAATACCTCCAGCACATGACTTGAGATGGCAAAGACAAGGCTAATTGGACTCCACAAAAGGCAGAGCAAAGAAAACATTACAGTCTTCTGAAAAAAACTCTCAAAGGCTTTTCATTTCCAAGAGGCTTTCCTCCTTTTCAGGACAATCACTCCCCTGCCAGCTTTCTCACAAGAACAGGCCAGTTTAGATGTGACAGAAGCACAGCAAGCAGTAACAGAGGCTGCTCCCCCATCCCAGTGATCCCAGTGCTCCACACCGGGGTTGGTCCCTGGCCAGAGCCCCAGGCTGGGACACAGGAAGCCTCATTAGAGAGGGTGCTGAAATGCTGTGTAATGGCCTTGGAACAGGATCCACAGCTGAGAGCGAGCTGGAACTACCAGACACCCTGAATGGGCTGCAAAACCTATGACAACAACTGCTGCAGTGATTTTCATTTCGGTTAGGTACCACCTCTCTATTGCAATCAGGAACAAGCAGGCCCAGTGGTACCTAATGCTGGGATTCCCTGCTCCAAACTTCATGGCTCTCCAGTAAACATGACATTATTTCCTCGGCACTACTGTGACAGCAAAGGAGCTTACATCTAAGCTTAGACTTCCTGAGAACTTGTCTGAAGTGCTGCTGAAAGTACTTCTTCAACTGCAGTTACACAGAGAAGCAAAGAGAACAGACCATTACAAGCTTCCCCAGGTTCCAAACTAAGCAGATTTCACAACTAAACTGCTGTTCAAGCCTTCTTTTACCTGAAAAGAGCTTCCAAGAGAGCTTATTTCATAGATAAAAATGGTTGCAGTAAAAGTGATTAAAAATGTATTACATTATTTTCAGTCCAAAGTTATCTCTGCCTCAGGCAAGGTATTTATACCTTTCATCAGGATTAACTGTTTTTCCCAAGTATTTTTTAAACATATGTCACGCAATTTTAATTCAATCCATTACACCTGTAAGTCTATTTTGGAAAGATTTCTGGGGATTTATTTCACAATAGATGAGCTTAATGTGTATTTCAGTGGGAGACAGGATGGGTGCTTGGAGAGATATGGAGAGATGATCCATGTATTAGTCTCCTAACAGAAAAATTTAGTATTAACAGACAGAGAGAGAGAGACAGGAAATGCACACACTGGCTGGTATTTAAAGCTTGTTTCAATCCATCTTCTCTTTCACAGCTGAAAAAATATGCTGAAGCCACTGATAACATGTCCTTTGGGAGCACATATTATTAGTGGCTATTAACACACACACTGACTGCTGTGTTTGTCAGCTGATAAACACAGTGGTGCAGTGACATCCAGAAAGCAATTTCTGCATTGAAATTGCTGAATTTGAACAAAAGACTCCAACCTGTTGCACACAGACCAGCAGGCACTTCTCTATTTACTCTCTGTTAGCTGCTGAGGGAAGCTCCTGTATCAAAACCACAAGTCTGGAACTTGAGGCAAATTCTGCATTTTGATTACATACTGATGAAGCCTGTTAGAGAAATTCCACGTTGTTCAGGTCATTCCTAAAAAGGGTGGAATTCTGCTCTTATAACCAACATAACATTCTTCTTCTTTTCCTCATATCAAAAGGTACAGCTGCATTACATTTCCTTGTGCCACAACATCTGCATGTCAATTCCATTTGGAAATGTTTCAGTATTTGTTCAGCAACTTCCTACACACAGAATGATTTTTCCCCCTAAAGCAAAAAAAAAAAAGCCCCAAACTAATCTTCTCTCAAGCACAAACGGAATGTCTGATACTGAAAAAACAGCCAGCCCAGTACTTTTCAGCTACATTTCTAAACAACCAACAGACGCAACGCCTTTCCCTCCAAGTCCTCTGAAGTAAATTGATTTGGTTTGGTGAGCACTGCCCAGCTGCCTCGGTGTCATCTGGAATAAGTAGATACATCCTCGGCTTGGTAAGATCCATGCTCACAAATTGCTGTGCATCATACCTGCCTCAACATGTCCCTGAGCAGCTTAATGAGATCCTTGTTGACTTCAATCTCACCAGGTGTAGACCTGAGCCTGCTGCTGGAAGCTCCTGGCACTCGTTCAATGTTTACTTGGCACACGGCACACTTAATATTTCAGTTGAGGAATGACTGCTGCTGTGTTTTGCACAACCTTCTCAGACAGCTTCAAAGGACAGGGGCTGAACACAGCCCTTGTGCTTATTCTGTTGTTTTGGGGTACAGTTCCCCACCTCCCTGGCATACATTTCTGCTTTATGCAGCAGCATTTGTTTCTATTTGCATGACACATCAAACACACTAAAAGCTCTTTGCCATGTGTTATCAATGTTTCCCAGATTGTGTCCTGCTCCCCCACTGACAAGTTGGACAAAGCAATTCTTGTTGGACAGCAAATTAACAAAACTAACAAAATTTCTTCAAATTTTTGCAGATTGATTATATTCTGCTTTTCCCTTAAGGGACAACTTACACACGAAGAAAATGAAAAAATATTTATCCCCTCAAGAAACAACTCAAGCTACTTAGCAAGTTACAAGCAACAGAACACCGTCTGTTGATTGTTTTTGAATCCTTCCACTCAGAAAAGAAACCTCTTGCCTTGCTTCTGGGGTGAAGGGTTTACATAAGGACCAAATACAGGCATGAGGCTTAAGGTAAAATAAAAGACACTTATTGACAATGGACAGCTAAAGAACACTACCTCTACCAATTACAAGGCTGTGAAGGCCTTTTTTTAAAGGAATGAGAGTTCCATTTAGGTCATTCTTGCAGGGACAGTACCTCAGTAACTCACAGCAGATGCCATTCTGTTACTCACCCCATTATCCAGCTTTCAGACAGACTCACAGACAGATTCACCACACCACACTACAGACTGCACTCCCCATGGAAGAAGTAGCACATCCACCACACTACACAGAAAGAAGTGATAAAGGTACCATGAACTACCATCAGGCTCCTGGTATTTGCTAGTAAGTTGCTTTAATTTCACATAACATGGATATTCTATTTTTCAATACTAAGTACAGGTGAAAAGCAATAACTTCTCTCCAAAACCCTGCTAGAAACTGTTCTATTAAACACTGAATACTCCATCAAAACTCACTTAAAAGGTGACACCAATTGTATTTTTTGACTATGTTTTCTGATCTTGATCTTAATATCTGTGTATTTCCACACAAGACTCCTTACAATAGATTTAACTTCTTGATTCTCCTCCATCTTTTGAAGTTGTACATGTTACCTTTAAAACCATTCTTTGCTTACAAATTCCAAGATAGAAAATGCAAACATTGCTGACTTTGGATTAGTCTCAGCTTGATCAAATACTTGATGAAGTTTAACAGTGTTTCCTACAGCATTTTGGAATTGTACCCTTCCTTTCAAAATCACCTTCTCTAGTTCAAATATTGCACAAAGCAACTTCTTAAAGCAATAAAACAGATCCTTTTTACCTGGCCAAACACAAGAAGAAATTTTCTAGTTTTAGTAATGCAAAGCCCTAAGTATTTTTTTTTAAAATCATGTCAAATTCTCCAGTCCCAAGCTTGAGTTTCTTACTCCAGTAATAAAGTCAGCTGTATCTCTAAGCAATGTTACCAATGTATTCAGAGGTTAAAGCTGAAAACAGTCACAACATGCAAGCAGCAAGAGCTGTACTTTGTCAGTAACCATTTCACTGCTAGCAGAAATAAGAAAAGTGACCCCATGGTACTTGTGCATTAGTAAGACTGGCAATAAAATACAGTTGGGATTAGCATTTGAGAAGCTAAGGCTTGTGGACCAAAATGCCTGCTGAAAGCTGTGCCTGACCAATTGCTTCTTAACAGAGCTTCTTAAAATAATGAGAACCAAATCTGACATTTAAAGAAAAGAACATTTGTCTACTTCATTATGTTGAGCCTGAAAGCATTTCAGTTCTCTAGTTTCCTTGCATTATGGTATTAAATAAGCAGCATTAGAACAGGAAAATACTAGGTATTATACTTCAATAATTCCACATTCTAAAAAACACCCTTCACACTATGTCAGAAGCCAACTAACACCTTCCCTTAGTTTACAATTGTGCTGCTTTGACTTGCTGATAAATACCTTGTTTTAATTTGTTTGTTTTAATTTGTCCTTTGACTTTATGCCTCAGGATAACCACAGAGTGACAGCACCTGTTGCTACAGTAGATGTCCCAACACTTCACTAGAACACCTCCTGAGCCTGCCTCACTAATGACACCAGTCATGTCAGAGAGAAACCAGAGATGTCATCATCAGGATGGCTGAGACCTCAGTTACTCTCTTCTTACCTCGGGAGGAAAATCCTGCTGGAATTGCTCCTGCAATATTCCTTACCCTGAACAGTGATGGAGCAATTTGACTCTACTGTGCTTTTACACAAAAATCACTAATACCAAAAAGCCACATGCAGTAAGAGACAGGGTGCTCTCTTTTCTAAACATTTTGGGAAGCAAATCCTTTGTGAGAGACTCAGAGCACATATAAAGTGGGACTATCTGAACATGCTGATATGTAAGGGAGAGGGAAGGCAGTGTGGTAAACATCAAATGCAGGATTTTAATACAAAAAATATTAACCAGTTCTGCATAAAACACAAAAACTGGCATCACTTTTTCTCTTCAGTTTGGTCACCGCTGTTGCAAATACACTTACACTGGAAATCAAAGCAGCAGAACCCAAGTACAATTTGATTCCTATAAAAAGTACATACCTTCCTCAAATCAGAAACACTTTCCAAATTCGAATATTATGAAGAGGAAACTGGAACAAAACCAGACTGTTATCCTACTTGGTAAGGAGGCACAAGGGGTGGGGGGAAAATGACAAAATTGCAGGCATTAATATTTTTTGTCTCAAAGCAAAACCACCTAGATTTTACCAACAAGATGCTCTAAACATATTTCTTAACTGAAATCCTCATCTGGGTTAACAAAACCTCCCATGGGCTGAAATACACAAAGTTGCAAAGCAAGGCCTTTGCAGAGTCATTTCCCTGCAGGACAAACTGGCTGCTTTGATTCCACCATCTGGCCGAATCATATTCCACCTCCTGAAGCTGTTGCACAGCTAGTAAAATAGATGGTATAAATACTAAAAAAGGAGTATTTTCTGTGCCATTAGCATGATGATCATTTCCTCAATGCCATTTTCCATAAGCACATGGAATAACTCTGATGTTTAACAGCTCCTTGTTACATAAAGCTGCACCCTGGTTCAGAATGCCTTGCCAAGAGGGCCACACTTGCTCATTAATTCCTTACTGCACCTAAACACTGAAGGTTCTTGGACCTCAAGGAACACAACAAACCCCAATTAAATTATTTTCAAAGGTTGCTGTATTTTGGGAAAGAAACACCAATATGACAGCAAGAAATTAAATCACCTATTGGTCAAAAAATGAGCTTCCCTCCAAAACTACACTTTCTCATTAAATCAATACAAACAACAAACCCCAAACTTGCACTGTTGAGCATCAGTGACACACATGCACTATTTTTCATTAAGCAAAACCAGGTTTACTACAGAAGTAGATCTCCAGGATTTAATGGAGAAGTAAACTTTTCTTAAGTAACTGCAAAAGATCTGAGAAACTCGGGCTTCTCTGTTAATTATTCATGTTTCTGTTTTCATTTCCAGCTACTCTGGAGCTGCTGATGCTGGCACTCTCTACCAGGTTTAAGCATCCTTTCAGCTCTACTCTGCCAAATTAAACTGCCACTTTCTATTAAAAAACCTATAGCAGGAGGTTTTTAATCTTCTGATTTATACTTTGTAATAGCAAGTCAAAGTTTAAATTAGGACTGTATCAGCTTATGAAATAAAGCCTAAGCAGTGCAGCGACAACCCCAGTGAGGAAAAACCTCCTGCTTGCATTCAAGTGCACAGCAGAGCTGTTTTAGTTTCTGTCTTTTGGAAGGTTTTATTTTACACAGCTCCAGTCAATCTCACACCCTTATTTAAAACAGCAGTGCCTTAGATGCAGTCAGGACACATCTGAAAGAAGATGCCACTTGCCATCAGGTGTCTGAACTGTCCCTGACTTGACTGACCTGCCACACCCCCAGCCTCTCTACCTTTCGGTGTATTAAGCAGGCAAGGCACAATTCAGCTTAATTAACATTTCCTTTGGTGAGCTACTCCTCATGAAACTTTCTTAAGGAGCTACAGACTCCACCATTCACTGTGTTTAACATTAAACCAAACCAACTTTTGTAGTTCAACAGCTCAATAAATATTACTCACCCCTTTTTTTGTGCATTCCTTAAAAATTGAGTACAGTAATAATCCTATTTATTTCCCTTTAACACGATCTATTCTTGACCTATTTTTCCTCCTAAGCACTTCTACTCTATCCTCTCTAGTGCTATCACTCCTGTATTGTCTAGCACTTCACAGCTGACAAAAACTTCATTATAAGATGTGTTACAGACAGGGAGAAGGTGACCTCAGTGTGGGAGAAACAGAACTTATTGGGGTTACTATCAAACAATTGCTCATAAAATGATTATTTACCATAATTACCGACACTGTCTCCAGTATGTCATGTCTCCTGACCTTTGAGATAAGTTTTCAAGAAGTTTAAATTGCCCATAAGCATAAGTTTGTTATGACATCTTTACCTAGTCACACAAAACCTTCCTCCCATTGTCCTTTTGTCCCAGGGATCTCTAGCTCACCCCTGCTAGTGACATAACCCCCTTGTGTGGCTCAGCACACTCTGCTGGGCTCGAGCCCCAGAGCTACAGCTGGGGCTCAGCCAGAAGTGACTTCCTCTTGCACAGACTGAGCCAGAGAAGAGATTGGTGAGCAGAAAGCAGAAGCTGACCATGATACCCTCAGTACCCAATGCTGCAAGGTCACGAGAGGATAATTCAGCTTGGGAAGAGGACTCATTTAGGCAATGATTCCTAGGAAGGATTATATTGCCAATCATTCTATCAGCGTTCAAGGGATTGAATACTCGGATAAATTGGAGTTTAGAACTTGAAGTATTTTAACTCTTGGATAGTTGTCATAACATCCAAATTTAATTGAATTGAAACTGTTTAGAAGTTGTCTAAAATGTACTCAGTAATAATATGTAATGACATTTTTCATGTCCGTAGAATTTTTAAGACAGAGACCAAGAGCCCAGGTCTCTTCACTTCCCCAGCTGGATCTCACGCACACTGAGGAGTTCTCAGAACATGATGCTGTGATGTAGTGACCTTCATGTTCCCCTCTCCCACATCTAGGGTGTCCAAGAGCTCCTACAGGAGGCAGTACTAACAGGCTCTTTCTGCTGAATAACAATGAAACTTTTCCCAGTGTATTATTGTACACCATCTGAAAACTCAAACATCCTCTCTAAGTGACAAGGCAACCACAGCACAACTCAACTGCTGCTTCCTGTACTTGGTTTGCAGCTGATGGCTTGTGCTGCCCCACAGCTGCTTTTGGTACCCATTCTTTGCACTCAAAGCCTGATCCTCCACAGTGTGACACTGCTACCTTACTCAGAAAAAAGCCAAGTTGCATTTCAAAGCTCCATAACTCGGATTTCATGGGGATTCATCTCAAAACTCCATTCCAAGTAGTTACACAGATCAACTACACTGTGTGAAGTATCCCTTCTTTGGTTTCAAACCCAGGACCTGCTGCTTCACTTGAGGCCCTCCAGCTACCACATCCCTGAGTTCAGAATTTCTTCACTCCTTCTGCCCGCTTGGCTTTCCACCCAATTCTTGCATTTCCAGACTCAAGAGATGGCAAGCAGCCGTTCCTCACATGGAAGCCATTCCACTGCTCTGATTGTCATCTCTACAAGATCTTAGACCTCTTATAACAAACTTTCATGATTTCCTCCCTCCCACCACATAAAAAACCAGAATAACCTCCTTTCCAGGATGACCACAGCTGCCAGTTAGAGGTTTAAAAAGCAACTAAGTCTAGAACTGACCATAAGGAGACAGGAGTGAAAAGCTGGTTCTCATCACCATTGCCACAAACAGTGTCTGACAATGGCATCACTGACCCTCCTCTCCCCCTCCCTACTTATGCCTAATTCACTTGGCTTACATGAAAATGTGAAACACCCAATTATGGAATAGAAATTAAACTGATTGAGAACATCAGACATTAAATACTGTGATAAGTATTTCCCGCACGGGAGTCGCGCAAATGGGGCAGAAAGTCGCCGTATGAACTACACATTATTAACTTTAATTATTCAACAATTAAAGGAATGTTTTTCTCACAAGGCTTGAAGAACTCCCTTCTCCTATAGAGCCATTTTTCAACTAAGAGGCAGTTAGAGATACAGCTTTTTACACAGCATGCCCCATTGGCTAAATTCAACAAGTTTCTACTCACACGTGAGCAAGTTAGATTTTAATCACCCCTCACATTTTGTATAAAGAGTCTATAAATTCAATAACATTCACTGAAGATGTTTAGAATTTTTTTGCTATTACAAGCAGCAGAGAATAAACAACCAGTACTGTAATTCAGACAACTCCTAAGCCCAAACCCCACTAATAAACACAACACAACCTCTACCTGGATACGCTAAAGCTGTTGGCAACTCTTTCCACAGAAGACAACAGTTTAAATCAGCCCCTCCCTGCAAGGGAAAGCAAAGATCAGCTTCCCTGTAGACCAAAGCTGTCCTGAAAAGAGCATGGCCACTCCAGGCTAGAAATAAGTGTTGTAATTGCCTTCCTGGTGCCCTCAGACCAGCTCCTCTGTCACTTCTACCCTCACTGGGAGCTAAGCATTCTGAGGGCCAGTACACACACTCTTTTTAAAGGGGACAGGACACTTACATCAATGATTTAATGCACAAACACTTGGAATGCAGAGGTTTCTTTAAGGCTGCTTCTTGACTGAAAAGCTGGAAAGCAGATGAGTACCTCTGGATTAGGTATTCCCACCCTGATGCAGTTTGTCCTGATACTTGATTAATTGTCACAAGGAAAATTTCCTTCAAATTCTGCCAACCCTTCTAAAGGAGTCTTTGTCTGATAATAACCTCAAATGCCAATTGCTGTGACAAACTCCTCTCCTTTGAACTGTTGGCATCTCTGATGAAGACCTAGCACATTTATCTCTGCTGAAATCTAAAGTGACAGCCCCTGCAGCTCTCCAGCTTGTGTCTGCCCCCATAAGGTACAAGTGATATTCTACATTTTTCTGGGAAAAGATAAAATAAATGTCTTAATTTAATAGTTAAACTGAAAAGTATAAACCCCATCTTGTAAAAATACAGGAAGATTAGGATGTAGGCATACAAGGATATACCTTAGGGAAAAAATTTTTATTGTAATGCTGCCATGTGGGAATTAAGCTGCAGCTATTTACACACACCCCTTATTAAAGGCTTTTCACCCTGTATTGGTCCACAAGGCACTGCTCAGTGACCTGTGTTTTTTTCTGAGGATTACCAGGCTAAATGTGAAGTGCAGGGAAAAATGTGAGCTCCAGCAAGCCTGTAGTTCTGCCACCTCTGCCATTTGTCTCTCATTCTGAACTGAAAAAAGTTGACAATGCTTTCTGTGAAAGCAAAACTGCCAAATTGCTGCCCGCTTCTCCCACCAGGCAATTCCAGTAACTTCTTAAAGTAACAGAAATAGGAACTTGAAATATCATGGGGAAATCAACCATAACATCGAGTACATTTAATCAGATGATGGAAATTTGTTCTAATTCAGCGTCTGTCGCAGTGAGGGAAACTTGGATGCTCAATATAAGTGTTTAGCAAGCTTCATTTATTGAATAGAGCATCAGACTTTTATGCACAACAAGTAATAAGCTCAGACATATTCTGCAAGCTAAGCAATCTATTGGCTAAACTACAATACCAGCTCTTCCTCACACCTTAGGGGTCACATCTTTCTTTTCTCATGTCTCTCTCACTGCTTGTTATTGTACCACAGCTATGCTCAAGGACACAGTGTTTTGCAGGTGCAGGGACCCAGATTAGCTGCATCCTCCCCATTCTTGGTCCAGAACGTGGCCCCTGTCACATAGCCATTCTTCCACAAGTATCTGCCTCACACACCTTGTCAAATGCCCAGATTTGATACCTGTACCTTTTAAAGGAACTCTAGAAGAACTCTGCATCTGGAAGAAGACTAGATAATTCCAATTGTTTTACCTTCAAAGGATGTCACAATTCAGCGCAGATCTGTAAGTGTTTCCTGAAAAATCTTAAAGCCTTGTCTGGTTTGGCCACCACCTCAATCACTGTAATCAAATTCAGCAGCTTTAGCCTAAGGGAATCAGATCTTCAGCTTGTACGTGTCCAAGATCTGCCTTACATGTCTCCACAGAGAAATCAATCCATTCCATTAAACAAAAGCTACCTGCTTAGGTTCTCACTGATTCATTATGGGATTATTCAGGACATGTCATTTCTTTCCTTGTCTGAAGTTTGGAACAGTGGCTAAGTTACACCAGAAGTTCACAAGAGGTAAAGCTACAAAGCAGCTGAGGTGTTTAGGTCAATAATGAGAAAAAGAAGCAAAAACAAAACAAAACTCCCAAAGATGCAATATTTTCTTCCTAACACAGCTGAGCAACTTGACTTCTCAGCTCCCAGTAAGAAAGTAGTATGGTGAAAGAGGGAAGGAATTATTTCATTTCCTTGAAACCAATTTAGCATTTCTACCTTTCAGATCACGATGTGCAGCTTTGGTGCCTTCCTGTCAAGTCCCTGATTGATTTTTTTCTTCTTATTATAAATGTCTCACACAGCACAAGTGCCCTCTGTTTTTCTAGTTTAATAGGTTGGGGGCTTCTGCCAATAACAATAATAAAAATCTCTTTTTAGTGGATCACCTCAAAAAAATATCAATGTTCAAATCAGGTGGGTGAAGTGACATTCCTTATGTTTGTCATAACTAACAGAACCAGATTTAACTGAATTGCTCAGTTTAAAATTGCAGAATGTATACCAAATCTTTTGTTTAAATATCTCTTGGTCCTGGATAAGGCAATTACACCCAAACCTGCAGCTGAGGCCATGCACACAACAGAAGTTCAATTACCCAAGTGAGGGATCTCAACAGCAGTCTTCTTCTAACAGTAAAGCTACTACCTGAAGATTGGGAAAACAATCATTTTCCATGTTCCTTTCTGCTGAAATATAACAAAATAAATAAACCCTAACACAAAGTCAGATGTGCTATTAAAACCAGCTGAAAATAAAAGAGAAAACCCCTTCTTTTTAAACTCTAACCTCCGATACCATCATTTCTTACCATCAGGTGACAGCATTGTGTAACACTTCCAATTCCCTGATGTAGCTGAAGTAGAGGAACATGTGCAACGCCATAGAATTGTATAATACAAGGTACTGTAAGCCAGAACTTGCAGAAACATATGAGAACAGGTTGTAATGCACATCTGGAGCAATAATGCATATAAACAAGACGAGAGACAAAGCAAGCATTACTATCTTAGGAAACAAAAACTCATCTTACTCCTCCTTCTTTCCAACTTTCTCAAGAAAATCTGAAAAGAACTTATATTGTCTGAATATTTGTATACACTTGTATAACGTCCAAAGGTTGCTCCATTTCATCACAACACCATGTACTTCCCAGGAATCAGTTTAGTGCATCTCAAGATAAGCATTTCAGGACATAGCTTACCAGCAAACCCTATTATGCCTCCTTTCACATTTTGGGTACTCGGCTGTCCCTACACATCAGTAGCCACACCCACGCCCTCTCATCAGACCAAGCCGTGGCTCAGTGCACCACATTCATTTTCCCCTCGAGGCCTCAGCTCCCTGCTAACACCTGGGCTAAGAGCAGGGAACCACCGAGGCAGGTACCAGAGTAGCTGCCAGTTCTGTGAAGGCACAGAGCCTCGTGGGCAGGGTGGGCATTCCTGCCTGTTCTACCATGCAAAATAGGACCTGGCAAACACCTGAGTGCAGGGGCACCCGGGCTGCCTCCTGGGCTAGGAGGAGCATTACACCTGCACTGGCACAATCCTGTGCCTGCTTTCCATGCCCTGCTTGCCTCTGGAACAGCTCTGTCATCTCTGAGGCGCTGCTTTATGATGCCATTTGTACTCCCTTCATCTCCCCCCACACAGGTTTTCAGTCAGCTCATTCATGGCTGTGATCACAACACAGCAATTCACTACTCGCTGGTGACTCACAGACCTGCAGCCAGCTCTGACACAGTATCCTATATTCCATTCAGGATATCAACAGCTTTTTCTGCCATCTCCCTAGGGACGTGACGGTCAACTGAGATTTCAAAGGGGTCTGGACGCCCACAGAATTGCGACAGGATTTCAGTTCCTCGCTGCAAGAACATTAAAGAACAGCTCTGACTTGCCTTTTCCCTGAAAATTAGCATGCCCTAACACACTAATCCTAAGTGCACAACCAAACAATGCACTGCACCCAGGAAACTATCCTTCTGTATGTACACGCCATTCCTAAACTATCACAGAGCTGCCTCTGAAAGAGTACCATTAGAATAGTGCTAGGGTATTGACCAACTTAGTTACTTCTGCCTGGTGAAGGCAAGGGCTCTGTTTCACTTTAAAGTGGAGAAGAAAAAACACAGAAGAAAAATTGATTTTTGCTCTCTTATATTGGTTTGCCTGTAGGAATATTGTCTTTCAATTTGAAAACCTGCATCTTCACATGCAAGTCATAACCTGCCATTTCATACCCCAAGCTTGACAGTAAGCCTCATTGATGATTTCCTGCTTTTGGCTGCTGCAAGGTAAAATACTACACAAGATGACTGCCTGGCTTACTGAAAACCAGGGGAGTTTACAGGCTGGGAATCTCCATTTACAAAATTGCACCAAGGAACTCTTGGTACAACTGGTCTAACTGCTCTTCCCATATCCACAGACTTTAATCACAGAACCTTAAAATGCTTTGCGTGGGGAGGGACCTTAAAGACCATCCAGTTCCAACACTCCTGTCCTGTCATAGTTCCTGGTTTTTAACACTAAATGCTTTTTCAGCAATCACTTAGAGTGCTTTGTTGGTGCTGTTGATGGAAATACACAAATAAGCAATTGTCTGAGTGCCACCATATGTTCAGCTGTAGCAGAGTCTTGTGCAGAGACACACAAGTTTTGCTAACAATTACATCTTCAAGTTCATGATTTAAACCACCAGGAAACAGAGATTAATAGCTACTGTGGATGTGCTTCCAACCGAAGTGAAAAGGCGATATCAATCAAGATATAAGTTTTCACAGGATTAAGCCTTGGCATAAATATTAATCCTTTTACTCTATCTAGAGCTGTGAAGAACTTCATAATAGAGGCCACTTCCTCTTTTACATTTTAGGAGCACAAACTGCTTAGAGAGCATTTTTAGAATGAAATGCGCACCACTAATGTGATTTCTTTTTTCTTTTGCACAACACTTCAAAATATTAACTTCAGTTTTTGAGCTCATTATTAAAATCTGCTTTCAGTGAAAGAAAAGGCTCAAAAGCACCATCTGTTTTCATAGAACTGTGTGTTTTAAATAGGAACTTTTTTTTTTCTTGAAAACTGAATGGTTGTGCTGCACAATAATTTATATTACGTGGTATGCATAAGTTATTTGTTCACCATTTCATTAGATCTCTATGGAGTTTTCTGAGGCAAATGCCATTCATAAGCAATGAATGGGGGAATCCAGTAATTGCTCAGAAAACCTCCAGGATTATCCTGAACTACATAAGAGGAGTCATCTTTTTAGTATTGACATGTCAGCACAAGAGCTCATCACCCAGTAACTGCCTCGTTCCATTGTGTTTCACAGCCATGCTCAGTCTGTACAAACAGAACAAAGGCAATCTCAGTATGGGTGCCTTGACCACAAAAAGAACCCCACATCTTCTCTTCAGTTTCTGCAGCTGCACACGTTCAGTTTCCCATGCAGCAATCACTGTGTGCTACACAATTTACAAAAGGTGCGCTACTCCAAAAATAAACACAACTTCAGAACATATTTGACTACTGTTCAGAAAAACTACTGACAAGTAGCTGATAACAAAAACCCTATAAATATGTACAATTTGCTTGGATGCCAATTTCACCACCCATGCCACTGGTGTTGCATAAAACCCAGTTCCTGCTTCAGAGTAACAGAAGAAATGGCAATCATAATTTTAGATAAATGTACTGATTGTCACGGGGCTGCAGATCTGTTGGGAGACAAAGCTCTCCTGCTGCAGAGAACAGTAAATAACACCTGTGTTACCAATTACACTTGTCTGCTCAGGGAAGGTGGGATTTCTCTCTCCCTTCAAGGCCACTCCTTTAGGAGAAGCAATAGAAAAAGAAGTTATGACTGTGACACTGAGCCTGCTGAGCAGGAGTACACTGAATCTAAGACCTAATACCTAAAAAAAGTACATGTACACATATATTCCTTCATCTCACCCTCAAATGGCTGTGGTGGGTTGACCCTGTCCAGATATGAGGACCCCTCCACCCAGCCAGCTGCTCTCTCACTCTCTCTCCACAGCAGAACAGGGTGATAACATGAAAAAGCTCATGGGTCAAGAGAAACACAGGGTGATTCTTTTCCACTTATTATCACAGGCAAAACAGACCTAAGGATAAATTAGTTTAATATAACATCAATTAAAGATGCATGATGAGGGGAAACAAAAAGAAAAAAAGCCAAAATACCTTCCCCAGCCACCATCCCTTCTTTCCAGGCCAGACATCAATCCTTCACCTCCTCCTCCCACAGCCAAGTGGCACAGAGGGCATGAGCAATGAGGGGCTGTGATTCATCAGTCAAGTGTCTTTTCTCTTGCTCCTTCCTCATATTTTTCCTCTGCCTCAGCAGGGGTCCTCCCCATGGGCTGCAGCCCTTGGGGATACACCAGGAATGGGTCCCTCCAAAGGCTAACCTGGTATTCCATGTCTGATAGACAGGATTCCACATGTGTTTAAGGCATGGACTTGTCTCAACTCATTTCATTCACTTGATCTCATCCTGGAAAGAGCACACAAGCTTATTAAGCTCAAGTTTAGTTCCTCAAATCCGCAAGACCTAGACAACATTGAATTGGAAGCAGAAATAATGTACTAATTGTTTTGGCATACGCTTCCTTGAAAGACACTTCTGCAGAGTAGCTCACCATCTTGAAAACCATCCAAAACCTCAGTAATCCAAACTGCATTAAAATAGAGCTATGAAGCAGCCAAGCTCTGGCAATTACTCTAAGTAGTCTGTGTCAAGATAGGGCTGGTGATAACTCGAGATCAATTAGAGACACAAAAAACGTGATGTGACAAAAATCTCATTGCTCCATTCCTGTCTATCTTTATATTCCTCCAAGCAAGCTCTTACCTGTCTTTGTAATTAAATTACCAGAGATGGTACAAGCTCAGGACCAGAGGACTTAATTTGCAAGTGTCAATCATTTTCAAAGAGCCCCGTTCAATGCTGGAAAAGTCACAAATTGAACAATGACACGTCCTTGATAGTGCTGGCAATGACAGCAGCTCTTTTCCAGTCTTGCAGAGAAAAACAAAAAACACATTTTCTCCACTCAGAAAGAACCAACAACTTGAGTCTAGGTTGAGTCCCTCTCAATAGGTCACCTGATGCAATTAGATGGGTCTTGCCAAGGGTAGGCACCAAATGCGCTGCTAACCCACTGCACATCACAGTCACGAGGCAGGCTTCACGTGAAAATAATTGATTCAGCTCAACATGAAGTACAGTACTCCAAGAACCATTTGGAATGTGCATTGCATCAGTTTTTACCTCGCCAGTTTTAGAGATGAAAATCACTGAAAACCTTCTGGGATGCTTCTGCACTGCATTTCTCACACTTGAACCAGAAGACAAAAAAAATTCCTTGAAAGAAACCAAGGTTCCCCAAAATACAAGTTCTGAATGATGCAGTAACCTGAAGATAGGAAGTTCATTTTAAAGCAACTTGGCTTCTTTTTTCAAACACACTGACAAATACCACGCAAAGCACTTCCTTATGTAAAGGGAACACACAAAAATTGGCCTTTTCACACAATATAAGCCATAGCTACAACTTCAGCAAACATTCAGAATGGCAACGCGTCCACAATGTCAAATGGTGGAAGGAGACCAATGAGAAGGCTCAGATCTCTGTTCTATAAAGGAGGTGGGAACTTACCTTCAAATACCTCAGCTGATCAGAAGATGAACAGGGCTTGCTACACTGGCAGTCTACAGTTCAAAAGTCACCTCTGCTGGAATACTCACTTTTTTTGCACTTCAAAATCCTTATTAAGGAGCAAGGCCTCATAACTACAACTGCAGGAAAACATAACTCTGCTCTGTAGGTCAAAGGGCACTACATTTTTAGCTTTCCATCTCCAAGAAACTGATACCTCTGCACGGAATTCCCCACATCAGAGGGGACTGCCAAGCACAGAAATCTACTGCTGTAAGGATTTCAAGGCTCAGGAGGCCCAGCAAGCAGGATAACTTGCCTGGTGAAGCATTCATGGTCTGTGGGTGATGTGCCCTGGTCCTGAGCAACCAGCTGGCTCCCAAGGCGAGAGCTCTATCACTCAGTACTGGGACTTGCTTTAGCAGAAGAAAGAGGTTAAAAGTCATGTAAAACTCCATTTACCATTTAAACTCCATTTAAAGGTAGTTTAAGAAACAGGGGCTACAACACATTAACTTACCTTCCTGAATAACTGGACCAAAAAAAAGTCAATTTCTCCTGCCTTTCAGGGGTTTTTCAAGCATTGGTCTTGTACAAAGGATTTATTTGTGTTCTAAGAACACCTGGATTAGATCCCAGGATTTCTAGTGCTGGTCAACTGACCGGCTAAGAGGCCATGCTAAAAAATGGCAAATAAAATTCTTCCCCATTTTTATCCTTGTTGGAAGACAACTCTCACAGCTACAAAGATATAACACTAAAATTACACTGTTAATTTCCATGGGTAATTCAGTGATTAATTATGGCACCTCCAATATTTAAAACATGCAATGCCACGTTACTGAATATCTTACCAGCCTAATATGCTATACAGCAATTGTGCCTGGGAAAAACCTGTTTCTCTTTATCACAAGCAGTTAAGTATGGGAAAAACTTTACTCTCAGATAGGAGATGTTCATGAGAGCCTCAAAGCCTTCATCCCCAGTCTGGAGCCCCCTCTTGACTGTAAATGAGCATATTCCTCCTTTTAAAAGAGGAGGCCTCTCCCGGAGCAAAAACCACATTCTTCTATAGGATACAAAATCAGTCTTCTGAGGCACTGCAGGAGCCTTACAGCCACCTCAGTAGCTCTGTCTCCTCACGACAACCTGGGCACAGTAAGGTTGGTGAACTCCTCAGCAAACAACAGCTTCAGACATCTGTGACCGGGAAGAACAGAACACAGGAAATATATCCAGGGAAATAACAGTACAAACAGCCCTGCAAAGCCAGGGAAATGAAGAAGGTACCATATTGTAATGAGTCTTGTTCATTGCACATCACTCAATTTTTACTGGCATTTTACCATTCTCTGATGTGTGGAATAACTAGCAACAGTTGTAGATGAATGTTCCATTTCAGCAGAAATACCAACTTGTTCAACAGAATCTGACTTGTTTCATTACACAGATTAATAATGGCTCTTTTCTGCCATGTGCTATGAAGGATAGTT
Source organism: Molothrus aeneus (assembly GCF_037042795.1). Lineage (NCBI taxonomy): Eukaryota > Metazoa > Chordata > Aves > Passeriformes > Icteridae > Molothrus > Molothrus aeneus. The sequence continues at coordinate 42,449 of NW_027099232.1, forward strand.
AATAAACAACTCCCTCTTTATTTCAGATTGTTCCAAGAAAAAGAATAAATTTACTCAGCTGTTCTTAACCCAGTGGATTCATGAGCCACATCTCAGTTACTGCTGGCTGCTTTTCTCTTGCCAGTGTTACAGTCACAGTTGTGGGGCACTTGGGTATAAAACAGAGCACTTAGTTCTCCCTAATTGGAAAATTCAGTCATTTGAACAGAAATTTCTCTGCTTGCTGAGAATGGGAACAGCCATGTACCCCGTTCTAACGTCAGCCTCTGGGTTCCTTGTTCCTACAGTGGTTTTGCTTTCCCCCATGGCACTTTCATGACACAAAAACTGCTCCTAAGTACTAAATGATACACCATGGCTCTCGTCACTCAAGGCACGCAATACACTGAGCACCACAATAATTATCTCTATTAAGTAGCATCAAAGCACAACAGGCAAACCCAAGTCAAACAGAAATTACAGCATCCAAGATAAAGCTGTGGGTTTTACCCCCATTATCCAATGCGTTATTCCTTCCTAATAAGAACGTCCACAAGAAAAACCCTGCTACCTATTACACTTATAACTAGTTCCTAAATATTCACATTATTAATGGCAATCAAACAGAAGTCATACACATTTGTGTTACTAAACCCTAGCACATCTATAAGCCTAATGTAAAGATACCTAGATGGAATAAAAAACCAGGAGTTCTAAGAGAAAAAAAAAAACAAACCAGAACAACACTGAAAATAAAATCTGTCTTTTTTTAAATGAGAAAAAGACAGAAGGAATCAGGCAAAGGATGTATGAATAATCTTGTCCTTGAAGTACATTTAAAATTTGCCTATTAGTCCTAAAAGAAACAAGTTTCAGGGCCTTATGCCAACCTTGCTTTTAACCATGAAAAAGCTTGATTATTTAGACATTCTAGCATTTTTGGCTTTGTTGAAGGAAAATACCCAACAGCAGTAAGCAATTATGCAGAGGCATTTGCACCGTAGAAGCTAAAGGTTTATTAAGCTTTCAGATTAATTAAATAACAGCCCTGTATTGAGCTAACCAATTCCTTTAAAAGTTGGCATTTCACATTTAATCTAGTCCCATAATTTGTGACAGTCTCGTGCATTACACCAGGGCTGAAAGAGTGTGCAATTAATTGAAAGCAAGATTTTTATGCATGAGATGACTACAGTGCTACCAGCCAGCACCACAATGTGGGCAAGAATAGATGAACCCATTTTTTATTTTTAGTGTTTTTATTTTACACAACTCTTTCCTATTCCTAGGTAAACCTAAGAAATGATACAAGACTGCCATGCCTACATGAATTTAGACCTTGGACCCTTGCTGTCTCTGAGGAGAGCCCGTGTGCAATTTGATCCAAGTGTGTCAATGCTGTTTTAAGACCTGTACCCATCCTTTCTGTCCAACACAGTGACCTGCTGGAACAGCAAGGACACTCCCCATCTTAGTGGGATGACAAAAAGGTTCAGAGTCTCTGCTTCCTTTTCCTTCCTGCCAGGCTCAGCCAAAACAGCTCAGCTGAGCTGTGCAAAGATGCCTGCTCCAGGGAAAAGGTAGCAAAGCCAGCACAGCTCAGATTAGGTCATAAAATAAGATTGGAATAATAAATAATTGCCATGAAAGACAAGAAAATATTTCATTCTGTGTTTTAGTCATGGGCAAGACAGAATATAGGTCCTGCCAGACATCCATCAGCCAGAAGAAAAATACAAGCAACTGATTTAGATTCTGTTCTTTAACTTATTTTCTATTTACTCAATAGAGAACATACCCACTAAAGCCTTTTTTTTTTCAAGTATCAACCCAAAAGGGATTATCTACTGGTTTATAAATATGAAATAAACACTGCTTTAATACTTAACTTTTTCTGTCTTCTCTCCTTGAACTTAGGAGAATTCCAACAGGTAGAAATTCACCCTTATTTGATGTTGCCAAAACAAGGTCTGCAACACAACATCAAGCTCACATTGCATGCACAGACGTGATCATCCCTCTACCTAAAACTCCAGCTGAGAAACGGTGCTGAACTGGCAACACAGTTGCATCCTTGTCAGGGAGGAGCTGTAATGAATCTGCAGCTTGAATGAATGTCAGGACAGAACAGAAGCATAAACATGAAGGATTGCATACTCCTCATGGTCTATTCCAGACTTAAAAATCACTCACCACAAGTCAGGATGATGCAATGTATTTCTCCTAAAACCTTTCACGTGAAGAAAATGAGCTGATTGCCATTACTGACCTGCCAGTCTCCATTTCTGTAGCAGACAAACCAGAGAGGTCTGGGTTTGCTTTAATGTACCCCAATAACTCTAAATTGATTTACAGTGAGGCACAAATGGGTAAACAGCCAGTATTCATCAGAGCTATAGATTTAGAAAGACCAACAAGTCTTATAAATGCACACTCCCTTTCTGAGAGGCACAATCAATCCTGAGACCAATCTTACCAAGCACCACAGGTTGACTGCACTCCATCACACAGCCAGTACAAGGAAACCTGGCATTCCAGACAAGGGTTTTACACTCACAGCCTGGAGTTAAAGACCCAGCTTGGTGTTGGGGTTTGGGCTCCCAAATCTGGCACCTTCACAAAGGGAATAACCAACGCAGTAACTGCTGAATGAGCTGAAACAAGCCTCTGACCTGGGGGCCCAGCTGTGCCTCCTGCCCACCTCCAGGCTCAGAGCCCACCATTTCCAGCAAGTTCCAAGCAGCTTATAGATAAGTAAAACATGGCTGTGGGAGCTATTTAAGTGTTTGAAAAACTGTAGAACATAAAATTCAAAGGATCTTGATTGCGTACCCAGATGTCCGTGATCACACCTACGTACAGCACACATGGAAATGCCCCTGGACAGAGAAGTAACACTGTAACACCAGGAACAGTGGCTGAACACAGCAACATTTTTATCTGTTACTCTGTATTAACTTTGGAGCTGAGCAACAAACAAACAAAAACAAAGCTCTCCTTCCAGGCCCTTACCTGCAAGTGGTGAAGTTGGCACCTACCTGAGACATTTTACACTAACACTGAGGATTTACTGCTGTTAAATACACAAAAAAATCACAGCATGAGTACGGCAAGGAAACACAGGACACACTCCCAGTAAAGCACGGGGGTCAAACCTCAGCTGTTCTGAACCTCATGAGACAAACTCACTACTTTTTGTGCTTTTCTTGAAAACTGCAGGCCAGCAGAGGCTGTAAAAGGGGCCTAGAATAGGCACAAAGCAGGCTTCTCCTGAAAAGCCAAATGAGCTGTTTGAAAGCAGGCACTCTGAAATGAGAGAATAGGCACCATTACCTTCCATGCAGATTCACATCTCCACTTAGACAAAACAAATAATTCTAGCAAAGAATGGACCATGCTTGTTTGTCTCACTTTTATTAGCACTAATTAAGCCCTTTTGTTAAAAAAGCTACAACAGACAAAAGCATACGGAAAAACTGAGGGATACTAATCTATCATAGGAGCCAAATATCCTGGCAATATTCGCTGAGCTTTAGACTAAAAGCTTGATCTAATCATAACAAAATACAAGTCATGTCAAATGTTAGCAGCTTCCCTAAGCCCTTAAGGGAACACAACTCTATAAAACCAATGTAATAAGAGTATTAACACTGAATACTTCCTGGTTGATGACATAAGAGCCATTTACACACGCACATGTGGTGGTCACATCTGAAACTTTCCTTCCTGAAGCCATTAACACTACCTAATACAAGATCTCCTGCGTGCAAGGAAGTTACTTGCACACCATTTGATGCTTGTTCTCAACCCACACTTTCTCCTTTCAACCAACTCTCCTAATCTCTCCTTCTAATATGACTTCATTTTATTCAGATTAATAAACGTCAGCAAGTAAAATGCTTATATCCACCACTTACAGCTTGCTTTTGTAGAAAGAAAACCGTACTGGAGATGGCCTCTCTCACACCTCTCGGCTGATGCTGCTACTTGAACCCTGGGAGGGTCCAGGACTACCACAGGCCTTCCCCTGGAAGGCTGCCAGCAGCAACTACAGCAATCGCTCCCGGGCAAAGAAGGCCTTGCTAAGTCAGTTCCAGGGAGAACGTACCAGCCATGGACATGTTTGGGCCCCCTTTCAAAACAAACTAACAAAAAAACCCAAACCAAACACACACACACACTTGTCTCTGCTCAATGCTAGCCACCAGATGGAACAGCAATGAAAAAAAACCCAAAAGTCATAAAAACAACATCATACGGCCGTCTAAGAGCCATGCATGCTACAGAAATAATACACATCTACCAGCAGGGCAAGCAAATCTTCTTCCTTCTAATGGCCTGTATTTGCCATTCAAATATTAAATAATAAAAGGTAAGGCAGTTCTGCATTTCATAGCTGTAATATTCTAAGTACATGTCTTCAATAAAGCAATATTGAAGCTTTATTGAGCTTCAAATAACAACCTGAAACAGCACTATTTTACCAAAAGACTTGTGTAAAGCCACAGGGCTGCTGGTTTTATAATCAAATTTCATTTCCCAGCAATCATTTTAACAGCCACTTTAAACCCACCCCACCCCCTCAAGGCAATGTGGGGCTCTGATAAAACCAAAGTCATGGACTCATTTTCTTCTATGAAAGAAAAAAGCTTTAGTAATAGCTATTTTTTTTATTAACACCCTGCCGGTTAGTTTATTAAGCACATAAGATAAGTGAAACAATTAGCCCTCACACATCAGGTCCACAAGCAGGGTTAACCCTCACCTCCCTGAAAGTGCTCAGCAGTCTTTTTGCCAGCCTCGGAGACTGGCAAACACAAACGTATGTACACACGTACAGCATATACAGATACATAGAAATATTTTAAAAATAATATACATAGATATAAAACCACAAGCAGAAGGGAAAGTATTACCTCACACCTCACCCCGTGCCACAGCCAAAAGCAAAGGAGCCGCAAGGGGAAGCAGCACGGGCGGGCCGTAAACAAACCCTCAGAGATGTTCTCCTCGTAAAACACAAAACATAACTTGCCTGAGAAACAGGACGGAAGAAGCACCAGCCAGCCACACGCGTTCCCAGCCAACAAAGACCCACCACGCTGCCGGAGACCGCCAGCACCTTCCGGCAGGCGTGAGGAACGGGGCCACAGCCACAGCCTCACAGTCGAGCAGCACTGAGCAAAGGAGCTAAAAAGCCGCTAAAAGGGAGGGAACGCCGCCCTCTCACAGCTGCCGCCCACCCCCTCAGAAGCCCTCAAAAGAACGAGGAACAGCTGCGCCCCACAGCTTCCCACCCTGCTGAGGATTTCTGAGGGCGGGCACCCGTGAGGGGAGGGCTCTTCCCGCCCTCAGAGGCCGGAAAAAGGGCGGGAAGCCGTGAGGGGGCGGCGTTTCCGTCTTTAGCCTCGCCTCAGGGTCGGCGGACAGATGGACACGGACCGGCGGAGCCCTCCCGGTGTCTGCGCTTGGCAAGGTAGTTTTTTGCCGTCTTTTTGTGCTTTTTCTTTCTGTGTGTTTGGATTTTTGTTTTGCTTTGTTTTTAAGTTCGGCCCCCAAAACCCTCTCAGAGCCCCGTGGGGGGAACCGGGTCCGTCCCCTGACGGACGTGAGGGTGAACCAGCCCTTCCGTGGGGTGCCTCCCTCAGACCCCAAACCACAATAAAACACCCTTAGAAAGCCCCGTTAAACACAATAAACAGCACAGGCTTTTCAGTGTTCCTAGAATATTTCAGGAGAGTTTTTTCCATGTTCCTCAAATACTAGAACTGTTCCTCAAGTGGTAGAAGGCCGGTCAGCACAAAAAGTGGTTTAAAACCAACCTGGTATCACTAGATTCTCAGTCTAAATAAGTTCTGAGAAAATATAACGAGAGTGAGAACAATCATTTGCATTGCTTGTGCAAAGTTCTCTAGAGAAATTGTGAATGCGTTTCTTTGTTATAGAAAATAGTTGAAATGGAACAGAGAAATACCATGGCAGCATTGGTGTTGAGCTTATGAAAGAAATGGATTGATTTATAGAATGTGTGCAGGTGTTTATTCTGAGGAGTTTTTTCTAAAGCAAATTATATTTATAAAGCATGAATTTTATTTTAAAAACCTGAAGAAATGGGGAAAAGCAGAAACTGACAATCCGCTTTAAATCTAACATAGCATCTCCAACACCAAATGCTGTCTTATGCAGTGTTTGCTTTCCTAAGTAATTTAACCAATACATGTTGACATGTGGTGTCTATTATCTATCTCCTGCGGGTTTGATGACTGCTATATAGTTAGTAGTCTGGAGGATTCTAGGAGATTTCTTCTGCATGGCTTCCAAATCATCCTACTTAAACCCCAATTGTTCCCATTTTCAGTCTGAACCTGCAGCACTCTGTGGAAGTCTCCTGGCAGAGTTGCTTTGTTGCAGTCTCACAGGGTCTCATCTTTATTAAAAGACAAGGAATTGTTTTGCATGTCCCATTTTTCTCTGATAGTGTTGCAAGCAAATCCTTTTTACTTCAGTCTGGCTGCTTTTCACATATTTAAAAATCTGCTCTTGCTTTTGATTGCTTCTCAAACATCTCTGTTAGTGTCTTACCCATTATATTCTGCATTTGTGGTTTTTCCCGACTCAGACGCAACTAACTTTACTTTTTAAAGGGGTAGTTTTATTCATGATTGTTCCCAGCCAGATGTCATTTCCTGACCTAAGCATTCCCCAGCATCTCTTAGATTTCCCAGATATTAATGAAAGTACTATCTCAGTGTATGAAATTAGCACTCGTTTCTAGCAGCTGAGGTATTAATGACAGATGGAGTAGGTGGTTTTACCCCAAGGCGTTGCTCTAATTCCAGATAAAGGTACATTGTTCTTTTTTGTGCTGTCTCTTCACTTTTGCCCTGAGCTCCTGGTCCAGGTTCAGGAGAATGAGTTGCAGTGCTATAGTGACAGATCGCTGTGTCTAAGAGCAGATGCAAAGAAGCTTTTAGTAACTCTAAAGCTTCCCTGTCATTCAAGGCATCGTTTTTCCTTGTATGTGTCCCCAACATGGGAAACACAGCTGGAAATACCAGTGTAGGAACATGGGAAGCTTCTACCCAGCCATTTAACCAGTGCAGTTTAGCTCTGTGCTGATGGAACTGCGAGATGTGTTCTCTTTGCATTCCTAATGAGCACGGAACAGAGGGGAAGGCTGCTAGTTTAAAGCAAAAAGCTTATTTTTAAAAGTCTGTGGTAATTCCTCACTCTTAAAGAAGTTTACTGTGGTCTATGAGTGTGATAGAAAAAAGGTTTGGGTTGTTTGGGGTTTTTGTTTGTTTGTTTTTATTTGCTTGCATGTTGCTGACCTAACATTCTACATAACTCCAGTGTGTTTTCAAAGGTTCTTGCTAGATTTGAAAAGTTTCCAGAGAAGAAATTGTCTGGTCTAGAGTATGAGTTTCATCTAACAGTAGAGGAAAGATCTTAGGAAATGTGTAATACTCTCTTAGGTTCTGAAAGACCTTTAGATCAACTTTATATTGATAACTGGGTTTAATAGTCTGCTTTTCATGCACAAATACAAAAGCTTGGGTTAAAATTAATGTGTTGCAAAGTAGGTCTACCTCTGTTTACTGGTTGTGTCGAAAACCTTATCATGTACTAACAGATATGCAATGTCCTTTTGAAACCCTGTCCATGAATTCCATGTTGGAATCCCCTGGTTCAGGGAAGCCTTTTTGGAGAGTCTTGGTGAGACAATTTCCTGTGAAAGCTTAACGTGTCACCATTTCATCCCTCCAGTGTTACCTGTGCAGATCAGCAGTGGCATCGCACTCTAGGTCTGCTGAATCCGTTTCCTGTGCACAGAAACCACAACAGTCCCTTGTAGGTGGAGCAGGTCAGGAGTGTGCACATGAGAAGTGCAGGGGGTGGTGCCAAAAGGAGGAGAAGAAGAGAAATTAGAAATGTAAGGAGCAGCTCTCTGGCTTCAGCTGTGGGTGTCCCTGCAGGCTGCTCGAGCAGTGCAGCCACACGTGAGGGAAAGGCTTTCCCTGCAGCCACAGCACCCAGGCCATCCTCACACAGGAAACTTCTAAGCACTGCTTAACTCGGCTGTGTCAATGCCAAGCTGCTGGATCCATTGATGGGCCAGAAGTGGCAGCTTGGGGAATATTTGGCCATCCTCTAAAGGAGAAAAGTGAGGGCACAAAACTGGCGCTGAGAGGGTGATTGTCTGTGCATTAGAGACTGTGTGATGTAAGAGGTTTAAAAAGGGCTTGTTCCTGAGTCAGTGGAGCTTCTCTGAGGCAGTCTTCTCATGCATGTTCTCTGGTGCTTTTTGGTATAAATGCCATTATTCTCCAACACAGCATTCAGTTGGGCTGCAGGTTTTAGTATTGCTTAGGTAGTCAGAGCTTTGAGAATGTATTTCTGGACTGGAGTAGATCTGCTGGCGTTGCCATCTTTGAAAAGGTTGGCTGCTTGAAATTCAGTTTTGCCTGGGTGCTCCTGCCATTTTCTAGGGAAAAGCAAAGTGTGACATTAGCCATTTTAAACATTTCGTTACAGAGTATTTATTATGAAATTGTGACCGTGTTCACAGGGGTTCTTGGATGAGGGAAGAGACCAGGATCTGACTCCGTGTTTCAGAAGGCTTGATTTATTGTTTTATGATAGATATTACATTAAAACTGTACTTAAAGAATAGAAGACAAGGTTTCATCAGAAGGCCAGCTAAGAATAGAAAATATTGATAACAAAAGCTTCTGTCTTGGACAGAGAGTCTGAGCCAGCTGACTGTGATTGGCCATTAATTAGAAACAACTCTATGAGACCAACCACAGATTTACTTGTTGCATTCCACAGCAGCAGATAACCATTGTTTGCATTTTGTTCCTGAGGCCTCTCAGCTTCTCAGGAGGAAAAATCCTAAAGAAAGGCTTGTCCGTAAAAGATGACACCTCGAGTATTCCATATTTCAACCAATTATTACTTGGGATGCATTTTGCTTTTGAATTCACGGGATGATGTTTAATTTAATATTCAGTCAGAAGTACTTGGTGCCATTTACCATGACAACCCAAAACAATGAATAATATATTTATGTCATCCATTAATAACCACCCAGCCATTGACAAGTTTCATCCTAATGCATTCTGGAAATCTGCAAATGAATTATGAAAAACCCTGAATGAATATAAAATTGAAATGCTTAAGAATTTAAATGATGCAATTAAATGCTATTGCATGTAACTCAAAGTTATTTTCTTCTAATACTTACTCATCAATCTTAATTTGAATACCAGCGTTTAGCAACAGGATCAGCTCTTATATCATCTCAAAACATTGGAATTTCAAGTAAAGGTTGTGTTCTTTTTCCTTTGATTGCATTATTTCCAGGCACAAATTGAAAGTCTTTATTTAAACAAAAGTGGTCTTTTTAAAGACAGATTACAATGCTCATCAAATTCAGGAGGTTGAGGTCAGAGGTGTCAATTCTTGTTGTTTAAAAAACCCCAATGAACCCAGTTATGGGAACTGGTCTCCAATCACAGCTACCTAAAAACCCTGATTAAACTCCGTGGTGCTGGCAAATCCATACATAGCTAGTACTAAATAAGTAAGATTTGCTGACCAGGCTGCCTGAGAAGTTCATATGTACATAACTGTCTTTATCATTATCACAGTTAATTACCTAACAATAGCCATTGAAGAATAGTTTGTGCCAAATCTAACTTAGGCTGTAAAATCCTGAATGAACAAGAGGTCATGCAAACTGTACCCCAGTTACAAACCAGCACAGTGGTGCAGAAAATCAAAGCTGTTGGGTGTGTACATCGGGTGTGCAGTGAAATCTTCAGGCAGGTCAATTGCTTTGAAAATGAAAATAAATTGTGATTTGAGGGAAGGGCCAATTTTAACAGCAATAGAGAGAGGGTATAGGATCCCAAGGAAAAATAGCTTGAAGCATCAGGAAATCTTTTATTTGCTTATTTCTATTTGTTTCACTGATATTAAAGCTTTTGTGTTAGCTCAATCGTTTTGACCAAGGCCAAATGACTGTGCTTAGGTAGTTCTGTTTTAGGTACTATAAAATCTGAGAAATACAAGACTCTGCAGGAATATATTTTTATCAGAAGTTCCGCTTGGTGTATCCCTTTAAATCAGCAATTAAGGGGAGTGAGACAGTTTAAAATCTCTTCATAGTGTGGACTGGAAGGCGCCCAGGAAACTGAACAATGTCACCTCACTGAGTCACCCTCACTGCTGACAAATCAGCCTGGAAATCCAGGTTCTGAGCCAAAACAAGGAAAACAGAAAGTAAAAGCCCGGGTGAAGACAAACGGTAGAGTAGGCAGGGCTGAAATGTTTTTTACTAGAAAAGCTTGAAAATAATTTTGTTTAAGTAATCTGATTTAAACTCTAGAGAGAATGTTTTCTTGAGGGTAAAGTCATTGAAACAATCATTTTGAAAAACAACTCGTGAAGGATATCCATCTTAAAGAAAATGGTTTTTTTTCTGTATTGTTTTCCTTCTCTTTTCATGAACAACAGTAAAATACATGTATTACAGTAGTAAATGATCAGATTTCACTGTTTGAAGCCAAATTTAATCCAACTAAAAATGTGGGGAAAAAAGTTATAGCAAAGTGAAGCAGGTTTTTTAAATGATGTGGTTTTCATCAAATAATGCTTATTTTGACATTCCATTATCTGGTCACATATTTTGGGACCAAAACCATTAATTATTTCTCAAATATCCTTAAATAAATCCAGCCCAAGTCTCTCAGTACAAACACTCCTGCTTTAAATTCTGAGACCCTGAGCGTTTCCTGCAGTTTTGCAGTAATACAGGTTTTTTGGAATGTCTGATTACGTCCTTAGATTGTGTTCTGTGTATCAGAGAAAATCTAGCATTTGATCAAGGTGCTGACTGTGATTTTTTGATTTGATAGCTGTCATAAAATTTCTGTATGACTTTATTTGGCCTGGAATTTTCATTGATTAATTTTGATTAGATTTTGGGGGTTCTTTTTGTTTTTTAAATGTAGTAAAAAAAAATCTGCTTTTATTGTAATTCTCCTATCATTTTGAGAGCAGAGCAGTGAGTCGGGCAGTACTCAAAGCTTACAGAGCTGTGTTGTTGCTGATAAAAAGGGGAGGTTTTCTCTTTCTCTTTCAGTGCCCCAGAGGGGAGCGCTGGAGCCCTTGGCAGGAGGAAGCCCTTCCCTGACACACGGACGTTGGCCGAGCGCTGTGGAGCAGCCCCGGGCTCTGCCGGAAAGGTAATCCACGTCCGGGCTCAGTCCCAGCAGAGCTGTGCAACCCCTCAGGAGCACGGGGACCAATATTCACCTTCCTTCCCTGATCCCCCACCACCGAGGCTCTCTGCGTGCAGGGCCTTAGCCTTTGCATCAGTTCATGGATCTGTCCACGTAGGATCTAGCTTGCCTCAGGGGCACTATGAATACAACATTGCACAAGTCCTGCCATATCAATATTCATTTGTTTTTATTGATTAGTTGGCACTTGTAAATTCTGGGTACTGAATTAATGGGTGCTGAATAACTACTTCGATTAATGAAGCTGAAATTGGCTTTAGCATCCTACACTAACTACAGACTTTTTTTTCTATTACAAAGCTAATTATTTCTTTTTTTATGATCTGCAACTACTTTACTTATTTGCTGATCCTTGGCGCCTCACTGGAAGCCACAGAGTAATGAAAGAGAAGCTATTTATAAAGGTTCCTAATTTACAGTATTACACAAGAGCATCCTTACTCTAACTCCATATTTAAACACTAGAATTAATAGGTGAATTTCACCAAATGACTGCATTTCAGAGGGTAAAATTTTAGAAGATTAATTTGAGCTGCTGCCTCTTTTGCCACTGTTTTGGCACATTTTGTATGTGTCTTATTCATGCACGTAGTTATTAGTGGAGACACAGCATAAGGTAGGTGAACACATTCTTGAATGTGTGCTCTGACACACAGTCCAGGTGTCATGGTGGTGTTGTCTTTCCTATTTGCTTTTTGCGCAGAAGTTCTGTCTTTATTTGGTTTTTATGGAACCATATCTTTTGGAAAAGATATGTTTTCCTTTCTTCCTTGGTAAGTATAATGGGGCCCATGTTTTCTTTTTTCGGAGCCTTCTCTACACAATAACAACCCTAGTGGAGGTGGACAGCGCTCATCCTCCATAGCTGGTCTGGAGCCTGAGCAGCAACATTATGAGAGTCACTAGCAATGTGTGTAAGAAACAACTCATCACAAGGGAAAATGAGACCCTTTTAAGGCACAGAAATCCCAGATCTGTTTGGCAAACGACTTTGTTAGAGCTGCTTGGAGAACGTGACACGCAGTGGTGACTTCCTAGAGTCGAGTAATGCAAGCAGTGCAGGTGACCAGCGCAGACCCAGCAGGAGATGAGGACTCCAGACTGTCAAGCACTCGCACTGTGGGGGTATAAAAACCCAGGGGTTCCTTTGTTTGGGGATCCTCATTCCAGGCACCAGACTGGAGCCGCTCTTTTTCTCATTGCACCATGAATAAAGTATTTTAAGGGTCGTGATGTCTGAGACTCTCCTGTGGGGATCCCGGGATGGAGCCGATGAGGAGACCTGGTCTGGCTGTGAGTGTGGAGGGCACAGGTGAGAAGGGGCCTCAGTCCCAGTGCAGGAGTGACTCCAGGATGTCCAGACAGGCACGGTGCCTTAGCAACTGCCGTTCCCAGCTCTCAAGGTTTTCATTAATTTTCATGTGAGAAGTAGCCCAGGTAAGGTATCTTTATCCATTGCAGTATTTGTTCATGTCCTAGAGTCTTTTGACTAACCCGATGCTATTGGTCTTTGAATCGGATGACAAAAATGCAGAATCATTTGGAGAGAGAATCCAGGAGCTTGAAGGTGTGATAATTTATTGGGTGTGTTGGGCTGAAGTTCTGCAGGGTTTGTGATAAGGCATTATCAGGAGAGATGCTTTTACACAAAGAAATAAAGCCATTACACCTAATCTTGATGGGTTTATTTAGATATGGATCTATAGAAGACATCAAAGAGTATGACTTGGATGTGTATTTATAGTATTATAATCCATTGTAATGAACATTTTTCCAGTGGGGAATAAACTTAGCTCTAAAGTGAAAAAAAAGGAAAAGGTTAGACTGTTCCTATCTATTGGTTTACATTTTTGTACTGATAATATTTAACTATCTTTTGTTATATTTTTGATAGTCTTATATTCTTGGGTTTTTTGTATTCTCACTTATCTGACAGTACAAATGAGATATATTTCATTCCTCACGGAGGGATAAAGTTATCTCCAGTTTATTTATGCATTTCTAGACTTTCCTAACAGGAATATTGAATTCTGGGATTTTTTTCTTCTCATTAAGCTGTTAGATTGTACTGCCATGCTGTATGGAATGCCTTCAGCTGATTTATATAAGAAGCACAGGCATGGGCCTGCAGTGAGCGGGGAGGTCATGCTGTGTCTTCTTGATTTGGACACAAAGATGTGATGGCAAATACAGACCCTGCTGTGGGAAACTGTCCTCAGGCCGAATTAAACTCATAAAACGGAAGGGCAAAGGCTCCTTTTGGAGACGGATGATTCTTAAATGTCCAAGTTTGGGAGGGACCCAACAAGACCCAGGCATATGCACTGGATTAACAAATAGAAATGGTAAGCTTTGGGAAAACTTCTGAAACATTTTCTTTTCCAAACACCACCATTTCACTTTTGCTTAGATCAGTTTCCACCAGCTGCTCTTCCAGGAGGGGATTTTCCATGCTAGTCAAATACCCATGGAGGAACACAGGCTGAATGTGCTCCTGTTACATGGCCAATAAAGTGGTACAGCAAATGACACGGAATCAAAAGGAATGGTGTAATGCTGGCAGATAAAGCAAATCCTGTCTTAGAGTTTCACCCCAAAGAGAAAATCTCCCAGACTCTCCCAATCAAGTTTAGCCACTTCATATCAGACAAGAATTTCATCTTCTGACTTCTCAAGCATCTCAGTAATCTGAGTGTTTGTGACGTCTCCTCTTAGCTACGTCACTCATGCCTCAGTGCATGGCATGATGCATTGTAGTGTAATGTGATTGATACAGCCTGATCTGCAGCGCTCCCAGTGACCAATGAGCTTGGGGAATGGGTGAAAAAGGAGAGTTGCTTTGATGTTATTGTCAAAGAAAGAGTCTTTTCTGCAAGAACAACTGGTTTAAAGAATTATCCAGAACTGAAGAGGATATGCTGTTACATTAGAGATAGGTCAAGAGTTTGGGAGGTTTTAGAAATAATTAACATTGATAAGAAGTATTTAAATGACAGTCTAAGCGTGTTCTGCTGTGTGCACACAAATCCAATTCTGGCTTGGAGGTGTAACTCAGGCCCATGGGGCAGAAAGATGGGGCTGTTCTCGCAGCAGCTTTGCAGAACAGAAATTCTCACCAGCTTCTGCTTCAAAGAGAGCCTACCTGGATCCCATTCCCTCACACACAAACCCAGTGTTGTTCTGGAAACCTGCCTGTTAAAGAACAGGGCGTTCTAATTCTGTCCCAGACACACACTCTGCTTTCAGCTGCCTTTGATTCCTAAACCTTGGCCTGTTCCAGGGAGAAAACTCAGGATTCCTTTCTAAATATCTGCTTGAACATGTACCTCAAGAAACAATAAACAAACAAAGCCCAACCACAGAGAGATTAATTGAATCTATCTAAATTTTATCATATTAATGTCTTGAACAGAGGAAGTCCATAAAGTCATTGCTGATAGAGGATGTACAGACTTGAGCTTTTATTTTGAAGTCTGTCATTTGCCTGTTGAATAACCTAAGTATTTCATTATCTTATGCCAGAATTACCCCATTTATAGAGTACTGATAAAGATGCTGCTTACTTTGTAAAAGGCTTTCAGATCTATGGTTTCTGTCAGAGGATTAGTTTGTATTGCTGTCTGCAAACCTACTTATATTAATCAAAATTCCAATCATAGCACCAGTAATTTTAAAATTGGGGTTTCATTCTTTCATTAAGGTCAGTTGTCCGTCAGTCTGCAGACACCACCATAGGCATTGACGTGTCTCAGAAGCTACTCCATCTCTTCCCAGCTGCAACTGCGTGTTGTGGTGCTCCTTCTCCCTCCTGTTCCTGAGAGAACTTCCTTTCTATTTCAGTGAGTCAGACAAGTGTTTCCAAAACAATCAATGGATGAGGGCTCTGTTAGCAGTTAAGTGAAAAGGGAGATGTGCTGTGCAAAACTTCTTTATTTATTGCTTTTGCTGACTGGCTGGAAGTGAGGTCACAGTAAGCTCGGAGGGCTTGATATAAATGAAATAATTTAACCCGAAAATACATTGTAGGGAGATAGAATATAAGAAAATAAAGGTAGTATAGAAAGTAATCTTAGCCCTTAAGGAGTTGCAGCTGAGCCAATTATTAGAGCTTGGCAACAGTCCTGACTTGAACAGGCCACAGCTGTAGCCAATAATAAGCAGAGTGCTATAAAAGAGTGGATTGGTTGGTTGAGGGGAACTGGAGTCAGCTGGCTGCTGTGAGAAGAAGGAAGAGTCAGTACTTAGAGGAGCTGCCTACAAGAAACATCAAGGAGGTACCAAACTCTAGCAATATGGAACTTTTGTGATATAATGACAACAAATCATCTTCAGGAAGGTGACTCTGCAAAATGCCATCCTTAACCAATCTCACATTGATACCTTTAATTGTTGTCGTTAACGTGTGATTTTATGTGAATGAAAATGTATATGGTTTCCAGATTGATGGAACTCAAGCATGTTATTACTGTAGTTTTGCACAAAAATGCACCAAGGTATTCTCAGCCAGCATCAGAATTAATGAATGAAAGCAAATAATTTCACTTCCTGGGGCCATCACAACTTCAGTGATCTTGGGAGATGTCCCAGTGGCCCAGGGCCATGAGATGGTGGCAGCATTCCCTTAGTGCTGCTGGCACCACGAGGGGTGGCTGCACAGCCACGTGTCCTTTGTGCCGGCTCACTGATTGCTGTGGCTGGGGATGTGTTTACATGAGCAAGAGCAACAGCTCTTTTAGGAAGTTCAGGAGCCATAGGTTATCAAATATGGTTTATATTGGCTAATTTAACTGTTGAATAAAATGTGGGTGATATCTGCAATTCCTGTGCCAGGAATCAGGGGTAGAAGTGCAAAAACTCTTGGATTTTAGCGTGTGGCGTTATACATCCCAGTATGGTGTGTGTAGGAAGGTGGATGCCAGTTCCCACACTTTTTCAAAAGCAGAGATGACTAACTTTCAGGCTGGAGAGCAGAAGTCAAAGTTTGCTTCTGTAATGGGCTGTGCAGAGTAGCAATATTTTTGTTCAGGTCCCTAGAAACCTGTGCATTAGAAATAAAAATTACAGCTTAGCTGTTTAGGAGTCAACAAAGAACAACTGCTGTCCTGTTTCTCTGTGAGTAAGGGCTGAGCTGGTGAGTAACGACTTCCGGATCAATGCTGATTTTTATTTGCTCTTTCCTGATGCCAAGCATGAGTCTCCTTTGCTTTCACTGCTTGAAGTATGTATGCCCTCACTGTTCTGTTTTTAATGATTTCTGCCTTCCCACTGAAGCTTGATCCTTTTAACAAGACCTGTATGGGGTAATTTGCAGTAAAAAAGTATGGATTGTTTTTGGGAATCTACTCGTTTCTGACTTGCACCTATTGCACTGAGCCGTGTCTGTAAATGTGAAGCTGAAACGTTAGCAGTATTGCAATATTGTACATTTTTACTTGTTATTCAAAACTACTGTTAATAGAGTCCTGTTTATGGATGACTAAGCAAAAAAATTGAAATGTAAGTGAAAAAAAATTTGGCCAAGCAAGAGCCAAGTCTTGCCCACATATGCCTTAAAATAACAGTGTTCTGAGTGGTGGCCTCAGGCAAATAGTTCCACGTGGAGTGATGGGAGCAGACTACTGGAAGTAATTATAAAAAATGGATGAGTTGATAACATAATGCTATAAAGCACCAGCTTCATCTGTAGCTTTTTAGAATACAGGAAACTTTGACCCAAAAATGCTTAGAATGGCTGGAAGGCATTTGATTGAAAAAAGGGGAGCTATAAAGCTTAAAATAAGAGGCAGATTAAAGTGCTGGTAAAGTTATCATTTTAACTGAGCTAACTTTTAGTAGACTGAATTCCTGTAAACCATCTAGTGCATAAAAATAAAGCAAAATTGTAACTGAAACTATATTTTGTAGCACAACATCTTTTATTTCAATATAAGTAAAGGACAGTTTGAACAGTAGAAGTGGAGTTTTTAGAGGAAGGGTTTTGCTTTAATGCAAGTTTCAAGACTAGAATGTCAGTGGTGAACAGTTTGAGAAAAGTGAACATCTTTGATTTGAAGCTATCTCCTAGGATTTTTTGTTCCTCCTTGTAAAGAAGAAAATAACCAGAATAAGTCACTAAGGTTCCTTTGAAGTGCTCTAGCAAGATTTGAACTGCACATGTTGGTATCTGTCTGCGTAGCAAAAGTGCTTTCCTTTTAGGAAGTGGGTGAGAGAAATAATTTGAAATTTTCATTTGCAAGATGATGTTCATGGTAGAAATGGCTGTAAGTTGTCCTGGTCTTTCTAAAAAATATTTCTTTAGCAGACTTTGTCCAAATCAGGAAAAAGAGTCACTAACAATCTCAATTCACAAAAATATGTTTAAAAGACCACTAGTACTTTAAACCAAGTTTAGAGGTATTCACTTTCAACCTACCATTGCTCTTGTTCCTTTTTGCAATAATAATAACTTCAATAATAATAATTTCTTTTCCATATTCCTGTTTATTGCTGTATATATAGCACCATAGCTATGCTTCTTTATTTATTGCTGTAACAGACACCCGGGAAAGTTGTGCAGTACCTTATTCTAAATGATATAGTAACCTGGCCAAAAAAATAAATTAATTAACACTGTGCATACAATCTGAGTCAAAAGAGCACAGCTCTGGTTTTGGTAGGTAATGCAGATTGGTACAAGGTTAAGAAACAAGTTACCTTTACAACCTTACAATTGTTGTGAAAGTGGTACCATTTAAAAAAATTTTTGTCCGCTTAGTTTTTTAAGATGTAGTTAGACTACAGGAGTTGGAGGCATGCCAACTTGTCTTGTGCAGGAACAGGTGAAAATGATTTTAAAAGCAATATTTGTGTTTTACTTCATTAGCTTTCTCTTACTTACTGGTATTCAGACTTGGTTCCTACTCATGCTTACCCGCACACCACCACCAAAAATCCCCCACACATTCCCTAGCCCTGTGAGCTCCCAGGAAAGCGCTGCAGGAATTCATCAATGGAATGAGCAGCTGTCTGAAGGCTGCACACACCTGCACAGGGAGCTGGGGTTTAGCTCTTATCCCACCATGCTTACTGTCTCCTGCTTGGCACAGATCCTTGCCTTTGTTCTGGCTGTCAGAGCTGCAGGAGGAACGTTGGTTCCCGAGGGAAGTTTGTGCTTCCTGGGTTCTTTGCACCAGGCAGAGAATTCTGTCATTGCTGGGAGCTCGGCCATCAGCAGAGCAGAGGGACTGATCTCCTGGGGCTGGGGTCAGCGGGATCCAGGGACAGGGATACCAGCAGTCCAAGTAGAATCCCAGGGGTGTTGTTTGGTAATGTGGGAATCCCAGCAATGAACATCTGAAAGGTGCTTTTCAGAGAAGGATTCTCTTTTACCAGAGTTTCCATTCAGAGGTTTATAAGGCCTGGTGCTTGTTTTGGAATTTGCTAATCTTGGATTTTCTCTGGCAATTAAAATGTGCACAGTCAGTGATGGAAATAGAACAATCAAGGTTGTGTAAAGACCTGGCCTACTCAGATTTTTCTTGGAGAGAAAAGAGGTGTGGGAGGGGAATCGGGTAAAGAAGGCAGTACTTCTGTCATCTACAGTGTACATGAAAACTGTTGTTTATTTAAAGAAATAAGCTGTCACTGTAACTTGGGTGGATGGGGCCCAAAAGGAGGATGAAATTCAGGCACTTTTTCATACACTTGTGGCATAATGAGTGGCTGTACTTCTGGCAGGGTATCACAGTACATAAAGTAAGTTCAGGTTACCTGTAATCTTTATATCACACATGATCTAGTACGGGTCATAAATCCTGTAAATTTGAGGTTGCCTAAAATCGAGAGCAAAATGATCAGTCATTCTCATGAGCTGACCTAGCCTGGGTAATCACAAGGAAGAGTTGTGACAGGAACTAAAGGAAAATGCGGTTCATTGAATCTTTTATAAATTGATAAACTCTTGCAGCTTTAAAGGAATGACCCTTTCAAAGCAAAATAATCAAATCCATCTCTTGTCAGTTTGGGGAGATTTATAATTGTAAGCTGATGAATTTTAGCAATGCTGTCAGTCTGCTTTTCAGATCAATGCCAATGAAATATTTTGTTTACGATTTAACCTCCAGCTCCCCTGAAATTTGTGAGTTTTAATACCAGAAGTAGTTATGTCTAACTCTATCGATCCACTGGTAAATTAAATGGCAAACAAAAGCAACCTTATTATTTTGTCAAAATCCTCTCAATAGGAAGCAAAACTCTTTATTAAAACAGGATGTGTTACACTGAAATGAAAAGGAAGTTTCATTTCAAGACCGATCTTCTGAAAAACAGAGAAAGACCTTCACACAGCTAGATTTATTTGATGGGAATAGTACAAAGGTAATAAAACTGAAACTGTATATTGAATTTCTTTTCCCTGGAATAAAGACAAAGGACCTAAAAAAAGATGTAAGACCTACCTAAAATGAACATATGATAAATTTGCTCCAGCAATGTATTTTCTTTTTTTCCCTTCAAGTAGTTAATGATTAACTTTTCTTTTGGAAATTTTAAGGCTTATTTCATGTCAAATCCCCTACTGATCTCTGAAATATGTTGTGCAAACATATGTTCTATGTAGGTTATATATTCACAGTGACATGACTGTGGTACAGGAGCACAAGGAACACAATCTTTAGGGGGGCATTTCCAGTGCTGAGTAAGTTAATATTTCAGCCACATTGCAGCCCATGGAATCATTTACTTTTGAAAAGAGCTTTAAGATTATCAGTTTAAAATGATCAAGTGTGCTGACCCTGCACTGCCAAGCCCACTGCTAAACCATGTCCCCAAGTGCCACATCCAGGTGGCTTTTGAGTAATTCAGTAGGAGAGTAACTCCTAGCTAAGGACAGCCACATAAATGTTTATTCTTATGTGGCATGATAATTCCATAAAAGACCCAAATAGTTAACAAAATAATAATATATTTTAAAAAAATCCAAACCTGTACATATTGCTAAACCATGATTTTAAGTTTTTTTCTTCATCACACCGACCTGAAGTGCTTGCATCACTACCGGCCTCTTAAAAAATTTCTAGAGGTTCAGATTTGTGCAGCTTACAAATGCCAGTGGTTATGGAGTTTATCCATCTCTAAATACCTCCTTGAGATGGTATTGGCTATGTAGGCTTGAGGCAACATGAAAAAATTGCTATTTTTATGATTAAAATCTACCTGCTACAAATAGGACATCAGAATTCCTTTGAAAGGCATTCATCTGCCTTTGGGATGCTCCCATCTGTCTCTGGGAGCAATATTATTCTCCAATAAGTAAAAGAACCCCAACAAAATTAACTTGTTTATAAATCCTACATTTTAGACTCTTTTAACCTTTGACATTATGGTTTTCAAAGCAATTTTTTAATGTTTCCTCAAGTGCTTTGCTGTGCTGAAGCCCTGGCTGGAAGTGAGGCTACATGTCCATGTGGGGTTAGGTGGGCTGTGAGTGAGGAGCTTTTCCCTGCTGCTCCAGGTGTTAGTGCAGGTTTTGTGCTGCCCCAGTGGCAAAGCCTTGTCTCCCCAGCCTGGGAGAAGTGTCAGTGCTCTAGGAATTTTCAACCATTCCATCACCTGGAAACACAGGATGAAAATGCTATGGTAATATTATTTAAATTGAAGCTATTCAGCATTTCAGAGTTCTGGGAGCAGAATTTGAAATGTCTCTTTGAGGAGACATTTCTGAAGTAAGCCATACACCTTGTGGTGATCTGGTGGAAAATCTGTGTAGGTTGGGTAAGTTGCAAAGGCTCTCAGGCGAAATCGTGTCTGCATGGTAGCACTTAGTGGTAATATTCTCCTTATGCCAATCCTCATTCAGAGAGCAGTGTTCCACTGATCCAGAGGAATGGCAAATTAAGTTTCCCAATCTACTGTACAGGGGTGTGTGGGATGTACTCTGTAATATCAGTGTGTAATAATTGCAGGAGTCTCTCCTGAAATCTTTCCCTTAGAGGCTTTGTGAATGTTATCTTTATATTTATCAACTGCTTGTGCTAATTAATAGCAAAAGCCAAGCATAATATGATTGAAAACAAGCAAACAATATGTTTGCCCTGTAAATATGACATATTACAGAAACATTTATATAAAGATCTCAAATTTCAGGAGTAGGTATGGCTTAGTGGGTTATTTTCTTTGGCTTCTCAATGTGATTTCCTGTTGACACTGGTAAACTCTGTTCTGTTCAGCATGGGGACAAGAACATGACGTGGAAACTTGCAACTCTACCCAGCCCTATGACAGGATGATGTGGAAGTTTGTTCTTGCTGTTTCCACAGATCTTATTGATCTGAAAAATAAAGCCAATGGAAGGAACAGGATTACTGTTTCACAGCAGATTTAGATTTCTACTCCTTTCAGTTTTGGTCTAGATCTGCTCAAAGTTGCCATTTCAATTTTCCCTATTAACTGAGAGCAGGTAGAGTTTCCAAACCACCAAAACACAAAAACACATAATGAAGCAGCCCCTGCTGTTTCATTGCCATTCTTGTCAGAGGTAGCGCTGCTATTAGCAGAGAAGCTGACAAGAGCACCGGTACCACTGAGCAGGTGGGTTGTCCCCAGAATGTATGATTCTGGGCAGTTTATCCCAAAATGACCGCAATCTAATCCACACTCTTGTATTTGAAGCCACAATCTCGAAGGTCTATGAACTTTTCACTTCTTTTTTGGAGGAAGGGAACTGTGCTTTGAGAAACACCAGCATTCAGATGGATTGGCTGGATAGAATATAGTGTATGGCTGGATAGAATATATTATACTGTCCCCTTGTCACAGAGCTCAAATTTCTGCCATTACCAAGTGTTAATGCCCCTCAGAGTTTCAGCAAGGTCTTTTACAGCTCTTCCTGACATGGGCAGGTGTTATTAGTGTCAGTGATGGAATGAATTGTCTCTGCCTAGGGCTGCCATGGCCTCTGAACTCTGAGATAGAAATTTTCTGTCATCATAATGTAAACTATACAAGCACTGCTGAGAGAATCTGGAGATTTTTGTATCAGAACATGCAAATTTTCGTTTATTTTCACCCTCTGCAGTGAACCCTTTGTCTCCAGCGAGAGAAAGGGCAAAGGTGTTACAGAGTGGCACCTGAAAATAGCCAGCAGCCTGTTGCTGTCATTTGCTCTTAGCCATGCTCCAGCTCTGCCTGAGCCTACAGAGGCCACCTCACCTGGCTGTGTTTTTCTCCTGGGCTGCCTGTGCCTGATGAGCCGTTCCCTGTAGGACAGATCATGGACACTCCTTAGTAACTCTCATAAACTGTGGAGAGCAGCTGAAAGGAGCCTTTGCAAGGGGATGCAGGGATAGCAATAATGGCACAAACACAGCTGCACTGGGGGAACACCCAGGGTAAATATTCTGCAAGTTACTGGGGTGAGACAGTCCCATTTCACCAGTGACCTGTGAGGCTGAGCTAAGGTTTACTTGGCTTTCTTCATTCGCTGTAAATGTTCGTCCTCTCTAGATTGTGATTGCTCATGGTCATTACTGGCATGTATCTGTCTGCTGAATTAGGTTTCAGAGGTAAGCTCAAGACCTGTAACAAAATCTCATGTAGTCTTTTTGTGATTAAAATAATCTCCCTACCTCTTTCTTTCCCTTCAGAAACAAATTGATTGCTGTAGAAGTGTAGGTAGAATCTTTTTTAAGAAGATGCCTGCTACTGGAATAAGATTGAAGTTGACATTTTGACTGTAGGTCCTTCTAGCTGAGGAACAGATTATTAAAATACTTCTAATTATATAAATTGCTTAGGTGTCTTATACTATGAAAAATAGTATTTTACAGGGGGTTGGGCAGTGTCTTCTCAACAGGAGAGTTCACACAGATTGTTCTGCCCGTTGGGATGCCAGTGAGCCAAATTGATTCTCAGCAAGTTCTGATGTGCTTAGCACTGAATCTGACTCAACTTGACAGTTCTCTAAGTCAAGTGGGATTGATAGCCTTACAGCAGCTCCACTTGTTTTTCTTTCTCCTTTATTTAATTGAATAAGAGTTAGTGAAATTCTATTGTCTGTCTCTGCTGTGCCGACCCACAGCGTAAGTATAAAGCTGTCTTTGATGTGCTCTGACCTCATGATTTTAATCTAGCCAGATAAATTGCACAATTCTATATCTCATGACAGTCACAGTAGCTGGGCTACAGGAGTTGCTTGAGAAGGATAAATCAGCCATATGCGCAGGTATTTAATTAACAAACATCCTATTCTGGATCTTGCTGAATCTGGCATCTCGACTGTAAAAACAATGAGTTGTTCTGTTATGCTTAGATGTGCACTTTGATTTTCAGCAGATAGTTATTGAGTCTTTGACAAATAAATTAGGTAAATAAGCAGCTAAGTTTGTTAAGAAGCAGCTCTTGTCTGCTGTAAATTAGTCTGGATTTGCTGACTTTGAGAGAGGAGGCTCCTGCCATCCTTGCCCATGCACGTTGGCGTGCAAACAGCCCTATCAACTTAGCTCACACGGTGGAACCCAGTGCTCTGCCCTGTATGGTAGCAGCCAGTTGAAAATATTTGTGTACAGACGGGGCTTAAAGGAGCTGTAGAGCAGTCTGATGGTGCTCAGGTAAGGTTCTGTGATTTGGGAACACAATCAGAGACGATTCAGAGCAGCAGTACACTTGTGTTTTCCAGATTTCTGCAGTGGCGGGACTATAGAAATTATCCCTCTGTTAGCTAAGAGCTGACCTGCTGTTCTTATGCCACTAATACTGACATAGACACAGATAGACCTATTTGATCCTTAAATGCAAGACTGAAATTTTCAAAAATAAAGCTACAACATCTAAAAGTAAATAGGATGCTCCGTAACTCAACATCTGTCTGTTGAAATCAGAGCTGCAGAAGTTTATAGTATGAAATAGTTATGTGTAATATTTAAAAAGGGCAATTTTATAACCGATAATCAACACTTGAAGTTATGTAAATTGAAATAAGGAGCATGCTCTCATTTCCAAGAGTAAAAGCTAATTGCTTATGAAAGGCATGGGAGCAAGAAGAAATTTGTTCACTACTAACATCACAGTCCGCTTGGAGGTAGATGATGAGCTTCCATCTGGAAAACCATCATCCTTCTTCCTTTGTGCCCTATGTAGGCCCTAACAGTGGATCACAGGATTTAGCAGGGACATTTACAGCCCCTCAAGACAGATAGAAGGAAAGGTGTAGCAGGTACTGTAGACAGCACCGGATAATCCATCACTTGGATAAGTGAGCAGCCTGTTCTTCCTTTCTATTCTCTCCAATAAGGACTTGACAGACAAGAAATTGTCCTCTGTGGTACCTAAACTATACAAAGTGTGCTGGAACTATTGCTGGAGTGATTGAGCCTTGCTTTGTGCTGTTTCCTGCTGTGTGTCATGGTCTGCATGTTCCAGTTCTCTTCCCTTGATATTAGCCCGTGCCAAGAGGACCATCAGTTGTGAGAAGGATCAGCTGTCTGTCACACATTAATGAATTCACCTTTTGTTCTAAAACTCAAAAGACAATAAGGCATAGATTAGTGTTTAAAAAGTTATGTAGTGTACTAACATGGCAACTTTCAGCTAGACAGATATTCTCAAGCTATGTTATAATGATCACTCAATCAATTCTTTAGTGAATTATTGAAGTTAACCCTCACCTTAATTTAAGGTCATGGAAAACTAAGTTTGATATCAAAATTTATTTATCTCTTAAATCTTTCTCAAGATGTCACATCTGAGATAGGAATCAATAAATTAATTCACAATGCTGGTATTTTGCAACCACTTGGCTTTAAGAAAAGCACTTTGAAATATTTCCTTATCTAAGTATGCACACACTCACCTGAGTTTATTTTCAATGTTACTCATTAAAAAAAAAATCTCTTGCCAGTGTTCAGTGCCCATGAACAGTTAGGGTTTTCTCAGGAATCAGTACTTATTCCAGCACAAGTGTCTGGATTTGGAATGGGATCATTTCATTTCTCGAAATCAGAATATGAAATCAGGGAGTTGCAAAACAGTATTTGCCACTTAATGGAATCTGTTTCTGCTTTCCAGTGTGTTAAGTTTTTAGATCTGAATTTTCATCTTGATAACTTTTCTTTGATTCCTTACTGAGGTTTATTGTCCAGAGAATGTGTTGTGTCATCAATCTAAGCACATGCATTATTCTTTTCATTATTTTGCAATAATAGAAAAAAATCTAAGTAATATTCAGTCTAAAAATCTTTCTAATCTCATCTTGCTTATTCTGTTTTAATTTTATCTTGCTTATTCTGATATAATTCCAAAAATCAGAACTCACTTCCGTATCAAGGTATTCTCGAAATGACAGAAGAAGCTACTAAAGGTTCGGAGAAATTTTCCAATCCTTTTAATTCCATTAAATTCTTTTCATTCCATTTACAGAGAATGATTTTGTAAGGCTATACATATTTCCATTATTTCTGAAGTTGATAGAATGAATTATATTCTAGAGTTGTTAATCTGTTTTTGTGGATGAGTAGAAATTATCAAAATATTTTTAAATATCTTTCACATCCAGTGATGATCCATGTTCATCACATTATCTGGGTAGTTAGCTGGAAGCAAATAGGCAATTTTGTATTAATTTGTGAACAAGCAGTGTTAGCATTGCAAATGATGCAGATGATGCAAATACAGAAAATGGTCTCTATAAAATGAAAATCACTGACAGTATACCAATATTGTATTTTGAAATATTCCTAATGCAGCTCTACTGGTGTCTTGAAAATCATCTAATAAAGATTATTGCTCTTTGAACTGTAATAACAGACTAACCATTTGAAACATCTGCTATTTCCCTGAATAATTTCTCACAAGCTGTGGAAGACCTATGGGTGAATTTGAAAGGAAAAACCCAAACCTGTTTGGTTTTATGTCACTCTCACCTAATTAACATAACCAGGTGTCTATTTTTTTTCTGTAGATGTTATTGTGTCGCTTTGCAGAAGTGCATGCATTTTATACATAGAAAAATGTTTTAAGAAATCTGTTTTTTCATGTTATGCTGGAATTGGTTCTATATTCTCTATTTGTCTTGTGTTTTACACCTGAAAGGCCAGGATGAGCAGTTGAGAAGCTCATTTTGCATGGACTTGACTTTTAATGGCAGGTAAATCACTTTGTTGAGCTTCTATTTAAATAATTAATATAGTGTGAGACTGAGGCCACTACAAGATGTTGTAGCCAAAAAGTGACTTTCAACAAAGATTCCTCAAATGTAGTCATGCAGAAATGTCACAGAGGCTTGAAAAATCAGAATATTATTTGCAGATGGTTTTAGGTCTTCATTTCCTTCTGGACAGTTTTTCAGTCTTGAGGTGGTATTCTCAGTAGAAAAAGGACTTTGAGGGATTCAGGTCGCTGAAGCTCTTGATTTTCCTTCCAGTTCCATTGAGCAGCCCTGATATTCTGTAGCTCATTATCAGAGTATCAGTATGTATCAGTATCTGTATGTATTCTGTAGCTCATTATCTGAGTATCAGTATGTATCAGTATCTGTATTATTCTGTGTAGCTCATTATCAGAGTATCAGTATGTATCAGTATCTGTATTATTCTGTAGCTCATTATCAGAGTATCAGTATGTATCAGTATCTGTATGTATTCTGTAGCTCATTATCAGAGTATCAGTATGTATCAGTATCTGTATGTATTCTGTAGCTCATTAGCAGAGTATCAGTATGTATCAGTGTCTGTATGTATTCTGTAGCTCATTATCAGAGTATCAGTATGTATCAGTGTCTGTATGTATTCTGTAGCTCATTAGCAGAGTATCAGTATGTATCAGTATCTGTATGTATTCTGTAGCTCATTAGCAGAGTATCAGTATGTATCAGTATCTGTATGTGTTCTGTAGCTCATTATCTGAGTATCAGTATGTATCAGTATCTGTATGTGTTCTGTAGCTCATTATCAGAGTATCAGTAGCTCAGTCTGAGTAGAACTCCCTCCAAATCATAAGTTACTTAGGTGGGCGAAAGTATTCCGAGAACTTTAGTGAAACCTTTTCTTGGATGTTTCCAGGTTTTGACCAGGGAAACCATTTTCCCAATGCCTGTGATACTTTATCCTCCCCAGAGCAGCCAGTGAGACATTGGAGAATGGTAACATGCATAGGTGGTAAGCAGTTGCAGTTGATGAAATCCCAATTAAACTGGGTAGCAATTTTCTTCCATACCTTTGCTTCTCCTCCCCAGCTCTGGAAGTACAAAATCAGAGGCTGGGCTGGTATCCAAGGAGGTACAAATTCAGCCGGGCTTCATCCTCCTGGAGGAAAGATTCAAATAATGGGTTTGTGTTTCATTAGTGTTTGTCTTTATAAACCGAGTTTCTTCAGGCTGAATTTCATACTGAAAACAAGGGTTAAGTCAACACTATCTTGGTTGGTGTTGCTTTGAGTAAGATGGATTCTTTCATTTATTCCTTTGCTCCTATAACGGCTGAAATGCATTATTTGCCCTAAAATGATAGGTGTGTGATAACTCTAATGGGCAAAGCCAGGTAGGTCCATTTTTGCTCCTCACTGAAAAAGTAGGAAAAAAAGGAAGGAACAAAAGAAATAAACTTCAATGTGTGCTTCATGTTGGTTTTGGAGCACTGGGGAAAACCCATTTAATTTTTTTCCTCTTCCTTTTAGGTTCTGAAGGAAATGCTCACCTTTTTAGCCAGCAGATGGTCAATAAATATTCTTTTAGAGTAGAGGAAGCAGTGTAGATCTATAACAGCAGTTGTCTCCATCTGTTGCCTTTCCCTCCTTTTGCATTGTAATTTTCCTTTAGTATGGAGTTGCTGTCCTTCTTCCCTTTCTGACCACCCTCCTTTATTCTGGATAGCATCCTGGACAGGAAGACAAATATGGCTTGTGATGGAGAGAAAATACTGTCTGTGCTTCCTTTTTGAGCCCTGAGAGCAATTTCTGGAAATTTATTAATTTTTTTAATGCCAGTTTTTAAACAGCTTAAGTTGGAAACGAACTAGGGGAAAACAATAAAATTCAGTGTTGTAGTATTGAATGTTAAGAAAACCAAATTGAGGCAATGGAGCCTTACCAAACTAATAAAGTGATTCTCATTTACCACAGTAGGGATTTTTAATGACCTTTTCTATACACATGATTAGATCCTTAGCAGAAACAAGAAGGTGTTATGGCCTCCCAGAAGTACCCAGTGTTGTTTCAATGGTGGTCTGAGGCTCACTGAGTACAGCAAAGACAGAAAAGCTCGTGGGGTATTGCTGAGATGGTTAAACTGCAAGTTTTCCCTTTATTCCTGAGGTTACCAAGTGAATACTTGTTCCAGGTTTCTGTGTCGTGTGAGCAGTGTTGACAGACTTGATGTATCAAATCTGACATGTCAGTGAGTGATTGACCAGGGAATGTGTGGTAAGCAAAAGTAAAATCAAGGGAAAGTAGTCAGTAATATTTTCTAGGAGACCCACGATTTCTGGGATTCTCAGGAGAAGTGTGATTTTAAATTCTTGTCTGTGGGAAGTCCCTCCTTTGTGTGTTGTGATTGACCTTGATATTTTCTCAGATGGGTTCTTGTTACTGGCAAATGCTGATCAGGATGAACTTAGGTCCTAAAAACCCAAAAATGCCAAGTAGTACTTTTAACTGATTTTACTTGTAGAAATCTGAAAGTAGAAACCTTCCTGCATCTCACAGATTAGGGATAATGGCACCAAATAACTCCACAGCCCTTCAAAGTTCATTTCCTGAGTGTTCCTTTTGATCAAAAGGTACTTTTCTGTGTTCTCAGTAAAGCTGCCCAGAAATTATATCAATGCAGATGTAAATAAGTATTATCAATGCTTTAATCCTCTAATAGAACTCGACTTCCATAATCTGCAGAGGGAGAGCACCGCAGGGAAAAAAGCAAGTTTGAGTTATGGCTGGAAGTGTAAGCTTTGGAGTAAGAGATTGTTAGAAGGTACACTGAGCTTCATAGGTAATGTGCTCAGTGCCAGGAAGCTGGCTGCTGAGATTTCAGTGAAATATGAGGAGAAAATAATATCAGAGTATGATCTCTATATACTTTTACAGGCCAAGCACAAATAAAAATCTCACTCTGTTATGACAGTGTGAAATATAAAATGTAAAGCTGAACACAATATTCTGGCAAGTAAACAGAGGAGACCATCTTAGCTGAAGTGAGTGTATCAGGAGGTTCGTGCGGTGTTTCAAGCCTGTGGTATTTGAGGGGATGAAATCTTTGTTCTCCTGTTCTTTCCTACATTCCCAAAAGCTAACAGAGAAAAGACAGCGACTAACATTTAAAAGTATTTAAACAGCTCTGTATTCAAGTAGGTCTGTGTTAATGATTGAGAATGACAGAAACACTTGAAGGAGAAATATTCAGGGTGCCAAAGATACATCCTGTTCAACTCTTCAACTTTTCTCACTACCTAAAAAGTGGAGTTTTGGGAGCCAACAGTTTTAATTTAAATAATGCTGCAGATGTGCTCTGTACTTGTCCAGTAACTCCAGGAGAGGTAAGCAAAACTCTTATTCCCCAACCTGCAGACAGGGCTGGGGAGTGACAGATGAGCTCTGCTTGCTGACAGTGTCATTACCAGAGGCCAGAGCAGGGACTCTCTGGGACTCTAATTATCAGCATAAACTGATAATTATTCATGTACAGCGTTGCATGGGTGATTGGATGGGTTACACTCTCTGTCAAGGCAGATGTTCAAACTGCTTGAAGGTGGGGAATATCCTCATGGATACACTTTTTCTCCTTAAGGGTCTCATTCAAAGCTGGTTCAAGTGAGTGACTGATGAATTTCAGTGGTTTTGAGTTTAGTAATAAGATCTGGAAAGTGCAGGGTGCCTGAGTTTATCTTTGTTTCGTTGCAAGGAGTGCAGAGTACGCCATAAGTGGTTTATCTCAGCTAAAGCCTTCACCTTAGGGGCTGTGTGTTTGCTCTACCATTCCCTTG
This sequence comes from Molothrus aeneus, assembly GCF_037042795.1. Classification (NCBI taxonomy): domain Eukaryota; kingdom Metazoa; phylum Chordata; class Aves; order Passeriformes; family Icteridae; genus Molothrus; species Molothrus aeneus. Next base: position 72,681 of record NW_027099232.1, read on the forward strand.
TTTGTTTAAATTACTCCTACACATTTCCACATGTTCTCCATGTGTTAATTGGCTTATTATTTCACAGATGAAACACTGTCTTCCTTCTGAGGATTGCCATTTGCAGAGAATCATTCTTCTCAGTGTATTTCTCTTCTATTTCCTCAAGTACCACCCTGACCTGCCATGTTGGACCTAGACCACAGCCTCACATCAGAAAGGTAAATTAATGGATTGAAAAGGCTCCTGGAAAGACTCCTGGCTTAGCTCCTGTAAGTACTGTTTTCATTGAGAGTGGAGGGAGAGGGGAAACTGGAAGGATGACAAGACAAACTGTTTATAGGCATTGAAGTTATAAATTGTAGTCTCTGTGCCTAGCACATCAGAGAACAGTGTTTTCTTTTAGTTGGAACACCAAAATCCAATTGCAAGTGTAGAAAAGGAAAGTATTTGAATTCTTTTTGCTTGCCTCAACTGAAAGGTCTTAGTTCTTGATGGTCTGAGCATTTTTACAGTTCAGAATTGGTCACTAATATTAGGAGATTGAGTTTTGCCATCTGACATGTTCTGAAAAATTGGCCTGTATAGCAGCATAGTGCAGATCCTCAAACCTTCTCAGCATAAAGAAGTGACAGACACCACCTCTTCCCTCTGTCTAAAGCTAAACATCTTATGTGAGAAACAGAGAACTTGGCCGGTGTTAGTCTGATAGATGTTTGTCTCCAACAGCAGCTGCTTAAGTGCCTTGGCTGCATAAACACTTGGTGTAAGTAAAAATGGATCCAGATCTGAGCCCCTGTTCCTTTGGATCTACTTTCCGTGTGTTTGCTGTTTTACTGGTTCAGTTCTTGAACAGAATTTTTGTAAGAAACCAAACTTATACAAAGCAGTTCAGTTTTTTTCCTTTTTCTTCCTCCTGGCAAGAAGTATTCTTAAATTAGACCCATTAACATCTATTGTATTGCGGAGAGTGCACGTGCCAGGCGTTTTTCCCTCACTAATGTGGAGTGGGAGAAACAGAAGTTTCACTACATTAATGGATTGTGGGGAGTACACTCGGCTACCCTCCAGCTTACAAGGCAAAACGTAGCAGCATACAGAACTATAACAAAAGGATCTGAGCTGCAGGAGGCTGTAATAAAGTGATGGTAAATGAAATCTAGCTGCATGTCACCATGACAAGTAATTCCTAATGGAATTCACTGATCAAAATTCTGCTGCCTGTGTAAGGCAAAGGAGCTGTTGAAGCCTGCCCTGAAGGCTTTGTGCTGATAATGCATTGGTGAGATATCACACTCAGTAGTAGGGACCTTCCTAAGTGTGAGAGTTACACATGTCAGAATTATGCTTGTGTTGGAAATACTGGGATCTGCAAGCATTTCCCTCCAGATTTCACATATTCAATCCTTCTGTTAAAGATAAAAGCCTTTTTGGCAAGCCAGTACCCTTTTAATTTCAATTATTCTTTTAAAAAATAATCTAAAAGGTAAGATGACTTTGACATACTTACCTGTTTCATAGGGTACAATTAGTTGCATGCATTGAAAGATGCAAGATTGCCATCAGAACTATAACTCATGGTGTGAAAATAGATTCCAAGTGAAAGAAATTAATAAATCCATGCTGGATTATGCTACTGACATTTCTATATCTTCAAATGTTTCTGTGAGAAAACAATGATGTAAAGCAAGGAAAACTTAGCTGGATGAAAGGAATAATTTCAGGATGACTCCCCTTATGAAAGACGTCCTAATTAATTGTTGTACAATATTTAAGTGATGAGAGGAAGAATTGTATGGAATGTAAACAAAAAGTATTTTAAAGCATTTCAGAAGTTTTAAAGTTATTTAACAAAGGTTTAGATATTGCCTACTTCGTTTTCTTTTTGCCAAGACAAAGGGGAGATTGGCATGCTGAATCACAGTAATTCGTGTCATTAAGCTAATTGTTACACAGGCAGTGTGGCAGGAGTCACTGTTGGAGCCATTCCTGGCCAATTTATCAATATTAGAGTCTAATGCATTGATTAAAATCAGTTACATATGTCAAACCTTGATTTTCCTGCTTCATGACGGTAACTATTTGCCAAAATGGATCTATAGAGGAGTTTTCTTTTTGGCAAGTTGAAAATGTGTCATATTGAGGCACTAAGCCAGAGACTTTGAATCAGCTGGCAGAATGACAAAAAGCAGAATTATGTTTAAGGGAAAGAAGTAAAGTTTCTCTTGGATGAAGGATCAAAATGATTTCTGGCCAGAGAAATACCTATTGCCAAGGAGATGTGAAGGCCCATCTCTGCTCTCAGCTGCCAGCACCTCTGGTGTGGCTGTAACAGCTTCTTCTGCTGTGGAGTCATACGTGCCGCTGTGGCCTCTGTCCTTCTCATCAAAACAGCCTTAATCCTCTAATCATTTCCATGAGCATGACCATTCCTGGTTCTTTTCTGAAATATTCTACTTGTGCATAACCATTTCTAAACTCCTAATAACCATTCTGTAGTCCATGTGCCTGATCTGTTTTCACTTCTATTCAATTTCCACTCCCCAAGGGAGAAAATAGAGTCCTTTCTCAAAGCATATGACAATAAAAGGATGTAATGCTTTGCAAGCCTCCTTACTGTCAGGTGACCTGCTGATCCTCATTTATCAGGAGAGCACGAAATAATAGAAATAAAATATTTTCAGCAATTTTAAGTGGTTATACAAAGATGTACTGTCACCAAGGATATAGGTCACTTCAGAAATCAGAGCCTCAGTAAGGGAGTACCTGACCTGAAAATGAGGAAAACTTTGAGAAGTTAGACTCAAATGATTTATTGTAGTGGTCCTAGCTGACTTAGATGGCACACAACATGCATTGCTTTGGAGTAATCACCTGCAATGTCATGTAGGAAATAGCCCAGGAGAATGGTTAGGAAAATAATAATGGAAATGAAAAAATGACTGTTCCAAGGCCAGCAGTATGTAAAACTCTGGAGAGGATCGGTTTATTACTGCAGGTAACACAATAATGCAGACACACACACAACAGGTCTCACCAAACCATCTTTGGGTTCTCCATTCTCCTATTGCCAGCTTCCAGCTCCCAGTTCACACTGCTTTTAGCTGGCGCTTGAGTTGACGTTTTGAAAGGTAATGGAGATGCAATTTTGTGGTTGGCCAATCATTCCTTGACCTTAGTACAAACCTGGGAGAGAAGGGAGGGTGGTGGGAATGCAGTGATCATCCACCTGCTTGTAGCTGCTACCTTGTAATGTCAAATCAGGCAGGACTTGTGCCCATCAAAGAAGGATTTCATCAGGCCTAGCACAGACAAGCTGAACATGTCCTGCCCTCTAATCACAGATCTGGGCCTTTGTATTATTTCGTGAAAACAACACTGATATCAACATAACAGTAAGCAAAGTAATATTGCTGAAAAATAACACACAGGGTATCTTCAGAGTCCAAATCTTGAAATTCAAGGAGAAAAATAAAAGGATTTGCGCACTGGTGAAGATGCTGATTGTGATTTCAACCAGAAAGCGCAATAAACGTCCCTGAGAAAAAGTTTTTGTACTGATATGTGCAGTTAATCCACTTCCTCAGCTCTGTTTCCTGGTCACAATGTTTCCCAATTAGATTTCTATTTCAGTACAGTTTGTATAGCAAGGAACTTGCATAAAAGAGAAGGAGGGGGAGTTGTTCAAAGTACCCTTGCTAATTAGGTGTCCAGCACTCGTGGATTTGGAAGAGGAGCTGGGTCCCTCAGAACTCTTCATGCCTTTGAAAAATTGTCCTGTAATCTCTGCCAGTTCTCTGTACAGCCTCCAGCCTTCAAAGACTTCAAGCCCACAGAAGAGGCAGTGCGAGATGCCTGGGCTGCATTCCCCTTCCTGTCAGACCTGCTATTTACACCTGGAAGGTTTCAGAGGGACAGCCTGTGTGTTGTTGACAGAAAGGAATTGTAGGGCTCTTAATGTTTTGCACATTAACTCCTTACCTGCTGCAATGCCTGCTTTAGTGTGACTTTAAACATAGGATTTCAGTAGGTCTGTGTGGATTCAATACATGTGACAATGCATTGAGCACCACTGCTCAATGCTCAGGGTTTAATCAGTTTAAGAAACATTAAGTCAGAATCACAGCTTTAAATGACTCTCCTGTTTTCTAAAACTGTGACTCATTTGTTAGGCCAGACAAGCTGGGAATTAGTTATTCCATGTAACATGCTGAAATTCATTATATCAGCAGTAAGAATAGCAAGTTATTTTAAATCATTCATCTCCTGGCTCATCGGCAGTCACAATGTCTTTTATTTGATCTTAAAACTAGCAGTGAGGATTTAAAGCAATTTCTGTTAATAGAAATGAAAAAAATACTGTCTGATTTTTACTCGACAGAAGTTCTTGAAATGTTAAGTGCATATTTCTCTTTTTCCCCACGGCTGTTGTGTGGGTATTGCTGTATTTTCTGAGCTTTCAGAGGCATAAAAAATGAAAGCCTTACCTATGTCCCTGGACTTTGTTAGGTAAATAATTTTAAAGGATTTTTTTAATGTTTTTAAATCACCTGGGTTTGTTTGGAAAGAAAGAAAAGATATGGTACTGCCACCTTTGTGACTGGGACAATCATTTTTAGTGCAATTTTCCAGCTAACCTGCAATGTCTGCTCTGAAATAATGAAATAGACACAATTGCCTGAGGCCTATGCAAGGAGTCTGAATATGTTTTTTGTTCTAAATTTTCCAAAATAAATTGAATGAAAGCCCAGTGTTTGGTGACATTACAGCTGTAAATAGAACATGGTGTCTTAGGGCAGAGTTCAGGAAAGGGGAGAAAAACAAGGAGCCTTTTTCAAAGTTTTTTTTTTTTCATACATTTTCAGGTTTGCTTACATCAAAGATTGCCCCCAAGCCTGCAGGAAGGAATTTCATTACTTGCTTGTAACATTTTATGGTTTCTAAAAAATATTGCCTTTATGTTTGATCCAGCATTAGGGAAAGAATAATTTCCATTTCTGGTTCTGCATCATTTGATCTTCCTGAGGTAAGGAAATTGAAAGCACCCTTGCAGTCATTGTAGGCACACTATGCAGATTTCTTCCAGGAATGCTACTGATGAATTCACTTGGTTAAAAGGAAGCTGAAGTTTAATCTCACCTAACTCTAACTAATGCAAAGATCACAAATACAGATGATTTTCTAGATTTGCACTTAGAGTTTGTCTCCCATTTGATCACAGGGGACCTTGGACAGCTCTTTCCTTAATTTCTGCTCTAAGTGTTGAACAAAGTGAATCTTCACTAGTTCTGTGTCTTGACAGTGACTTGTGATAATAAATAAGCATCCTTTTTTTTCTAAAATACTGTAGCCTAAGAAAAAAAGGATGATCAAACAATTACCTCTAGGTTTGTGGATACAAAGGTAAGTTGTTAATTTTCAGGTTCTTTTGTTTACTTGAAGCAATTATTGATGCCTCTGAAAAACAGCACATTCTGTTGACTAAATTCACTGTAAGGGGAAGATTTACATGTTTTATACAGACCTAAGTCACTGGCATAGAACAAACAAGGTACCACAAGTGACCATATATTTCACTTAATTGCAGGAGATGTGTGATTCTTTGAGGGGAAAAATTCAAATAGGTAACACTTCAAATGCAGGGAACTTTTGTTTCTTGAAACTACTAAATAGTTAATAAGCTGAATATAACCCCCCCCCAACTTTTATTATTTTGATGACTAGAGGATGCTGATTTGTCTACTTTATTTAGAACAATAAACATTTTAAAATGTGATAGCTTTGGTTTGCTCAGTCTGATTTCTTAAGAATTCTTGATAACCCAGAGTGAGGGTAGAGGATAAGAAAGGTAGGAGGTGAAGATGGTAGGGCAGTATCACCAATTCAATTTAATCTTCAATTCTAAAAGCCTTTTCAAAATCAAATCAAACATAGAAGGAAAAATTAGCATAAGAATCACCAGCAATAAAAGTAAAGAGAAAGAATAAAGTAATTGCTTTTCACTAAAGTTTAAAGCAAAGCAATAACAGAGAAAATACTGCAGCTTAAAAAATGATTTTCCATTGTGATGATTCATGTCTATCCTCTAATAGGTGTTATTTCCCTGCTTTGCAGTAATGCATTCATTACATGCCCAATTTAGAGCAAAGTTAGCCGCAGAATTCTTTATAAATATCCAGCAGTCACTCTTCAGCTCATCTTCAGTGCTACATCAGCACCACAACCCAGATGGTAACAGTGCAGCACGACAAGAAAATGTGCACAATCCTTCTCTAGCACTGTCTTGTTAGCTGAAAGAATAGGCAAAAATGACAGCAGTTCATTGTATAATTCCTTAGTCCAGTTTCCAGTCCCTTTGGAATCAGCATTAAAATGTTTGTTGTTTGGAAAGAGCGCAGTGTCAGGAGCATTTGCTTTTCACAGGCACACCCTGGATAATGGTTAGCGCTGCACTGGGAGCACTGGTCTGGTGGAGGTCTTTGTGTTTTGGCACGTGTCACACGCTGTGAGTCCAAACATGTCCTGGCAGACAGGAACCACGGGTAAGACCATTCTGATCTAGAAATAATTCCACACAGTCTTTGTGCCATATACAAGGTGAGGGAAAGGTGCATCTCTTCAGGCCAATGAAATTACACTGAGGAAAGGTGGGCTTGGCTGAAATTAAACCCAACAGCAATTTACCACTAGGAATTGGTACCCATTTAGTGGTTACTGTCACTACATTAATTCAAAGAAGAAGAAAGATGTACTGGTTTACTGAAGGTACTGAAGAAAGAACCTTTTTAACTAATGTAGGTAGCTGACTTTCTCTTTCCTAAAGTCTAGGAATTTCCAGAGTATTCTACAGTAAACAGACAGCAAGGAGTTTTCAAAGACATTTCTTACTCTGCTGACTGCCTATGAAATGCTCACATTTATTTTCATTGCCCCAGTCTTTAGGGAACATAAAATTTAGGTGAAACCTGGGTACATTTCTAAACACCTCCAAAACACTACATTTTTTTCAGATGAGTGGATTATGATGCTCATTTGCAAGAAATTGTCAAGAGAAACATTTGAAATGCAACTTTTGTTTCAGGAAGCTTTTAAAGCACCTGTTTTTTTTTACAGGTTATCAATTGTATATTGCATAGGTAGTGACCTGTAAATAGGAGGAATGCAGTATGTATGTTGACAGGTTAACAAAGAAAGCATTATAAAATATGTCACTCAAAATAATAGTCCAAAAAAGATGGATTTTGCCACTTTGGACATGCCTTTGCCTACTGTCGTAAAATGATTTTTAGAGCACTCTCTGTTCCTAAAGATTGTCTGTTGAAGCAATAATATGAGGAAACAATCTATCTGTCTGGAAATGCCATTGTCAAAATAAACCAGATGTATTTTCAACTCTGGGATGTTGCAGCGATGAAAATGTAACAGTGCTGAATCAATGGCAGAATTGTCCATGAGTTCAGCAGGACTGAGGTTTCATCTCAGAGCTTCTGATTTTCATGAGTTCATATATTCATTTTCACCCCTAAAAGGACACGTAAAGAAATACAAGCATTTAGTTATTCTGATGCACAGACTAGGAGAGCAGGCCAGGCCATCTGGCATCCAATAAAATATTATGATTACTGGAGACTTGTTTCCAAAATATCAATTGCTGAATTGGTATTTTCATTCCAGCAAAAGCAAACAGGTTAAGAGCTTCCTCTCTGAAGTTGATGTTATTTCTGCACAATACAACAGCTGCAAGTGCTTTTCACCCCACTCATCACTAAGCAGGAGCATTGAGCCTTATTTTGAGAAGTCTACCAGCTGAAGTTTACAGCTTCATCAGGAGCATATTCTAACTTCTGCTATCATTTCTTGAACAAGTTACGGCTTTGTGCATTGTGTTTTGTCTGGGAAACGTTCCAAGTTTCAGAGACCTGCTCTCCACTAATTTAAAGTGGATGTCGTGTGAAAAGTAGAATGTCTTTGTAATAGGGGGCTGCAAAGTCACAGCAAATTAACGCAGCCAGCAGTGCACAGAATGACACATGTGTGCCAAGTACACCTTTGTGGGAAGGCACTGGCTCTCAGTTTGCTGCCTGGGAATCTCTGCTGCTCCTGAACAAGGTCTTCTTCTGCAGGTTGGCTACAAAATAGGAGTGCTTTAGCCTCATTTTTTGAAATAAAAAAAAATACACATGCTGTTAACCCAGTCAGCTGAAAAAAAAGCCGCTGGCTCAGCTGCCACCATTGGGCTCCTGACTCTTAGACATCCAGTGCAAAATCAAACCAAATCATTGAACACAAAGGGCAGTGGCCTCAGGTCCAAGTCAGATTCCTCCCTTAATTCCAATTCCTTTGTAAGTCCTATGCGTTAAGGACAATAATTCATTTTTTTTTTCAGCAGTCAACAAGTGCACAGAAGTCATATCTGTACCATCCATATTTTTAGGCTGTTAAAGAGGGCTGGACAAATTATTAACTCTTAATGTTCTTACCAGCATTGCACAGCAAATTACATTCTAATGGGCAGGTCATGAAAGGAGCAACATGATGTGGTGTTGGACTGAATGCTGAGATTCACAACATTGGGAGGGGTGGTAATAATAATATTTTGTGTAGCTGTAGAATAAGTAAATGTACAAAGAAAGAGCAAAATAGAACAGAACCAAACAGAAATAATAATGCCACATTCTGATAGGTGACAGTATTGAGTATCCTGTTATGAGAGCCATTTTTCTAAGGTGTGTAGAAATGCTGGAGATACTTATTTAAGAGTTTCTGCTATAAAAGTTTAATAACAGAGTAATATTATGAAACTGAGACAACAGGCTAGCTATTGAAATTACCATCATAGCTATATAAATTTGGCTGTAGATTGCTATTGCCAGTAAAGGTAACAACTCTGCACTCAAGTCAATGAAAACTTTTTAAATATCAAGTCCCACAGCAACCAAAGCAGAAAAAGTTGAGCAGCTCCAGGCGAGCCAATAAATATCACTGAATTTTATTACTCTGAGAACTGAGGAATGAAGAAAGTTGCACCCTGAGCTTTGTGAGCTTTGAAGAGAATATTTAAAAATTAGGTAGAATTTTTTTGGGACCTGAGCTTTGATAGGTGGAGTACAATGGAACTGAATTCATATGAATTTTCGTTGTTACAAGCCTTGCTTTGCTGGCTGAAACTGTAACCCAGGCAGAGAAGAAAGGCATTGGAAAATCTCTGCCTCCTTCTGCCCCTCAAATCATTACTTGTGTAAATACTTAGGAGAGAAGAGGGTACTGTAAGACACACTGAGACAGAAGACAAGTATTTTATGACAAATTAGCTTCAGATATTATAGGAGTCTCTCTTAGGAAAATAAAGGAACGCACAAAGATCTTACCACGGCAGCCATTTAAACCATGCTGCAGCCTGGCTGAGTGCTCAGGACTGTCCTTGGTGCATTCCAGTAGTACAAGGACTTCTGTGGTTTGTCATTATTGATTGGTGAGGCACAAAAGATCAGTTTATTGTGATTTCATTTCTCCAGCCCTAGACTGTGGAAATGAGCAATCCTCAAACACATTTACAAAGGGCTGTAAATGCAATTAATAAGCAAAGCCACCCTGCAGTATAGGTGGAAAAGCCCACACCTTAGGTCAAAGATGCTCAATATACTTTCAATCTCATCTAACCCATTGGAACTTGCAGATTTGTGTTTCCTGAAGGCAAAATCTGAGAAACAGAAGAAGTATTTTCACTTACTTCAGTTTAAATAAGAAGGTGGTCTCTGTTCTTAGCTTCTGCAGCAATCTGTGTTTTGTGGTCATATCAAATCCTACTGATACTAATTTAGATGGCAAAGAGTAATATAAGGAAGAGTTAAGTTTATCAGTCAAATGGATAAAAATAATCCCACTTCAAAAGAAATGATTTTCTAATTCTCTAATGAGTACCTGATTTACATGTAAACAATGGTTATTGTTAATTAATTAAATGTCACGTGATTGTTCGAAGTGCACTTACTGCTACTTGTGATGCAGTTTAGTCATAAACAACACAGCCAAGGAAGAATAATTTGAGACACATTTGCTTGGGCTTGCTGCTATTGGAATATCCCTGCAATTGCATTTTGCTTCCTGAAAATGGGACCTACATGGGTAGCTCCTTTTGTGGCTGTAGTAGCAGCATAGCAGCAGGGCTGCTCTCCTTTACTGAGAAGGGAATCTGCAGTGTGTGTTTGAAGTTGTTATTGCATTTCCTGATTTAGAGTGGAGATCTGTAGCACAGAGTGGCAATCTTCTCACTTTGGTCTTTTGGTAAACCAGAACCAACTGTTGCCAAAAGGCTTTCCTGTGTTCTCACTGGTACAGTTGGTGTCTCCTCCTTAGGCTCACTTTGTGGCTAGAAAATTTTATACTGACAGCTGTATGTCTTATTTTTGTTTGCTTTGTTTTCTCATGTTGGTCTTTGCAGATTCTTCCCTGCCGTGTATTCCTCGAATTAGAATCAATAGACAGTTTATTGTGGAGGAAGAGGAAGAATGTATGCAGAGGACAGAGAGGGGAATCTGAAGGCTTTGTGGCCTTTGGATTCTGTCATAGCAATTTCATTTCTAATCAGAGACTTTATTTATTATCCTGGCATCACCTGTCATCCTGATGAGGATAATGATTCAAGTGTGGTACATTTGTACTTCCTTTAAACTAAAAATAGGCTCCTTTTAGTTCTGTGTCTTTTCAAGATGTCTTTCATTTTTCTTTGACAGCTTAACCCTGTTTTTCATTTTAACTCAGGAAATAGTTCATAAAATCCAAGTGGACAAATTCTTCCAGGGACCATGATTTTTAACATTTAATGATGCAATTTTTGTAGAGGGACAGCACTGAATGTTTTGTGCGTAAAGTAGCTATTAATCAAAAACTACAATATGTAACAAACAAGCAAAACAAAATTGAATTCACCTCTTTTCTTAAAAAGGAGCTGTTCCTAATGATGGAAATTAGAGATACTTTAGCAAAATTGAATGCTCTCTATCACAGAGATGAAACCCTGGATAATGCACTAAACGCCGTGAAACCCGACTGGAAATTCTTATTTTCATAATCTATTGCAAACTTGATGGATAAGGAAGTCATGGTTGACCTTTTGGGAAAAGCAAATCATGATGTTTTTTTCCAGAGCATTTATTATGTCCCCACTGGATTCCTTATTTATCTGGTGTGAAGAAATCATACACATGACTTCTGATGAAGACCATGTGTAACTGTATCTATTTCTGCTTGGGCTGAGGTTTTCCCTTTATTAGTACTATTGCATAGATCACCTTGTTGGGATGTATTTTTCCATGCAGAAAAAGAAAAAATATAATATTATGTTTTTTAATGTAAGGAATGCAAGTTTTCCATATCTTGAGGCGATCTGGAGCATTATTTGGTTTAAAGGAAACATTATTAGGGTTAGGATTCCCACTTTGAGGCAATTGGCCTGTGTTGATCTAAAGGATTAGGGACTGTAGCATTTTCCAAACCTTTGTCAGAGGTTTCTCCCCCTTGTTTACTTTGTGTCACTGATATAAATGTATCATTTTTGGAGTTGATATTTGTCATACCAGACTATGTGCATTTAGAAGGGAACACCTGCATTCAGCATCACAACAAAACCTAAACACCAGCAAAGTGGTGACAGTCCTTGAAAGGAAATTGTAATTAAGTTTTTAATTATTTATTGTTACTTCTATAATCATTTCATGTCTGAACAGTAGCTTATGATAAAAAAAAATCTCCATCACCTAGAGCTGTGAGGCAAAGGCTTTCCATTAGTCACCATACCCTGCATAATGAGCAGCATTGCTAATGAGACACAAAACACTTCAAAGTTATTCAATCAGCAGTCTGAATAATGAGATTTTACACAAAAATGTAAATAGTGAGCATGCAACAAAAGCAGTAAGGTGGATTATAGCTTTTTCTTTTAAGCCACCATGAATGGATAGATTGAACGAAAATTAATTACATTTTATAAATAATATAGTGTTCCACAGACTCCTAAGAAAACAGAATAGGCCAGGGCACTTGGTGCTTTAGAAGAATATGAAATTAAATATGAGCCATAGCTGCTATGAATAAGCTTTATTGGAATCTCTAACATTGCCTTTAAATTTTTGTGGGAAACATCTGCAAAATGTTTCTTATAATAGGTCAGAAGATTATTAATACCATATTTGACAATTAGGTCAGACTTAGAGATTGGCCTGTAGTATACATTGATGCAAATTACATTAAAATATATATTCTATAATATAATAGGCATCAAGCCTGTCAGAATTCAGGGGGCATCCAGACAATGCTCCAGTCATGCTGCTTAACTTTAGGTGCTCCTGTGAGGAGCACAGAACTGGACTTGATCCTTCTGTGTCCCTTCCAGTGTGAGATATTCCATGGTAACAAAATACCACGTCACATAACGGCAACCTGAGAAAGGACAATGGGTGACTGAGAGTTGAACATAATTTTTTCACATGTACAATCATATGGTTTTTAGTCCTACTACTTGAGAGAAGCAAAATTAGAGGACAATGTTTCAGTTTTATTTAAAATGCCATGAAAATCAGTATCAGAACTGGTAAAACTAATGGCAGCTTCATGATAGGTATTACTGAAAAATAAAAATTTTTACTGATGGAAACCAGGAACATTTGAGATTTGACTTTGGATGCTTTGGAAGGTCTGTGTTGCAGGATCATGCTTTTTTCAGAATAATTCCTGTATTTTTATATGAAAGAAAAAATGTCTTTGATGTAAAATTCTGCAAATGTTCAGGTGGAGCTTTATAGATCAATCAGTAGATTATGATTATGAGCAGTAGCAAACTCACTTTCATAGCAGTGTGCTCCCTTTATAATCACGTCAGCAGGGAAAAGCTTTGCTGCTGGCCATCTGCTGTTCAGGCAGGCTGCACTAACCTTCCACCTGCCTGAAAGAATAAAGGTGTTCTTTAGAAAGAGACACCAGAATTGTATTTAAAATTATTATTCAGAGCTGCAAAAAATTGTCAAAGTCTGAACCAGCAATGGAATAGAATATAACTTAGAATTACTGAGTTATGTTGCATTGAAGAGAAATAGATGATATGGTTCTCAATTTCTTACAAAATCTGTTATCCCTTATGGAACAAACAAACAAATGAACAAGCAGACCCAAGAAAACAAAAAAATTGTCTGAAAAATAGATAAATTTCTATTGAATGTTTTTTACATTGCTGATTTCACTAAATCTGTTTTAAATATGTAAGCTACTAATTATCTCTGGTTATCAAACCAGATTCAGTGGCTAGGAGCTGAAGTCCAATGTATTCAGACTTTAAATGCAAACCATGAAATTTTTACTATTCCCAGTTTGGTGAGAAACAACAAAAATCAATAAATAAATTTCAGTTGTAAGAGACTTATACAGAAGAGCCTGGGGTTAGGATTTTCAAGTTTATCTGTTAGAAAGGGCAGAAAACTACAAAGGGCAGAAAACTTATTGAGCTTCACGTTTTGCTGCACATAAATATCTGATGGTTTAAATACCACTCCTCCCAAGATTCCTTGCTCCCAATGATGAAATGTATTTTTAGCTCAGCAGCACATCTCCTGGTGTGGGATAGGTAGCTGTAAACTGGACCAAGACTTAAAATAATGGCCCTGTCATTTTTAATTGTTCAGTAATAATATGAATCATTGTGAACTCATTTCGTATTAATTTGGTTGTTATAAAATGCTTCTATAGATCCTCTCCACTAATTAGCTTGACCTTCCTTTTGAAGGGTAACCAGTGACTGTCTGGTGTTCAAGCTTGACTTGGAGCAGAAGGCAGGCTGGGAGCAGATTCCTGAGCCCCAAGTTCAGCCTTTCCAAGTTTCCTTCCCACCCTTTGACAAGAACTTGGTTGGATAAATGCAACAATGACCTGGTTTGCTGATTGTATATGAATAATGAGACTTGATGTTCAAAATGAAAAGCTTTTCTGGATCTCCTTAATTGCTGTGATGTTTGAGGTAGTTAAAACTTCTCCACTCTTCTGGGAGTAATGATGCTTGTGCATCAGCACAGGAATGTTTAATGAAGAGTGTCTGGGATACAAGCATATGCCTTAACAGCAAGTTTAAAGAGAAAGAAAATAAACTGTATTTAAGATACATTTCTTCAAAAGGGGCAACATCACACCAAGAGGGAGAGACAAATAATTCCCTGAAAAAACAGTGATTTCATTTGTCCTACATGACTTCATAACTTTTTTTTTTGAGAAATAGTGATGATTTTGCTAAACTGAGCTTTTAATGCAGAAGCCAGTGACCCATCCTACTGACAGAGATGGATACTGCAAGTGCAATAATTTGATTGCCAGAATATGACACAAAGTAGATAAGGTATTTTATCTTTTTCATACACTAGATTATGCATTCTCCTTACTTTGGTATTTCTGATATATTTTCTGAGAATCAGTTTTGCCTCATGTAAATGGTTCTCTGGAGAATTTCATAACTAGAGGCAGCAGAAATAAAAAATAAAATCTGTCATTAAGGCAAAAATATTTTCCATTGTTGGCACAAAAATAATCCAAATATGCACATGGCCAGGCAAAGCAGCGGTTGAGTTTGTTCAGAAAAATGTCACGCTGTTCTGTCAAAAGCAGCACATGTATCTCATGTCATTGGGCAAGATGAGCAGTCCAAGCCGTAGACACTTGGTAAATCACTCCTGTTCTTAACCAAAGGAGTCTCGGGCTGAGAGCTGTATGCATTTTAAAATCAAGAAGCAGTAGGGGTGATGATCATTTGCTAACAGATATGGATGCATCTCAAACCCATTGAAAAGCCAAACATTCCCTGTCTGCCAAGAGTCACGAAAGAATTTTGAGCACAGTTGAAACTTTTAAAGGACAACAGCAATTAATCCTCTTCATTCATTCCCAGGTAATGGCTGGAAATAACAATTGCACTGAAAGCAGTGACCACACAGTGAATAGAGAACGTTCCACAAGTAATGACTGCTTCAGTAAATTCCTGAGTGCTTTTGGTCAGGATAGAACTAAACTCAGTCATTTCCAGCCCTCTTTCTCATTACCCAGCCAGGGCAATTTTTATCAAATCCCACCAGAGGTTCACATCCCACATCACTGTTGTGCAAACTCAGGCTGCATTGATGCAACTGATAAAATTTACTCACCACCTTCCAAGAAAGAAAGACATGAGAGATCCATGGTAGAAGGTTCCTTCCTTCTACAGAAGGTTTAGAAGAATGCAGGGGAAAAAATTACCTGACATTATATAGGGCTCACAGCATTACAGGGCTCATTCTGCTTTCTCAAAATCCAGGTTATATTTCTTGGCATCTCCTCAGACTTTTTCCGAATAGAGATTCTGACTCTGTTCTGTTCCTTTTCACTGCAGCCCAGATTTTCTCCTGTCACCACATGTACCATTGCTTTCCTGCTTTACACCTTCCCTCCCGTGGAAACTTCTCATTTCCATTTGGCATTTCTGTTCCCTGCCCTGCTTCAGAAAACCTTCCTCTTTCATCCTACTTCTGCAAAATGCTACAGTTCTTTACTTTAGCTACTTTCAGGTGGTTTTGACCACCATCAAGCCTCCACACATCTACAGCCCCAGACTAGATAGATCTCTTCTTGTGCCCGATATAGAGACAGGAACTGAAAGCAGCTGCTGTCAGGTTTGGCTTCAGGTCTGGCATTGTGACTGGAATTTAAAATCCATGTAATCCATGTTAGCAGACACTGTCAAAATTTCCTCAGATCTAGGTGTTCTGCTTTCCCCTTTCAGCTACCTTTTGTTTCCAAGGTGATACATTTTTCTAGTTAGAAACTAGTTCAGATTTCCCTGATTTGTGTTAAAATTCCCAAAGAAGAGGTGCGAGTCTAGGATGTCCTTCCAGGAAATTTTAAATCTATGTGCAAGAAAGAGGAAAATACTGTCTATTTTTTTATTTTTCTAAGGTGATGAGTTAATATTAACTGTTTTCCTGTTTCTGCTGCTGTGCTTCCCCCTTCTGTGCAAATGTGTGCAGAGTTGCTGCTGTTACATAAAGAATGCAAAGCAGTAGTTTATTTTCTTCTTGCAAATTAAATATTCTGTACATTTTTTCCTGGTGTTTTTTCCCCTTTCCTGAACATCCTTGTTGCTGTTATTGTAGGCAACATAACCCTGGTTGAAAAGAAATCATCTGTACAGAAACGAGAAGACTGGATTTGGGCAGAAATTGCTGCAAAGAATAAATGCTAGACTGATGTTTTCAAAAGAATAAATGCTATTTTCAACATTTTTGGCATTTTTGGTAAGTGCACAAGTAATATTCTGCTGTAACCTATTTCCAGAAATCTTTTGCATTGTGTAAGTCACTCCTTTGAATGTCTGTGGCTGGGCAGATCACAATATTGTCAAAAGGTGTTCAAATATGAGTATTATTTCAAATGTAATGGATATTTTCTGAGCAAGTGGATTCTTGAAAATCAGAGATATTAAAGATATACGAAGACTGAACCCAGTAACCTGCATCCAGATTTTGATGTTTAGTCAGAAACATGTCATAAGTCAAGAGACATTGTAATTACCAATGGATATTCTTTACCAAGGTGCGATTATTAGTTTAATTTTTAATTTTTTCAACTTTCCTCATTCTTACTTAAAGGAGTTTAAGTCTTTTCATTTTCTTTTTGTAACTAACATTTAATATTCCACATCTGGTTGCCAAAATGGAAAATGTGTATTATTTGCTTACAGTAGAGGTGGGAATTATTCCTTGCCATAGCACTGGTATGAAGTTTGTTTTAAAACATGAAAGATCCATTTTAGATCCCTGAAAAGAGGTATTAAAATTTCTTGTTAGATATTGCTGATTGTGATTGAAAACCACTCCATTAAATTACAGTAGAGGGAGATGAAGGACATCTTGCAGCAATGAAAATGGTTGCAAATTTAATTAAAACATTAAATTATTGTTGGAATAAAGGTCATAATCATAAAACCTAATTGAAGGAAGTACATTAGCATGTAGCCTAAGGTATCCTTTCCATTTCCAAATATCTATTACATATTTGACATTTGAAGAGGAAAGAGGTTCCATTTTATCTGGATGGATGAACAGCGATGGGGAGAAGTGTTTACATAATACAGTGTAAGAGCCCCATTTTTCAAAACATCATTTGCTCCTTGCATAGGTGCAACACTCTGATTTTATGTCTCTGACTGAGGAAATTCCCCTTATTTATTGAGCATCATGGACCTGCATAGGGCAGAGGACATCATATCATGTACTTAGACTTCTCCCTGTGGAAAAAGTGGAACTTAACTCCCTTTAAATTTGACAAAGCCTCAGTAACCAGCTGTCACCTTGTTACCTAGGCTGCCTTTGTGAGAGATGTGTTGCTGCCTGGAGAATGGGATGTCTGTGTAACATCATATGAAATGCTTATCAAAGAGAAGTCAGTATTCAAAAAGTTCAACTGGAGATACCTTGTTATAGATGAGGCCCACAGGATTAAAAATGAAAAATCACAGGTAATTTATTTTACACTAAGCAAGAGATCTGTGTGGGTTATTTAGGTGGTGGTGTAGGGACTAGTAATGTTTATATATATGTGTGTGATATTTGGTCATGTCTCACTGTCCTTCAGTTATCAGAAATTGTAAGGGAATTCAAGACTACCAACCGACTGCTATTAACTGGAACTCCACTTCAGAACAATTTACATGAACTCTGGGCACTTCTCAACTTCCTTTTGCCAGATGTCTTTAACTCAGCTGAAGTAAGTCTTTTGTTTCTGAATCAAATTAATTTTGCTGGTTTTCCCAATTTGAAAGTAGACCTGGATATGTATAGTTAGTGGTGTCAGTTACTGATAAGTGATAGATTGAGTTGGAAATGTTTGTTATAAAGCTTTTCATAAAATAGGCCAAATAAGGTAATTTGTTCTTTTACTTCCTGGCCATATGAGAGTTGTATTTGTTCACCATTGTGATGCTACTGTACCTTGAAAGGAAGCCTCTTATAAACCAATGATTTTGTTGATACAGGATTTTGATTCGTGGTTTGATACCAACAACTGTCTAGGGGATCAAAAACTGGTGGAGCGCCTTCATATGGTGAGTCCTTTTGCCTTTTATACAAGGGTTACATTTACCTAAGTTAAATCCCAAACAGTTCTTCTCATGCTTCCTATGATAGACTATTAGGATGAGAGAGATTATTCCACAACTTTTCAGTCAAGCAGAATCAAGTCCAAGGACACAGAACCATGTTAAAGATCATTTTGACCTAATCTTTGAGTCTTTCAAATAAAGCACACGTATATCCTATGTATAGCAAATAATTTCTCCATATAGGTTGCGCTTTTTTTTTTTCAGATTGTCTAACACTAGATGATGTATCTGTGCTAGAGAATATCTGCTCTTTGATTCATCCATTGACCTGATCAGTGTTTCAGTTTCCAAAATGCATTTAATGATGAACCTCTTTCAGGTGCCACGACCATTCCTTCTCCGTCGCATCAAGGCTGATGTGGAGAAAAGCTTGCCTCCAAAGAAGGAAGTTAAAATTTATGTGGGCCTCAGCAAAATGCAGCGAGAATGGTAATTAATGCATGTGCTTGACTGGGCTGTGGTTCAGGCTCAGAAGGAATGTGCTGTCTGTGACTTGGAGGTTGTGTAGAACTCAATTTATTCTCTCTGGTATACTCCCAGTTTATACCTGTTTCTTTCTGACACTGCTATGACAGAACCATGCATGTCAGGGAGATTTACCTGATTAAATGAAGGGTAAGGTGAGCTTTAGACAGTATTTGTAGCCTAAAGACTTATGAAAACTTGCTTAACTTCTTGCTCAAAGGAGAGGAGGTTCAGGAGGAACCTTTTTGCTCTGCACAACTCCTGGATGGGAGGGTGCAGCCGAGGGGGTCATCAGCCTCTTCTCCCAGGCAACAGAACAAGAAGAAATGGCCTCAAACTACACCAAGGGAGGTTCAGGTCAAACATCAGGAGGAATCTCTTAATGGAAAGGGTTGTCAAGCATTGGAATAGGCTGCTCAGACAGGTGGTGGATTCACCATCTCTGGAGGTATTTAGGAAACAGCTGGATGTGGCACCCAGTGGATGGTGGTGTTTAGCCTAAGGTTGGAACTGATGATCTCAGAGTTCTCTTCCAACCCAATCAATTCTGTGAGTCTGTGCTACATTTCTGACTTGCCCAGAGGCAGAAGAATGACACCCAAACCATGTCCCATGGCTGCCATGATGCTGAGGGCAGGTTCTGTCTCCCACAGGCTTTTCCTGGTTTACGTGTATTCAAACCTTTCCTCCTCCTCCCCCTGCACCAGCGAAAGATGCAGCTTGTAAATCATCCCCCAGCTTCATTTTAGACTTCATTTGAGAGTGAACAGAAGGGTTTTGTTCTTTCCCTGCTGTAGGTATACCCGAATCCTGATGAAGGATATAGATATCCTGAACTCAGCTGGGAAGCTGGACAAGATGAGACTGCTGAACATCCTGATGCAGCTGCGGAAATGCTGCAATCACCCGTACCTCTTTGATGGAGCAGAGCCTGGCCCACCTTACACAACAGACATGCATTTGGTCACTAACAGTGGCAAGATGGTAGTTCTAGACAAATTGCTACCTAAGTTGAAAGAACAAGGTATGCATCTCCTTTCTGGGGTTTTGAGAGTTTTTTGGTTCAGTAACGTTTTTGTGTATTCTGAGCAAAACCCAGCAGACTTTAGCCAGGATTACTGTTGGTTTCTAGTATGATAGCAGCTTGGATCAATAGTCCATTATGGCTTTTTGTGCTGAAGTGTTTTGATTTCTTTTTTTTTCCCATTTTTTCATCCCAGCTAAGTTCACACCATAAAAACATCATTTGATTGGGGCTTTAGATTTTCTTTCATCGTTTTCTTAGCTATCTGAAATATAATTATGTAGTATTTTAGCTACACCTTTGATTCGCCATGAAGGACCATTTCAGATTCAGAGTCCTCATACATAGTTCAAGTCAAATCCTGTGTGAAACGTTGGTCTTTCTTGCTGGATGTGATTTTGAACAGTACCTGAGGTTTTTCTGTGTATTCTATAAACACTCAGACATGGGGGAACTCATGAGTTGTTTTAAAGTTATTTGAGCTTTGAAATGGGTTACTGTAAAGGTCACTTGCAACAGAGTTTTTGACACTGGAATAAATTTTAACTCACTATTTTTTGAGTATGCTTACAGTAGTAACTTTGCTGAAGAAGCTGGATGCAGGTTTGTGAGTGGGGACACTTTGCAGAAAAACAAAACCACGTCCAAACCTCAACCTTCTGTAGTATAGAAGTAAACTGTACTTTCTATCTAGGTATCATCCAGGCAGCTGTGACTGTATAACTCAAGACTAAAAACCAAGCAATTCAGTGGTTACTGTGCTTTTTTGATCTTGGTTTCTTCCTGATATCAGGTTTATTGATGAGGTGTTGTAATTAATACTGGACTGGTCTCAAATGAAATTAGCGTCTTAAACAAGAGAGTTCAGTATTAACCCTTGAGTCCAAAGGACAAAAGGAAGTAGAAACTTTGTTATATCCTGTGTTTTACTTAAATTTCTCCAGTAGACTGGAAATGGTTGAGTGTATATGCATAAAGTACTGAACCTTTTTTTTTAAATTTAAGTTGTTCTTGGCAGGTAAGTAAACTGACAAGTACTTAAGAAGAATTCACTTTATTTCTAGAGATCTTAAATCCAAAACAATCAAATACTTCAAAATTTTATTATTTATACTTGATGATGTTTTTATGTTTGTGTTACCATCTTACTCTGCCATGTCTGGGAACTTTTTCTTGAGGAGTACAACACAAAATGAAAAGGAGAAGCCAGCCATTAATTAGACAGTGACATATCAGGGTAAGACAAAGGTGTCCTATGGCATGGATGTGCTGTGGCAGCAGCAGCTGCAGCCCTGCATTGTAGTTTGGGTCTGAAATTCAAACGACTTTTCTTCTTAGTACATGGAATTGTCCTCCTTCCTTTTCTGGTAGTGCAGACTTGGAGAGTTTGTTTAATCTTGTATTTTGGTGGAAGCATAAGAAACCTTTTTACCCAAACAGGCTCGAGGGTTCTAATCTTCAGTAAGATGACAAGAGTTCTAGATATTTTGGAAGATTACTGTATGTGGAGAAATTACGAATATTGCAGACTGGATGGACAAACTCCTCACAATGAGCGACAGGTATTTACAACTTCAGGGATTGTATTTATGTAAAAATACTACTTGTAAAACATTTTGTTTAACTGATACATTCTTTTCATTTATTTAGGCTTCCATTAATGCATTCAACGATCCTGACAGCTCAAAATTTGTGTTCATGTTGAGTACACGAGCAGGAGGTCTTGGAATCAATCTGGCTACTGCTGATGTTGTAATTCTCTATGATTCAGACTGGAATCCACAAGTAGATCTCCAGGCTATGGTAAGATTCCAGATGGAAATTATGGGGTTTTGTTTTTCTTTTTCTCACGGTACTTTGCTAGAAATGTGTACTTCCAAAATAAATTGGTATTTTCCCATTTTAGCACAGGAGCAGGATTTGTAAGACTAATTTTCAGTTCAAGTGCAGCTTCCACTGTGTGGAACCAGTAGTCCTCAGTCACATTTGGGTTATACAGTGTTTTATGTAGTGGGAAATGCTGGGTGTGTGCTACACCTCATAGTATTGTTTAATGCAAATAGCCTACTTGAGTAAGCAAAAATGAATTAAATCTAGGTCGTTAATCCCAAAACTATAAAGCTGTTGTGGGGAGTGGAGGTGAATGTGTTTTCACTGTTTTTCCTGCGATCTTGAAAATGAGATAAAGAAAAGTTGAATTAAAGTTTTCAAAAACTGCTTTTATGGTGATGGTAATGAAAGGATCTCATTTTAGCGACTATCCTTAGGGGTTTTTTTAAGTACATGTGGATGCATCTCCATCCTGGATACATGTCAAGGACATTAGTGAGCACCTAGGAAAGCAAAGCTATCTAAAAACTGCCAGTGGATTTTTGGATTTTTGGTTGGGTTTTTTTTGTTTTTTTTTTTTTTTGACAAATGAGGCCTTTCAGAGACAAGTCTTGGAAATGTCTTAAATTATTTCAGTCAACCTGTGGGTCTCAAGGACTCTAGCAAAAATCACTTCAAAAGAATGATGGAACTGGTGTCTAATAGCTCAAATGAGGCAGTACCAGCTACCACTACAGGTGTGTGTTGAGAATACTGATTCTCACAGTGGTTCGTGTTTCACTAGTCAGGAGAGGCAGGGTATTGTATTTTTCTTGAACTATTCATGGCACTACTGAAGGATTTTGAGAAAGGCAGCTTTTGGTCAGCAGAGAGATGATTTCTTCATGCTTTGATTCTACAGAAGGTTGCTTAAGGTCAGAAGCATCCAAATCTTCTCCTCGATGTGATTTAATGAAAAACCCCAAATCCTGCTGTTTCTTAGCTATGACACATAGAGACACACTCACTGTCAGTGTTATTGAAAAAAAAAACCCCAAACCTGCAATGTAGATAAAAATGTAATATCTTGGGTAGCCATGGATGGCTGTAAACATTTAAGTAACCTGTGCTGTTGTGTTTTGTAAATTTGTGTGCTGTAAATAATGAAAATCTTAAACCTCATTATGTAGTCATGCTGGAAGGCAAGTGCTGAATTTTTTGTTACTGTTTTGGGCAGGATCGAGCGCACAGAATTGGGCAGACCAAGACTGTCCGTGTGTTCAGGTTTATTACAGACAATACCGTGGAGGAAAGGATAGTGGAGCGTGCAGAAATGAAACTGCGCCTGGATTCCATAGTCATCCAGCAAGGCAAGTATAGGAAGGCACTTGGGATCTAGGATGAAATTCCCTTCTTCTCCCATTGTAAATCATGGTGCAATCAGCCAGTAAGAGCCAGTGGGAGTGTTGCTTTTGCCTCATCTGAGCTCTGAAGGGAGTTCATGTGCAAAGGCCTCATCCACTTGGAAATTTGTTTTACTGTAGGAGTAGGCATTTCCTCACTAACTTTTTGCTTACCTGCCTAGTGGGATATAGTCAGATTAGGCTTTTTAAAGCACTCAGTTTCTTCTTTCACTTTAAATTTAAATGAATGCCTTTCCTTTTTCTAATAGACAGAGGAAAGTAAGGTAACCTTAGTTGACTTGCTTGGAATCAGTAATATGTAGTTTGTATGTGGAAATATAAGGGGGAGAAAATCCTGTATCGCTCCTTCCATAACATAAACTCTTTAGTGAGTTGCTATCCTCAAGCATTTTTATCTTTAGGAAGATTGGTGGATCAAAACCTGAATAAACTTGGAAAGGATGAAATGCTGCAAATGATCAGACATGGAGCAACACACGTGTTTGCTTCAAAGGATAGTGAGATTACAGATGAAGATATTGATCACATTTTGGAAAGAGGGGCAAAGAAGGTGAGAAGGTTTGAAAAGGGGAAGCTCACCTGTAGATTTAAATGTGATGGCAAGATAGTGAGTCTCTGGATGATAACTTGGTTCCAAGCTGGAGAGAAAAGGGGTTTTTGCTGTAGAGGGTTTTTGTGTTACTCAATCGTGTCTGTTTTTTCTGATGTTGTCAATAAGATGTTTTATAGTCAAGTACCTTCTGGAATGGCTCCTCTTCTTTCTGGCAATGGGATGCTTTAAAATGAAGTACCTTTCAGAGTGGCTCCTTTCTGGAATGAGGTGTTTAATAATGACGTGCCTTCCAAAATGGCTCCCGTTCTATCTGGGAATGAGATGTTAAATAATGAAGTACCATCCAAATGGCTACTATTCTTTTCTGTATCCCCTGTCCAAGACTGCGGAAATGAACGGAAAACTTTCAAAGATGGGTGAAAGCTCCCTTAGGAATTTTACTATGGATACTGAATCTAGCGTGTATAATTTTGAAGGGGAAGACTACAGAGAAAAACAGAAGGTAATGTTTTAAGTTTCTTTTGGAGGAATGCACTGAATTGCATGTTTTAGTCATACTTATTTAAGAGGTATTGGGTAAAATACAGTGTCATCTATGAAAATAGTTTAAATAACACTTATAATGAAGTAGATGTAGATCTAATTTTACATAAAACTTGTAGCTGCTCTCATGATCTTGCAAGACTTAATTTTTGGTTTTGGGGGTGATGGGTTTTGTTTTTATAGTTGGCATTTACAGAGTGGATTGAACCAGCTAAAAGAGAAAGAAAAGCCAATTATGCTGTGGATGCTTACTTCAGAGAGGCTCTTCGAGTCAGTGAACCAAAAGCACCCAAGGTGAGTTGACTAATCAAAAGAAATAAATTTTTTCAATATGTATGGTAAATGGCTAAAGCTCTAAGCAACAAATAGGTCTTGAGTCATAAAAACTGCTCTGTTCACTTTTATAAAGTGGAGTTCACTTTTTATCTAAATTTAGAAAAAATTTCCAAAAGACTTGAGACAAACTTCTGTGAGAAAAAATAAGATCAGTATGAAACTTGTAAGACGTTAGGGAGGCTAAGATCAAGTTTTTTCTAGTTCTTATTTAAGCAGCTGTAAATTTTCCTGTGCAAGATTAATGCTTTAAACACGTGTGACTTTTTCACCAGCCACCTCCTCCCAAAAGACCTCTCTTCCCCTTCTCTCACTGCTCTTTTACTTTTAGAATTCTTTGTGGTGGTTGGTGTGTCTTGCATGGTGTGACTTTTTTCCCCCCAAGTTAAGACAGTGCATTTTTGTAACAATAATGCTTTTTGTTTGCTCATAAACTTAAATTACTTCTTACAAGCAAGCAGATTCTGGATGTGAAAGGGAGCAAATGCAAACTTTGTGTTTCAGGCTCCACGGCCTCCAAAACAGCCAAATGTACAGGACTTCCAGTTCTTTCCTCCTCGCCTGTTGAACTATTGGAAAAAGAGATTCTCTACTACAGGAAAACAATTGCAAGGTAACTGAAGAATTTCCTTGACCAGAGGGATGGAGCACCTCTCTTAAGAGCAAAGGCTGAGAGTTGGGATTGTTCAGTCTGGAGAAGCAAAGGCTCTGGAGCAACCTGATTGCAGCCTTTCAGTACCTAGAGGGGGCTTGCAGGAAAGCTGAAAAGGGACTTTTTACAAGGGAGCAGCTTTAAACTGACAGAGGGCAGGTTTAGGTTGGATATTGGAAGGAAATTCTTCACTGTGAGTGTGGTGAGGCACTGGCACAATTTGCCCA
Organism: Molothrus aeneus; assembly: GCF_037042795.1. NCBI lineage: Eukaryota > Metazoa > Chordata > Aves > Passeriformes > Icteridae > Molothrus > Molothrus aeneus. The sequence continues at coordinate 97,856 of NW_027099232.1, forward strand.
GAGAAGCTGTGGATGACCCACATTCCACGTGCTTGGAAGTGTTCAAGGCCATGTTGGACGAGCCTTTGAGCATCCTTGTCTAAGCAGAAGGTGGCCCTGCCCATAGCAGGGGCTTGGAAAAGAGGTGATCCTTAAGGTCCAGTCCCTTCTGTGTTATTCCCTAAATTCTTGCAATGGAACAGTTTAATGCAACAGTAGGAGAATATGTACTTTTCCAGCCTTTCACAGTAATTTAAATGAAATAAAATCATGTTCAGCTGTAGAAGCTATTAGGTTATATTAACAGAAAGGTGACAATTAGTAATTATCTGTGAAAAATTAATTCAGTTTTACAAAGTGCAAAACCTTTCAGGTACCTCGTAATCCTGATCTCCCAAATGCAGCCCAAGCACAAAAGGAAGAGCAGCTTAAGATTGATGAGGCTGAACCTCTTAATGATGAAGAACTGGAAGAAAAAGAGAAACTTCTAACCCAGGTATTGTTGGGTCTTCAGTGAGACTGAAATCAGCCAAAGCTTGTTTTGTGTTTCACAGCATTATGGGAACATTTCTTGGTCACTGTGCCGTAGTTACCACATCTGCAAAGTTTGGTTCTGACTGAAAAGAGTTTCTAGCATTAGGTTTGTCATAGGCCTATGTCATAGGATATCTTTGAGGAATGTGCACCAAGGATTCTCCTGAATCCTAGTCTGGCGTTCACTATAGACTGTGAAGTCTTTCCATGAGACCTTGCAGAATGGCTGCAGAGCTGGGTGTGCTGCATTCCACATTATTTAATGCACATATTCTGCCTCACTTTCACACCCATATGGAAGTGAATCTTGGAGTCTGAACGGTCAATTTTCCTAAACCACATCTGGTAGTGGATAGTTCCCCTCACTGAAAGAGGGTGTGAGCTGAATAGGTATATAATTAGGAAGCCTGTATATTTAAATAATTTAAAACCAGGTGAATGCTTGATATGCCTTATTTGGATATTTTATTTACACGTTGTATTTTGGCAGGGGATCGGAATTACAGGACAGGATTTCTTGCTTGCGTAGTAATGAGCTGGAACAGCTCACTGTGGAGACACCAGAATCACAGAGGTCAGGAATCAGTACAGTCCAGTAAGCTGTGGCTAAATCACAACATGGCTGGCAGAACTTGCTACTTCCCACTACTTGTAAAAGCTCTTGGTAATATGAAATGAACCTACTTTGGCTCATGACTTCAGCAGTGCTACTTGTGTCTCTGCTGAAAATCAGCATCACGAGATGGCTTTAGTCCTTCTGAGGGAGAGTGACCATGCAGTGGTCACTGCAATGATGCAATGGCTGAGGGTGTCTGTGAGGCACTTGGGGGGCCTTTTTGACAAAACAAAAGCCATTACACTACTTTCACTTGAGCAATTTTTTTTTCTTAGAAAGTAATCCCACAGAGAGACTATTAGGAGGAGGGATTAATTTTTCAGCTGAAAACTTACCAGAAATTACTAGGTAAATAAAGAAGTAGTGCTAGTCATTTTGCAGTACTTAAATAGAGAGACTACAGTGACTGCAGCATAAAAAGAGTTCTACTAAATTAAACTGCAGAGAAAGAAAAGGTTTAACACTGTGGAATGATGGAAGTGTTACAGGCAATTTCAAGAAACCAGTTGAATCAAATTCGGAGATGGACAAATCCTGAACCTCTGTGCAATGTTTCCTCTTGATTGCTGTATAGGGCTTCACTAACTGGAATAAGAGAGATTTCAACCAGTTCATCAAAGCCAATGAGAAATGGGGCCATGATGACATTGAAAATATAGCACGAGAAGTCGAAGGAAAAACCCCAGAGGAAGTCATTGAGTATTCAGGTAACTTAATTCTGTACTCAGCTCTGAGAGTATCTAACTCTGCTTGGCTCATTTGAACTGCCTGAGAACATGGTAACATCCTACAGCTGACAATTTCTTACACTGCTGTTTTAAGATTTTTGGGGTAGAATTATATTGATGTATTTTGGATCTGCTGCTCTGTCTTTTACCATCATTACCCCCTGCACAACTAAGGCTGTACTAAAATGCACACATGAACTCCTGCTGAGCCATTTCACTATATCCTGAATCTAACTGGGTAGCACTGTCTTCAGTTCTTGTTAATTTTTGCAAAGGGAAATGCTGAGAAACACTGCTTAGCTGAAGAGATTTCCCTTTTCCTTGTATTCATTAATGAGAAGTTAACCTTTACCTGCTCCTCGAGAGCAGAACTCAGTAGATACATCACGATTGAACCTACAGCCACCACTGGTAACCTGAGTCTTAACCTCGCATTAGAAGAGATTTTTTTTCCACTGTAGTGCAGCTGCAAAGTCCTGGCACTACATTTCTAGAGGTATAGAGCAAGTTGAAAATGTGAAAAAATCTTCTACAAAAACCCCTTATTTAAACACCTAATGGTCTTTCAGGCACTTGCTTGTCTTCGGGCACTCAGTTGCCCTCTTGCTTCTCTTGATAAAACTGTATTCTGTTACATCCGTTTTCATTTGAAGAAGCTTTGTTTCCTTCGAGGAGACTGACACACAAAAGTCTTACTGGCCTGTATTGTACCTCACTTAAACTGAAGATTCCTATATCTACCCTCTTCAAACCAGCATTTTTACTACTGCAGCACATGGTAGCTGGAAGGGAAGGTTTCTTACCAGCTCAAGGCGTGTCTGTTGTCACACAGCAGTAAGCTCTGGTAAAAGGAAGGAACAGCTAACATCCTTTTTTTAAGGTTAAACCTCTGACTTTTACAATGCATGATAAGATACTAAGAAGTTGTTCTTTTCTTAGCTGTGTTCTGGGAAAGATGCAATGAAGTCCAAGACATAGAGAAGATCATGGCTCAGATTGAAAGAGGAGAAGCTAGAATTCAGAGACGAATCAGCATAAAAAAGGCTCTCGATACAAAGGTGGCTTTGCTCAGTTTCTTTTTTTTTTTCCTGGTGCCAGTGAGGGGAGATGCATGACCCCTGTCTGGCCAGTGCTGCTGATGTATGAAGACATCTTGGGCATGACAGTGGCCTCTTTGCATAACACTCAGCAATTTCTTCCTATGGCTTTTCCATCCCACGGAAGTGCTGTGATGACACCCTTAGCTATGGTCTACCCTGGTGTTTGTAACAGTCTGCTGTATTACAGCACACAGTTCAGAGTGCTGTGTAACTCCACATAGTACAGGCTTTGGGGAGGAGCACAGTTCCTTCTGGACACATGGAACTGAAATTAAGAGAGAGAGAGAGAAATGGAGAGAGGGGGATGGAGAGAGGGAGAAATGGGGGAGATAGAGGGATGGAGAGAAAAATGGAGAGGGATGGAGAGAGAGAAATGGAGGAAGAGAAGGGAGAGAGGTAGGTGGGTAGAGCAGTGGGGGAGAGAGAAACATAGGAAAACAGGTGGAGAGAACTGGAGTAAAGTAGAAACAGGTAGAGATGGCAGAAGACAGAGGGAGTTAGAAACATGAGATTAGAGAGCACTTAAAAAAGACTAATCCAACAGAGGAAGCTTTTGTTCTTGTTTGTGTTTCACCAAGTAGTTGGTAGTGAAGAGATTTATAGTTAATTAAGACACTTTGTCGCAATTTTCTCCCCACTTCAGGTTTGCTGAGTTAGTTGTCTTCTAGGGAAGAAGTGTCAGAGTCAATAAACCAGAAGGCAGCCAAACCACGTGCCAGCTGTCACGTACCTTTTTACTCTTACTCTGACTTTACCAGTTCCTGAAGATTTTTGTCCAAAAGGATCGTTGCCACTTGAATCCTGACCAGTCTTGCCTGTTTTTAAGTGTAGTGAAAGCCTGCCATTAGTCAGAAGATGACAAAGCTGTCTGTTGTCGAAACCAGAATTTGCCTGTTTAGATAGCTTTGATAAATGCACTGTTCTGAACCTAAAGTCATTTTCTTGTGAAGACTTAGCATGGGAGATGCTTAAAGTTATAGTTTTCTGTCTTCATGTGATTTAATGCTTTTATACAAAAGACTTCCATGCTAATTCTGACCTATTTCTTAGCTTTATGTGGTCTTACTTGTTTTGTTCAGATTGGGAGATATAAAGCCCCTTTCCACCAACTAAGAATATCCTATGGTACTAATAAAGGGAAGAATTACACCGAAGAGGAGGATCGCTTCCTAATCTGTATGCTTCACAAACTAGGATTTGATAAAGAAAATGTCTATGATGAATTAAGACAATGTATCCGAAACTCGCCGCAATTCAGATTTGACTGGTTTCTCAAGTCCAGAACTGCAATGGTATATATATAAATATATATATAGCTCCTTTTTGTTCATGAATGCCTATCACAATATTAAATTAAGTTAATTAAATTGCTGCTGAAATACTGAGGTAGGTGCATGGGAACAAGGTTTTACCTCTTAATAACTTTCTGACAACTGTACAGGTGTCAAATGTAGCCGTGGCAAATGGGAGGAGAAGTTCAAAATTCTAAGGTATGCTTTTACAGTTTGAGTTAAATATAAATGTCTTTTACAAAGCAAACATCTGCAATCAAATCCATCCCTGTGAAGCCAGCCAGGAAGTAAGTAGCATGAAACATTTAATTGTTTCTTTGTTATTCTGACAAGATCCAGCAAACTACTTACCTACTCACCAGCATTTTTAATATTCTAAGAGGATTTTTACATTAAGTGGCTGCCTAAGGTACTGATTGAATATGTTGTGTAATGCAGGAGCTACAAAGGAGGTGTAATACTTTAATCACACTCATTGAAAGAGAAAACATGGAACTGGAAGAAAAGGAAAAGGCAGAAAAGAAGAAACGTGGACCAAAACCATCTTCAGTAAGATTTAAAAAGGCATTTCTGTGAAAAAGCTCACTTGAAAACAGCGTTTTTCCAAGCGTCTAGGACAAGTGATATCTAAAGTTATTTGAAACCAGCAACTTAGAGAGCAATGTTAAAAGCTGCCTAAAGTTCATGTCAGTGTTCATCTAGTCCAGTTGAGGATGTCAAATAGAAGAAAAAAGGTTCTTAAGTGTAGCTCACATGCTTTGGAGCAGATAAACTTGTTAGGTTTTGGATCACTGGGTTGGTACACTGTATAGATTTACCCTGGTAAGTACATTAGGGATGTATTTGGCATTTTGATTTATAGAATCTGCTAAATCATCCACAGATCTATTTACAAATGGGCCTGTAGAGCTAGATTTGGGAAAATAGCACAAATGCTTGACAGCGCTCTTTGCTGACTAAATTCAAAGTATTCCTAATATGCAAATAGGCCTATTTTGTAAATAAAATATCACCTTTATGTATTTTCCTACCTCCATTTGTTCAGGTTGTTGCCTAGAGCTGTTGAAGCAAAAACCTAGAAGCACAACTTAGTTGACAGATGTGCAGAAATCAGTAAGGTTAATAGTGATGGAATATTAAGCTTCTTAGACGTGTTCACAGAATATTTAAATGGGTATTTAGAAATACCTTTTCATAATAGGAAGCTTTATACCATCCTTACTTGTTTTTATACACTTTCTACCTCTGTGAAATCACGCTCTTCCAGATTTGGAGCATGAAAAACAACAGAAAAGATGTGCGTATTTGCTAAATGCCACATTTGCAATTGATCATATTTTAAAGCTGCCAGGGTGTTGATCTTCTCCATCTGCTTTGTTTTGAAACACATTGCTTGCTCACAGCCTTTCTGTATGACAACAGCTTAGTATAAAATCTTACCTTGCAGGCACAGAAGCGCAAAATGGATGGCACTCCTGATGGGCGTGGGAGAAAAAAGAAGCTAAAGTTGTGAATGCAGAACTTTTTTAATCTCTAAATTTAAGAAGTAGTTCTTTAATTTACGGGTCTTCATAAGATGTACTGTATAATGCTTAACTGTTTTGAAGAACATTGGGTTCATCTGTTTATTGAACTAGAACATAGTACTTAATTGTAGTTTCACTTTTTTAATTGCAACAGCTGTGCTGAATTTTTTTTACCATTAACACTTGAAGTAATAAATTGTCTTCATTTATTAATAAGGCTTCTTGTGGCCTTTTTTTCACTACTGTTTCCACTTCAATGCATAGTTATTTAGTCATCCCCCAGTTTGTTTCATCTTGGGTTGCTGTGAACATGATGATAAACAGAACTGTTTAGTGGTGTTTTCTTGGTACCAGCCGCCACTCAAACTCTATTTCTGGAAATTTTGTGGCTCTGACTTTACCTTTACTGAACTTATGGTACCAATATATTCAGTTCCTTGAAATTTGTGGAAAGGCTGGTTATTTACTTTTAGAATAATGATTGGAACAAAACTGTTAACACTTTTTGCTTAACATCTGAGCCAGAAGAAAGGTAGGTGAGTCAGGCTGAGGTCTGCACTTCATTAGAATGGCCTAAGCACGGCAGAATTGGGTCTGTTGGCAAACAACCACCAGGACAGAACAAGGAAAATGTGGGAAACAACCCCTTCTCTCACACACTCAGCTGTGGTAAGTGCAGTGACGGTTGTGACTGGAGTGAAAGGAACTGGTGCTGACTCCAGCTGTGCACAGTTGTAGTTTGCAACTCTCATTCTGCCCTGAGCCAGTCAAACAGTGCCATGCATGAGTGATCCCTACATTGTCCCTTCCTGATGCTGTATCTGGCATCTGCTGACTGAGATGCCATCATCTAACGTAGCATAATTTTGGAATCTACTAAGAAAACAAACAAACCAAAATGGAGCGAATGCTCATAAGCTCTGCTCAGTTTTGGCCTGGTAAGAACCCAAATCTAAAAGGCAGCAGCTTTGTGTAAACAGAAATTATGAAAAGTCTGTTTTGCTGAGGAGTCCCAGATGCAGCACAGTTCTTACTGGCACGAGACACGAGTTTCTGTTTGTCTGTGACTGGTTTGCAAACCTGCTGCAAACAGGATGAGTAATCACACTTGCTCTTCAAATAGTCCAACAACATGATAACGTGTAGCAGTGTTAACAGCCAGGCCACAGCATCTCACACATTGAATTGTCCTGGCAGCCCTTGAAGAAATCAGTTTACCTGCTTGAACTTAGCACACCCTAAAGAAAAATGCTTTAATGCTGAAGCCTTCCTTTAAAAGCATCCATTTTCACCAAAAAAACGCCAACCAAATACTATCAAAAAAACTCCAAAAGAAACCATGAGCATTTGTTTTAAATTAGTCTAAATAGAAACTTTAGGAGCAAACAGAAGGGAAAGATGTATTATGTAGTTAAGCAGCACTTCATTTGTAATGATTGTCAAGTGTCCACATGCAGGAAGTGACAGGAACTAAACTTTACTCTCCCAAGTGGTGTTCTACAAGTTAGAGAAAATGCGTTTGCTTTCAATAAGTAAGGAAAACAATGAAAATATTTGGCTTGTAGGTTATTTAAGTGTTTTCCGAGTGTCATCTGGAAAAAAAGCAAGCTGCCTTTTCATAAGTATTTGCCTGTATTTTGATGTTATTGTCAAGCAAACAAACAGACATCCATCCCTATTCCTGGTGGTCTGACTGTACTTAGGCACTGCCCAGGGCAGAGGAACACCTCCGTGTTGCAGCTGAAGGAGTCACAGAGATTCTGAACTGGATCCACCCACAGATCTCAGATCCTGGTAAAGCAGATTAACACCCTTCACCTTATGCCAGTCAATCTAAAATTACTAAATCAAGTTGTTACCAAGCTGTTATCAAAAACTCTCAGGAGAGGAATTGCCTAACTTTAGGTGTATTTATTTTTGTATGTGAAAACAGTGTGTTCCATGACTATCACTACTGGTTTATCATGGGTTTTAGGCTCATTTTTAGTCTCATTTTCTGTTACAATTCATCCTAAATTATTGCCCTTATAGTGCAGTTCTTTTTAAGCAAAGTTCTCTCTTCTCTTCACTAGAGGGCACCCCACAACCATACATATGCAACTACCAATCTGCTAACATTACAGCAAGTAAAATAAAGTTCTTGACAGGACAACTGAGTTTTAGACTGATAAATGAGGGACTAATTAAAACCAAATTTTTTCTGGTCCAATACTGCCATTACCAGAAGTTTCCCTGATTACAGTTCCCATCAGTGAGTGAGTTCAGTGGCTGTGAGCACCTGCCCGGGCCAGAATCAAACCGAGATCAAGAACTATTTTCATTTTTAGGTGAGTTATTCTGCATCCAGTCTGCAACTGAGAATAATCCAAGTCAAGGAGCCTCGGTGTACAAGTGTTCTATCCAGCAAATTCAACTGCTGCAGTTGCAGCTGAACTTGGTGGCCAAGTCTGTTCTGACAGTGTCTGGCCTGGAATGCTCAATCTCTTTTCCCCCCAGAAAGTTCCCTACTCTCTTGGTATTTCTCCTTTTATATGATCATGCTTTTGTTAAAACTTAGAGTAGCCATTCAGAAAAATCCCTTTTCCTTTTCCCTCTCTTTGGGCAGGATGTCCTCCTGAGGATGATGGGTCACCCCTTGAAGACTGATCTCAGGAAGGACAAATCAATTCTGCAGTGAGTCCTGGTGCTCCTTTTAACAATCAGCATTCCTGGTTCCCAGGGCTCTTCCTTTTCAGTAAGGCCTAAACACCTCAAGTTGTTCCTGCATATTCCCTGGAGTATTTCACTGTCTCAAGACAGACGAAGGGATCTTCAAAACTTTCTGAATTGGTTCAGCATGAGGTAACAATGCACATTTTATCCCCAAAACACCACTCTAAAGGCAGTGTCTGATTGCCCGTTTCTGAGGGACTCCAGGGCCACAGGGTGGGGTCACTGCCCATGTGTTGTACAGGGGCTGAGCCTGAACCATCTGATGATGCTGGGCCCAGAAAATCTCTTACTCTGCATAATCCCCGTGACCTTTTCCTGTGCCACTCACAGGGGCTGAATAATTTCAGACTCATCGGAGATGGAAATGTTTTGATAGCAAGCGCTCTCACAGGGTCCAGCCACGGTCAGACAGGAAAAGTCTCCTCCTCCCACCTTACTTTTCTTTGCTCAGATATAAACCTGTCCCTCTCTCCCCATCTCTGGGAGTCAGCACCCACATTCCTTCGTGCACAGTGACGGAAAAAGGAAAGGAAGGTCTGGTTCCCAGTCCCTCCACAGGCAGAGTTTGAGTTGTTTACGTGAGGAATTCAGGGAGCAGAGATCTTCACTTCCATCAGATCTGTCCTGTCAGGAACAAGCTGACACCCTGGGCACCAAAACAGATCACAGGAGCTACAGCAAAAAGCAGAGCTCTGCCAAAGCTGCAGGCAGGAGCCTGGCAGGGAGAGTGATGGAGCAGGAGAGTGGTGTTCTAGCAGACACAGGGGGAAGGAAGGAAGGAAGGAAGGAAGGAAGGAAGGAAGGAAGGAAGGAAGGAAGGAAGGAAGGAAGGAAGGAAGGAAGGAAGGAAGGAAGGAAGGAAGGAAGGAAGGAAGGAAGGAAGGAAGGAAGGAAGGAAGGAAGGAAGGAAGGAAGGAAGGAAGGAAGGAAGGAAGGAAGGAAGGAAGGAAGGAAGGAAGGAAGGAAGGAAGGAAGGAAGGAAGGAAGGAAGGAAGGAACTGGAAGAGACTTCAAGGGACACAACGCTGTTTAATGGGGCAGAAGCTGAGAGACGAGTGAGCTGCAGTGCAGGGTGATTTGCATTCTTCCAAGGTGATTTGTAAAAGGGGAGAAGTTGTAGATAAAATGTTTTGATTTGCCTTTATCTCACTCTGCCTGTGCACTTGTGTCATTCATTTCATGTAGTAACCTCTACTAAACAGTCAGAGGCTGCGGCATAATTTTGTTGACCCTAAATTAAGGCAAAAAGCTGCAGTTCTGGAATTTGGAGCTCATAGTACCTAATTGGCTGGAGGGCAAAATAAAGAAGCAAAGATCAATCACAGCTTTTCGTGTCACGTGAAAAGTCAAGGCTCATGCATCAGGGAACTTGAAAACAATCAGATTCATCTAAGTTCAACCTATGTCTCAATCCTAAAATTGCATTAAAATTAAACTCCCTGTTTCTAATTCTCATTCAGTGGAGCTTAGATGAGCCTCAGATTTTTGGTGTTGCCACGATGGGAGTTACGGGAATTGATTGATTTCTTTGCAATGTGAAGTGCCAAAAATGGGAAACAGTGGCATGTTTGGGGGCTCTTTCTGCTTTCTTTCCTTTCTATTCCTGTCTATCCAACATGGCAGAAATGCAATCTAATTGAGTAGCAGGAAGGGTGACCTCCATGAAGTTAGCAAGTGAGGGAAAAAAAAGTTAATCTTTCAGGCTTTGAAGGAGCTGATACCAGGAGAAAAACTGTGCCTGCAATACAAAGCCAGAAGTTATCAACTATCCCGAGAGATGTTTTCACAAATCAACAAAGAGCACAAGCCAGGAAAAAGAAAAGAGCATTGCTCTGCTCTGTGTCCCTAAGATGGGAAACTGAAAAGCTGTAGAGCAGGTAGGAGCTGCCTGTCAGAGGAATGTCAGCTTCCAGCTGAACAGGAATAACTCAGACGTCTCGGGATGAGTCTCTGCTGCCTTGCACACTGTGCAGTGTTTCAGTCAAAGCCCAGAAGGAGCAGAGTTTCCAGGCAGCCACAGAACACCACGTCAGGCCGTGCAGAAAGAGGATTGCAGCAGAAATGGGGCTCCTCCAGATCTACCTAAGACCCAGAACTGACACTAGATGAGGCTCAGCTGGAATAATTGTCTTAGTTCCTTCTTTTGTCCTCTCACCCCAAATATGTTTAGCTTGTATTTTGCTTCAGCATGCTTCTATAAATCTTCCGAGGATCCATCTGGGAAGCACTTCCAGGATGGAAATGCTCTGACCTTTAGATGTTGACAGGTGAGGTGCATATTCTCATGTTCTGTATTATTGACAGTAATGGCAGTGCTTCCTTTTTTTTCTGTGGGCAGTGTAAGTTTTACGTGTTTGTATGACTTCAGTATATAGTTACCCTCCTACAAAACAGAATTTATATGCCAATGCTTTTATTCCAGGGATGTAGATGCCATTCCCCATATGGATAAGCACATGACACCATTTAAGCCAGTGTCTGCAATGGCACCCATCCAAGTCCTCTGCAGCACGAGGCCATGGATGTGCCCACAGAGGCAGGAGCCCAGGCACGGCCAGACTGCTCAGGCAGCTCCTGTCTCCTCTGCTCAGGGTGATTCCTTTTCCAGACCAGCTCTGTGCCAGACCTTGCTCCTGCAGATGTGCCCGCTGGCACCTGATGTGTGGCAGCTTTTAAGGGCGAGTCTCCACTGATGAGGGCTGCACAGCACTGCCACTCATCCCACTCAGCACTTGGACAAAATGTAGGACTGAACTCCAGAGGTAGGAACCAGTTCTTTGTTATTTCATTGTCTGAAACTTTTTCCTTGGAGCGTGTTTGGGGAAGGATGGGAGATAGACCTTTTAACCTTTCTGCTTTTGTCTCTTTCTGTGGTGCATCATATCCATCCCTTCCATAGCTGTGGGTCTGGACTTTCTGACAGGAATTCAAGAGAAATCTTTTTCAATCTTTTGAAAGAAGCAGCCCAAGTGTTTGGGGCAATTCGTCTCAAAACATTTCTGTCAAATTTCCTTTTGGTTCTTGATGCTGCTCAGGGCCATCAGACTGACACAAAACCCCCTCAGTCATGTCCCCAGCCCCGGTGGAATGGCTGAGCTCTCTGAACTCCAGCCTTGCACTGTCCCACCGTAATTACATTGCAATTGTAGATAGAATTGTGGCAGGTTCTGGGCCACTGGCTCTGAATCCTCCTGAATCCTCAGGGCTGACCATGGCATTTGTCTGTACTTTCCTGTCCCTGGGGCTGATCACTCCGTGCTTCCCAAGGGACCAAGCGCTCGCTCTGCACAGCTCCTTGGAGCTGAGGGTGCCTGCCGACACTGAGAGATGGGTGAGTGAGCGACCCTGTAATGTTCAGGTGGGTTCGGCTGATCTCGCGTTGGTTCGGCTTATCTAGTTCGGTCGGGCTTATCTAGTTCGGTTGGGCTGAACGCGGTTCCGTCGCGTTCCGTTCAGTTCACCTCAGCTAAGGTCGGATGGATTCGGCAAATCGCGGCCAGAGTCGGCCGTTCGGGTAGGCTCGGCTCCACTCGGCCACGCTCGGCTGTTGTCGGCTCCACTCGGCCGTTGTCGGCTCCACTCGGCTGTTGTCGGCTCCACTCGGCCACACTCGGCTCTTCGGCTCTGCCTGACTCTGCTCCGCGCTGCAATGGCGGCCGCTGGCAGGGCCCCGCTCCCCGGCCTGAGCCCCGGGAGGGGACAGAGCGCCGGGACAGCCGCCTCAGCCCGGGTCACCCTGTCCCTGCCCGCCCCCGCGTCCCCCGGAGCGCGCCCTGCAGCGCAGAACGCGGCCTTTGGGCCAGGAGCGGGGACAATGCCCTCGGCTCGGCAGCAGCGCCGGGAGGCAGCGGGCGGTGCCCTCAGGTGAGCGGCCGGAGGGGAGGGAGCTGGGCCGGGGGCACCGGGGCCGGGGGCACCCACAGGGGGCCGGGGCTGCTTTGGGCGCTGCTGCGTGGGACCCGCTGCGGGTGGCACGGCTCTGTCCCGGGCCTTGCGGCTCTCTGGGATCGTGTGCCGTGGAATAAAGCTGGGGCTCGTCCCAGCTGCGGGAACAGCGTTTTATTGGGTGAGAAACAGAGTTCACTGTCTCGAATTTTTACACGTTTGTTAAGGGATAAAAGGCAGCGCTGGGGTGCTTGGCTGTTTGCCAGGAGCACCCGGTTCCCTTAAACCGTGTTCTCTAGATTCTGTTCCATTGCAGTGGTGTGTGCATATTCATTAGAGTTTATACATATTCAAAGAGTCCTTTTCAGTTTAGATGTTCTTTTGCTTGGTTGGAATCTTCGTGCCATCTTGTGGATTACACCAATATACTTTATTTCTTCCTGTGGTGCCATCCTGTTTTATTTTCACTCCCTCGTTATTTGATAACGAGGGTCAGTAAATTTTTCCTTTTTTTTTTCAGTGCTCTGGTTTGTGTTTCTGTTATCTTGTGTTTCAGATAAGATTGTCCCCAGGTGTGGGAAATCACCCCATTATCTGACACCATTTTCTGAGTTCCTTACATGTAACAGCATTTGAACATTTCACAGTCTCTATGATGCTGCAGTCTAAACTAGTGTCTGTTACAGTGCTGTTTATGAAAGCTGTGCAGTGCATACACGAACTGACAGATTATCCTTGGTCCAGAGCAGTAGTTACAGACTGTCCCCTCTCGGGAGTTTTGTGGTCAATAACACCGTGCCAGAGCTCAGACATGAATGGCAAGGGCAATACCTGCATTTGTTATGTTTCATTCTGGGCTGGGCTGAGCTCTGTTTGCCGGGAAGCAGCGGGATGGGTGTCCCTGTGCCCACCCCCCTGGGTCCCAGAGAGAAGCTGCTCCTGTGGCTGCAGCTGAGGGGCACTGGGAAACCTGAACGGTCCTGATGGAAACCGATGCCAAACCGGGTTTGGTTGGGTTTGGGACTTGCCATTTTCCCCTGATCCGTGGGTTTTGCCTTAGGAAGCAGAAACTGGGCACCAGGACATTTTGTTAGCCTAGAAGGGACGAGTTTGTTTGTATTTATGTCCTGAGGCACCTGGATCGATTTGGGTCTCAGTTGGCACCCGAGAGCCTCCTCTGTGTCCTGGGCGGGGTGGTGGCTACCAAAGGGGTAAAAGCTGGAGCAGGAGGGTGGGTGGAGAGGAGAGCAGTGGCTCTGTGGGGATTTGCATCTGGAAAGGGCCCTCAGTTTCCTGGCGGGAGTCCTGGAACCAGAGCTGAGAGTCGCTGAGCAGTGAGGATCGTGCAGCTGCAGTGCCGAGAGTGCAGAGGCTGCAGTGGGCGTTGTCTGCTCGCTCTCCTGATGTCCCATCTCTCATGCTGGGCTGGCACCCAGGCACCTGCAGGGCTGCACACCCTCAGGGCAGGGGTGGTTTGTAAATGTTTTAAATGCTGCAGCAGCTCCCTCAGCTTGGATGAGTGTGAGGATATCCAGCTCTGCCTTAGGGCTTGGAGCACGGCAAGGGTGCAGGGCTCACGGTCAGTCTTGTTTAAACACTTGTAATAGCAAAATATTTTAAAGCAGAGACTGTGAGGCAATAACAAAGGCGAGTCTGTGGCAAGGATAGGTCCGAGCTGTCTTTATTAAAGATCCACACTGCTGGATGTTGTGTCAGAGCCCTCTGGGGACAGAAGGTGTCCCCAAAGCTTCATGAAGCCCTTGTTTCCTGCTGGCAGGGCAGGGTGTGAGCCCAGCCTCGGGGGCTGTGTGGCTCCTCCTGCCTGGAGCAGGGACAGCCCGCGGGGCTGAGCCCCAGAGGTTCAGTTGCTGGAGCAGGTGGGGATCTCTTTGTGCCTGGGAATTGTCGCTGCTGCGTTCCTGGCCCAGCTGCAGGGTTCCCTCAGAGCCCGTGCCCTGCAGCAGCACTGGGAGCTCCTGGGCTGGGCAGGGAGCAGCTCTGGCCTGGGGCTCTCAGGCCCATCAGTGCCCATGGAAACCCAGCGTTTGTTCTGCTGCCATCAGCCTCTCTGCTGTGCCAGCCTCGCTGCCAGGGCACAGAGCTGTGGGAAGGCTCCATCCCATCTGTGCCAAGCGCTGCCAGCGCTTCCAGCAGCGCTGCTGGGGCACCAAGGGCTGCCTTTGGAGCCTGGCTGGCACAGAGGGTGACACACTCTGCCCTGCAGCGCCCAGCTGCATCCCACAGCTGCACAGTTCAGCCAGCAGGGAGCAGAGTCAGCTCTGGGCCCAAACCAGGTTTTGTCCCCCAGAGAGCCACTGAGCTTCCTGAGGCAGCACACAGATGTGCCCTGGCCTTTGGGGCTCATGGTGAGGGCTGCCAGGGGATTGTGATAAGGCTGAGCTGGAGCTTTCTTAGAAAAGCCATCAGCTGTAAGGAGAATCTCTGGCAAACAGGTGGCTGGGGCACTGGCTGGGAGCAGGTCCTGGCCTTTTCTCTTCTCTGCTTTAACCTGTTCTTAAGAGGAGCCCAAAACTGCAAAATGGAAAGGAAGGGGGCTGTGGGAGTGAAAGTTGCTTTGCATTTTTTGAAGTGTTGCTGTGGATTTTGGTGTGTCAAGTGGCACTACCAAAACAGCATTGGAATAACCAAACTTCAGGACTCTGCGCTTAATTCCTTGAATGTGTTTGTGTGGGTGCAGGAAATGCCAAATCCCAAAGCAATTCCATGTCTGTAACTTCAAGTGCAACATCTTTAAAAGCAAGTGCTCAGTGTGGGCTTTCCGTGTGGGTGCAAATGGCCCAAGGCCTTTCTTGTGTCCCAAAAGCAAAAAGCCTTTCCCTGGGAGGTTTTGGAGGGGATTCTCTTTGGGATTTCTTGTGGTGCAGCATCCCGGGTGTCCCTTCCTTTGTGCAAAGTCCAGTGGGAAAGGATGGAATGGCTGCCACGTGGGCTCTGGGATAAAAATGGTTCTGTTCAAATGAGGCAGAGAATGCAAGATGAAAAATGAGCATCCTTTTATTGTCTGAAATAGTCAGGAATAAAAGTGCTGGCAAAGGACACGTTTGTGTTTGAATTGGTGTCACCTCTCATGGGTAAAACCCCATAGTGAGCCAGCAGAGCAGAGCTATGAGAGCTGGGATCCTTGGACTTCCACAGTGGACTTAATTTTCTTTTCTCCTCTCTTTCAGGGCAGGAAAAATCATCCAACTCCTCCCATCTTTGCCCGAAGCTTTGGTGTTGGAGCAGCCAAAGGCAAGAGGCTTCAGCAGCAGGGCTCTGCGCTGGAGGGCTCTGGTCCTGCCCACGCTGTGGGGTGAGTCAGAGGGACACAGGGCTCCCCTTTTCCTCTCTGCTGGCATGAGCTGCCATGGCAATGCCATTGCTGCCAGCCCAGCCCCAGCTGTGCCTGCTGGAGAAGGGCAGAGGTGCAGAGGCAGTGCCAGAGTTCCCTGGGGATGCTGGAGCTGTGGTGCTGGCTGTGCCCTGAGGGCAGCTTGGGCACTGTCTGTGCAGCCCAGGGCTGCTCTGGGCCTTCCTTCGGGAGCTCTCAGTGCATGCCCAGCTCTGCCAGGGCTGGCAGCCGCTGCAGGGCTGGCTGACAGCCTCTGCTGGGGCTGGGGGCAGGCACGGCCCTGGCACAGGGGCAGGGGCAGGGCTGGCAGCATTTGGGAGCCATGGGAGCAGAGTGAGGGGTGGTGCTGGGCACAGGGGTCAGCCTGTGCTGGTGTCAGCACAGCCCTGCAGGGCCCTGGCATCTGGGAGCAGCTCCAGCTCTCCTGGGGCCCAGGGATGGGCTCTGAGGGACTGGCTTTGCCTGGGCCTTTCCAGGGCAGCAGGAACAAGGGCAATGTGGTGCCAGAGCTGGGGCCCAGCAGGCTGTATTTCCCTCTGGGAAAGCAGAACAGACTCTGGGCTGAGCTGAGTTTCCTGCAAGGGCTCAGAATCCAGGGAAAAGGGAGTTCAGGAATTGCATCTGCTGCTGGGAACATTGCCTTAGGCTTGCTCAGTTTGTGTCTGTGAGCAGTGGGCTCTGGGCTGGAGAGGGGCTGTTGGCAGCAAAAGATGGAGTCAATGCTCTGCAGGGATGTGCAGGGAAGGACTGAGTGGGAGGGAAGGGCAGTGTTTAGAAATGAGATCAGCATTTCTCCCAGAATTGGGGTGCAGCAGTGATGGGGGTGGTTGGCTTTGCTCTGGGCCTTGTTATTCCTTGTGCAATTTGCAAATTCTGCTGCATGAGTTACTGTCCAGTATCTTTCTAACAAAAACTGACAGAAATTGAGGTTTAGGAGTAGAACTGAGGTCCATTCACTGCACAATCTTGCCAAGGCTGGAGGACTGGGATGATGGCTGCTCTCAGCAAAGGTCACTTCTCAATGCTGTGTCAGATTTGCCGCAGTGCTGGGCAGGAAAGGTGAGGGTTTGGATCAGGAATTGTGCAAACAAGGCCTGGGTGTGGTTGATTTGTTTTGTTTTTCAGTGAGCTGGGGCTGGCACAGGGAATGGTGCAGGTGCTGCTCTGGCACCAGAGCTGCTGCCCTTTGGAGCCATGTTAAAGGTGTGACCATAGAACACTTTGGGGGCTGTTTTCAGCACTCTGGGTTTCAGAGCTGCTGTCCCCAGCCCGTTGCCAGCCCTGGGACATCTGCTCTGGTTCCAGGCTGTCCTTGCTGGAGCAGCCTGGTCCCTGCCGTGCCCAAGCCCTGAGACACAGAGGGAGCCCTGTGCCCAGGGGCCTTTGGCACCTTGTCAGGAACGTGGCAGCAGCCCCGGGAGCAGGCTGGGGGTGAGAACTGGGTGTTGGGAACTGAGGAGTGCTCATCTGGGCTGGGGGGAAGGGGCAGGAGTTTCCATGCCCCTGGAGCTTTCCTGCTGGCATGGGGCAGCACAGGGAGCAGAATTCATTGTGCCCCTGCCACGGGCAGTGCTGGCCTGGGTGTCTGTGCTGTGCCACCAGAGCGTGGCACTTTGCTGCTGTCACTGCCACTGCCAGCCCAGCTGGGGGCTGTGCCCTCCTGCCAGCCCCAGCCAGGAGCTCCAGGGGTGCCTCTGTGCCCTGCTGGGAGCGTTTGCTGGGAATGTGCCCCATCCCTGGGAGCGTCCCTTTGTCCCTGGGCTGCCAGCCAGAGCTTTGGGCTGCTCAGGCTCAGGCTGGGATTGCCAAAGGCACCGAGAGGGAGCAGCACAGGGAGGGGGCTCAGAGAGGGGCTGGCAGAGCCCAGCTGGCAGGCTGGGCTGGCTGCTGCAGGTGGGGCTGTGTGCACTGCAGGCAGGGAATGTCCCCTTCCCTCAGCAGCCCTGCAGATCCCAAGGGCTCCCAGAGCAGGATTTTATTCCTTACCTCCCTTTGTGGAGATTCATTCTCCACATTGCCATGAGCAATTCTTGGATTTCTCTAGGAGCAAACCTCCCAGCAGAGCCAGATTGCAGTGGAGGCCAGAGCTGTGTTTGGAGCAGGGAGTGCTGAGAGCTGCGTCTGCCTGTGCTGCCCCAGCCTGAGCACAGGCACAGGGAACAGCCTGGGCAAAGGGATTGGGGCAATGGCTGATGCCCAGGGAGAAGAGCACAAACCCACAGCCATTCAGCCTGACAGTCCCCTCCACCCAGAGCTCAGCACACATCCTCACAGGGAAGCCCAGCAGCTGAAGGGAAAAAAACCCACAGAAGAAAAAGGTGAGTTATTTTGCTGTAAAGTTATTTCAAGTTGTTATTAAAGCCCAACCAACATTTGCTCTTGCTTTTGGTTGGGTGAATAACAAGCAGTGGGCACAGGTGATGCCATTCATGTGGCTGAAAACCTGGTGTGATCTAGAGGGGATCCAAGAACTGTTTGTGTAGGGCAATGGAATGTGAGGGGATGTCAGGGGCAGTGAGGTGGCATTTTGGAGGGAATTGCTGAGGTCATTGAAGGGAGACCAGCAGACAATTTCCCTGGGAAATCCGAGGCCCCTCGGGCCCACAGCCAGGACTCTCCAGGGCTGAGGGGGCAGCACTGGAGAGTCCCTGTGTCCTCCTTCCTTGGCAGCAGCCAGCAGGGAAGGGAGAAGAGGATCCCTGTGGGATGAGAGTGCAGAGAGCGAGCAGAGGAGCAGCCTCGGGCTGGAGAAAGGCCAAGGGACCAACACGGTGGCACCAGGGCACCTGTGAGGAACAGAATGGACACTTGGAGGCGAGGAGTGCATGGTTTGGGCAAAATGTCCGTGAATCTCCAGAGAGATAAGGAGGGGATATTTAGGAGGGAAACGCTGAGGTGATGAGTTCACCCAGCCTGGCACAAGGTGTGTTTGCACAGGCTGGGGCCAGAGGTGGAGGTCAACCCAAAGCCAGCCCTGCTCAGCCTCTCAATCCCAGGATAAGTTGTACAGGCTGCCCACTGAGGGATTAAAAATACATGAAAATGAAACCAAGAGCATTAATGAGATTCCTGGGAATCCCATTAACTTGTTGGCAGAGCTCCTGACACAGTTTGGAGCTTTGATGACAAGAATGCATTTCTTTATTTGGATTATTCACTGCGTGGGATATGGGGTTTGTTTGGATTTTAAAGCCCTCATGGTGGCTCTGACACTGCTCAGGAGCTGGTAGAGAAGCAGAGTCAGAGCTCCTGGCAGGCACAGGGTGTTTTCCCCCATAGTGGATTGTGGAGCAATTGTCTGGGACCTGGATTGTCCCTCTGGGTGATGCCACTTGCTGTGGTTTGTATCATTCCATCCATTTAATTCCCAAAACTTCTCAGCCCAGGGGTTGGAGCTGACAAGGCAGGACAAAGATTGTTCTCTGTGTGGTGCCCAGATTTGGGGTTCCCTGTCAGCTGTGCCAGTTCTGATGAGTTACACCCATAGCCCCAAATTCCCTGCTCCATTCCCGCTGCAGTAACCTCCCAGTGCCCCATGGAGTGTGGGCATTCCCATGCAGAGCTGCTGCCTTGGACAGCAGCTGTGTCAGGAGCCAGCAGAGCTTCCAAGGAAGCTCAGCAGCACAGGGACAAGGCCAGGGTTCTATTCCATAGAAGTGGCTGTTGGGAACCCTCAGCCCAATGGTGTCCCTGGGCTCACTGGCCAGAGCTGCCTGGAATGGAGCCCATTTCACCCCCCTGAGCTCCAGGATGGAGAACATCCAGTGGATGGTTTAGAGCAGGGGAAGGCAGTGGCCAGATGTGCTCCCAGCCTGAGCTGAGGCAGCCCCTGTGCCCAGGGGGGGACATCTCTCCCTGCAGAAGCTCAGCTCCTTTCAGAGCCTCAGCAGGGGCCTCTACAAATTCTTTTCTCTCAGGAAAGGGATGCCCAGCTTTGTCTTCAGCACCCCTCCAGTGGCACCTACCTGGGAAAGCTTTCCATCACTTCTGCACTTCCAGCTGGATCCCTGGAAAACTCCAAACTCCATCCCACTGATTTTCAGGTACCTCTGAGGGCTGCTGCCTGGGATTGAACATCTGTGGGGGAAGATGGCCTTGGCTTTGATGCTGCTGATGGCCGATGGCCTCAGGCTGGGGAGGAGGGAAGGGATTTGGGGTGCTGGGCCACAGCTGGCAGCTGTGTGGGAGCTCTGAGCCAGGAGTTGCTGCATGAGCCCCTCTGCAAAGGGCCCGTGCCTCCATTCCCAGCAATGCCAGCTGCTCCTTGGGGTCCTGCTGGGCTGCTGGTGTGGCTTTGTCCGGGCTGAAGCATTTCCAGGGGCCTGCTCAGAGCAGCCCCTGGCCCAGGAGCCACGGTGCAGGCACAGCTCCTCCCCTGCAGATGCCAAAGACACGAGGGGCTGCTGCCTTTCAGGAGCTCCTGGCCTCCTCCTGCCCTGCGCTCCCAGCCAGCTGGGACACAGCCAGGGAACACCAAGGAGCATGGCTGGCAGCCAGCAGGAGACACCGAGGCCCCTGGGCCAGAAAAACAGCCCTGGCCTCAGCAGCCAGCATCGTTTGGAGCTGGCAGCACTCACCTGCAGGCAACGCCCCCCGGCACTCTCCAGAAGAGCTTTGGCCACGGAGCAAGGTAACCCTCAGGGCTTGTCTTGTTCCCTTCTTCCTGGGGAAACAAAGGGACATTGTGGGAGCACATTTACAGCTGCTGGGGAAATCCTGGCAAGGGCAGAACAATCAGGGCTATGGGGAAGAGTTTGGTGCTGCCATGTTGAGTGCCAGCCAGTTCTGCCCCACAGCCATTGCAGGGGCTGCTGTGTAAAGAAGCAGTAGCAGAAGGGAAGGAGCTGCATTTGTAGAGGAGTTCTCTTAGTGGCAGCAGTCATTCCCATCCCACACAGGGCCTTTGGAACAGCCCTGGGATTGGCCCAGGTGTTTGGAGCAGGGTGCTGAGAAGGCCAAAATTCTGGGTTTGATGCGCAGCTGGGCCGGTCCCTTCTCAGCATTTGACTTGATGATTCTCACGGCTCTAGAAATAAAGAACAAATCGTTTCCACTGGTTTTTTAACCCATGGGGTTTTTCCTAGCGTTTCCCTGGGGCTCCAGTCCCACCCCAGGCACAACGGGAGCGGGAGCAGCAACGCCTCGGCCCCAGCGGCCGTCCCAGAGCGGCTGCTCCTGGCTGGGAAGCTGCAGCCCCCAGCAGGGGCTGCGGGCACGGAGCAGGGGCTGCGGCCGCTGTGGCTCGTAGGGGAGCGCGGCGCTCGTGGCGTTACCGGGCCGGGGGCTGCGGGGCGGCGCCGTGTCCGCCAGGGGGCGCCCCGCGGGGCGGGCGGCGGCGCTGAGCGAGCGGCGATGCCCGTGGGGTCCCGGGGCCGGTACGGGCGGTCTCGGTGTCCTTCCCGCTGCCAGCCGCGATCCAGAGGCTGCTCCAGGGAAGCGTCGTTCTCCTGGCGAGCACGGCAGCGACACAGCACCGGCTCCCTGCTGCCGCAGCCGGAGCGTGCCTGGAGCCCCGGCGGGACCCAGCCCCGCGCTGGCCGCAGCCGGAGCGGCAGCGCCTGTCCCGGAGCGGCTTTTCCCCAGCGCGGCGGTGGTGGTCCCGATCCCAGCCCCAATCCCACCTCGATCCTCCGGCCCCGGCACTCATACCCTGCCCGCCGAGGAAGAAGCGGCTCGGCCCAGCTCCCACGGGAAATACCAGCAGGACTAGGATGCTAATCCCCAGGCCTGGATCCCGATCCCAGTCCCACCCGAGCGCCTTGGATCCCGCGCAGCACCAGTAGCAGCCCCCGACCCGGATCTCCGCACAGCGCTCCGACCGACGCTCCCGCCGCAAGCCGAGATGAGCATCCCCCGCAGAAAACGGGACAGGCGCCGATCGGCCGGGATTTATGGGCGGGCGGGGGGCGGGGGGAAGGTGGGGCCCCGAGGGCGGGGCCGGCACAGGTGCGAGGGGCGGGGCCTGCACAGGTGTGAGGGACCCCAGTGCGGCTGCGCGGGGCGGGGCCTTGGGGGATTTAAGGCGCGGGGAGGGCACGGCGGAGCCATTTGCTCCTGGGCGTTGGGTGAGGGAGGTTGTTGCCGGCCGGGGCCCTATATCTCTTTTTCTCTGCGTTTCTTTTCTCCTGCGTTTCTGTTGTGTTGTATTTCTGTGTATTTCTCCTTTCTACCCTCCCTTCCACCCCTCCCCCACCCCCTACACCCTCCCCCCCCCAAACCCCCCCCCTCCCTCTCCCCCCTAGCCCTCCCCTCCCTCCCCCCCTACGGCCGCCCCTCTCTCGTTCTCTACCCTACCTACCCTACCCTGCTTTCCCATCCTCGGGCTTCCCTCCCCAGCCGGACTCCCCCCTGCCCCCTCTCCCTGCTCCCCTTCCCCCCCACCAGTCGCTCCCCATCCGCCCTCAATCCTGCTCCTTCCTCCACCCTTCCTTCCCCCCAGCCCCGTCCCCTGCTGTCCTGCACACCCCGATTTCTCCCCAACTTCTCCTCCGTTGCCCTGTTCTCGTTCTCCATTCCCCACTCTCCTCCTTTCCTCGCAGCCGCGGGGCTCGGGGTGCCGGGCAATAATAAAGCCCTGAGGGCCGGAGCCCGGCGCCCCCGGCCTCGCTGGGGTCCCCACACGGGGCCGGAGCCGCTCTGCGGGTCCCCCCATTGCAGTCCAACACACCGCCCGACACCGCCGGGGCTCCGGCTTTCCCAACATCACACTGGGGGGGTCCTGGGGCGGGGGGCCCGAGTTACAGGGGCCCCCTCATTAGGAGGGGGTCCCAGGGGGGAGGGGGGTTTAGGAAGGGCCCCCTCATTAGGAGGGGGTCCCTGGGGGGAGGGGGGGATAGGAAGGGCCCCCTCCGGAGGAGGGGGTCCCGGGGGGGGTGGGGGCGGGCCCCCTCCAGAGGAGGGGGTCCAGGGGAGGGGGCGGGGCTTGGGGCGGGGTAATTCCCCCTCCAAGCCCCGCCCCCTCCCCTGGACGCCCTCCTCCGGACGGAGTGCCGCCCCGGCCCCCTCCAGGGACCCCCCCCCCCCCCTCCTCCGGACCGGGGCCCGGGGGGGAGGGTGGGGCGGGCGGGGACAGGACGGCAGGGGACGGTCGTGTGTCTGGCAATTTTTTTTTTTTTTTTTTTTTACGTGTGTTCACGCTGCACAGTGACGTGCCCCCTCTGCTTCCCCCCCACCCCACCCTCCCCTCCCTCCCCCCCGGGCCCCGGTCCGGAGGAGGGGGTCCCTGGAGGGGGCCGGGGTGGGACCCCGTCCGGAGGAGGGGGTCCGGGGAAGGGGGCGGAGCCTGGAGGGGGAATCATTCCCCCCAGGCCCCGCCCTCTCCCCTGGACCCCCTCCTCCGGAGGGGGCCCTCCCCGACCCCCCCCAGGGACCCCCTCCTCCGGAGGGGGCCCCTCCTAACCCCCCTCCCCCCTGGGACCCCCTCCTAATGAGGGGGCCCCTCCTAAACCCCCCTCCCCCCTGGGACCCCCTCCTAATGAGGGGGCCCCTGTAACTCGGGCCCCCCGCCCCAGGACCCCCCCAGTGTGATGTTGGGAAAGCCGGAGCCCCGGCGGTGTCGGGCGGTGTGTTCGACTGCAATGGGGGGACCCGCAGAGCGGCTCCGGCCCCGTGTAGGGACCCCAGCGAGGCCGGGGGCGCCGGGCTCCGGCCCTCAGGGCTTTATTATTGCCCGGCACCCCGAGCCCCGCGGCTGCGAGGAAAGGAGGAAACGGGAGGACGGGGAGACAGGAGAGATGAGGGTGGTGAGGACGGGGAGGGAGAGGGGTCGGAGTGACGAGGGAAGCGGGACAGGAAGGGAAAGGCCGAGGGGGGACAAGAGGGACGGTGGAAAGAGGAGGAATAGAAGGGAGTAGTGGGGAAGGGACACGACAGGAACGAGTGGGGGGAGTCGGGTTTGGGAGGAAAGGAGCGTTTTGGGGCGAGAGGGAAGGGGAGAAAGAAAGGGAATACGCGGGGAAGGAAGGAGGGGGGGTAGAGAGAGGGACAGAAGGGGAGGCCGAAGCCTCCGCGCCTTACCGGCGGAGCCCGCACACGGAGCTCCCGTCCGCACCGTGCTCTGAGTGAGCAAATGGCGGCCGAGGCGATTTCCGGGGTCTAAAACACCTCGGCCCCGCCCCGCGCAGCCGCTCTGGGGCCCCGCACACCTGAGCCGCGCCCGCCGTGCACACCTGAGCCGGCCCCGCCCCTGGTCCCGCCCTTTGTGCCGCCTGGCCCCGCCCCCGTTCTCTCAGGCCTCGTCCCTTGTGCCGCCCGGTTCCGCCCCTGTCCCCGCCCCCTGTTTTCAGGCTCCGCCCCCCGCACCGCTGTCCCCCGCCAGGCGGGGGCGCCGCGCTCGCACCGCGCTCCGTGTCCGCCAGAGGGCGCCCTGCGTGGTGCCGGCCCCACACGGCGGCTCCGCACCGGGGAACGGCCGCGATCCCGCACCCGGCAGCGCCCCGTGCCCGCGGCCATCCCGGGCCCCAAACCGGTCCCGGGCCCGCTGCCGCTTCCATCCGCCCGACGGGGGAGAGGCGGCACCGCCCGGCACATCCCAGCGGCGCTCTGCCCCCCACCCCCGGCCGCGGTGGCACCGTCGCATCGCCCCATGCCCGCGCTCCGTGGCCCCGCCCCTCGCACCTGTGCCGGCCCCGCCCCCCTGTCCCCCCCGGTCCCGGGGCCATCGCTCGGGAGCCTCGCTCGGCGCTGTGCGAGCCCCGCCCGACGGCTGCTCCCGCCGGGGACCGCTCGGAGCCCGGGGCGCTGCGGCGGGGCCGTGACCGCGGCCTGGGCTGCGGGGGCCGAGCGCTGCCCGGCTCTGCCGGGGGGCCCCGGGCGGTGCCGCCTCTCCCCCGTCGCCATCGGGACTGGCATCGCTATGGGGCGGGAGGGGCCTGGCTCTCCTGAGCCCGCAGAGCCCCGTCCTGGTGTCACCTTCCGTGTCCCGGCGCCGCGGGCGGGAGTGGCGGGCAGGGAGCGGCAACCGCCGGCCCCGCCTTCCCGTCCCGCTCCGTCGGGCCCGGGCTCGCCGAGCCCCGGCCGGGACCCGCCCAGGCCCGGGGACACCGCGGCTCCCGCCCCGCCTCCTGCCCCCGGCACCTCCCCGCCCGCCCGGCAACGGCCCCGGGGCCTCCGGCACCCGAGACCGCGGCGGGGGCTGGGCCCGAGCCCCCGAACGCCGGCCCCACGGGCCCCGCAACGCCGCGCTCCCGGCTCCTCACCCCCCGCCCATCGGCACCGGGGAGAGGCCCCACGAGTGTCCCGGCTCCGGGAAGAGCCTCGGCCGCAGCTCGGCCTCCGCTGCCGAGCGCCACGAGGGAGCGCCCGAGCGCTTCTCTCAGCCCCGAAGCCGCCCCCGTCAGGCCGGGGCCGGGCCCGGACAGCGCCGGGCCGGGGCTCCGCCTTCCGAGCACTCGCACGCAGCATTTGGCCTCTGGCCCCGGGCCCCAAAATGCAGGACTCGGCCTCTGTGCTCGAGGCCTGGACGAGCCTCGTTCTGCACCCCCGAAACACAGGGCTCAAGTCCCGGCTTCACAGCCCTCGGCCTGGCCGGCTGGGACTGGGTCCAAGTGCCAGCAGCGGAGGACTTTGTCCCTGAGCCCTCCTCACCTTCACCACCACCAAAAAAAAAAAAACCCCACAAAAAACAAAAAACAAAAAACAAAAAACAAAAAAAAAAACCAAAAAAAAAAAAACCAAAAAAACCCCCAACCAACCAAACAAACAAACAAAAATCCCAGCACTGTGATATCCCATTATCCCCAGCCGGGTTTGTTGCGCCGCCTCCGGCTCACGGAGCGATGCCGCTCGTGGCTCCGGGCGCTGCCGCGGCGCGGGGAGCAGCCCCGGATCCGCTCGGCCCGGGGGAACCGAAGGGGTGCCCGGTGCCCGGGCCGGAGCGGGCAGCAGCGGGTGACGATCCGGGCGCTCCTGCCCGGCTCCTGAGCTCAGGCTGAGGCAGCTCCCAGCTGCCGCCGCCGGGAAGGAGCAGCTCCCCAAGGATGGCCGCGCTCCCGGGCCATGGCAGCTGCCCCGCCTCTCTCAGGGACAGCGGCAGCTTTGGCAGAGGAAGCGGAGCCCCAGCGGCCGGGGCTCGGCAGCAGCCGGCACCGAGCCCCTTGCACTGAGCGGGAGCAGAGGGACGGGCCCGAGCCCGGGACTCGCATCCCGCCCGGGGACTCGGGGACGCGGGCTCTCTGCTCGGGCTCCGCCAGGAGGAGGAGGCGGATGGGAGTGCCCGGGAGGAGCCGGCACTGCCGGCCGACAGGGCTGCTCCTGAGGGGAGAACTCGCTCTGTGCTCCTTGGGCGGGATCAAGGCATGGCCAGAAGCTTTCATATTCATTTTACAGACTCTCGCACACCGACCGCTACCAACGTGCACTGTGCAAAGCAGCCACAATGGCTGCAGGCTCCAAAACAAAGATAAACAACGCTGTTCTCCTTTCCTTCTTTACGCAATCACACCTAGCTAAGATTCCTAACACTGATGCCATTTTCTTTTGAAAACTCTGGCCAATACCATGCCACTGACTAGGTCTCAAAAGCAGAAAGATGACAGCCATCAATTAAAGCTGATGCCAGATCTTTGCCTATTTAGCTTTCCATGACAGAAATCCCTGGATGGATCCACGTGCTCCTCTGCTCCTATCAGCTGAGCTTTTGTCTCACTCTAATCTCATTAGGATGCCCTAAATCCAACCTGTTCTGCTTCTCAGAGCAAAGCCTGCTGCCATCTCTGCTCGTGACCTTTGCATGGCACACATTGTTAGCACACTGATAATGGCAAAACAAATTGCCTCTCCTTCTTTCTGCAGTGAACAGTTCAGCTTCTGGGGAGCTGCGGCTGTGACACTCATGAGCAGCTCTCAACATGATCTCAACGTGGAGCTGCTCTTTTCCAAGTCTGCCCCTGTAGAAAATCCACGTTGTTGGAAAATGTCACCAAAGCGGGAATTGCTGCTGAAGCTCTCTTAGCGCACAAGGGCAGAGCCATTCCTGGGGCTACAAGTGCCTCATTCCCACTTTTCACTGCTCTTGGATCAACCTATGTGTTCATTTCCATCTTCCTGAGAAGCCTTGATCTTTTGTAGTGGAATCAAAGCGAAGCAGAGCTGAGCAAAACCCCACCCGTTGCTATGATCCTTCCCACTGCTTTTATTGATGTTGTTCCAGCTGGATTTATTTCATTATGAAAAGGCAAATTCAAGAGTCTTTTTATCTCCACGGTTTACGTTGTCTTTTGCTGGCTTGGACTTTTGCTTTCTGCCCTTTGCCGGTCTGGGCACGTTCACCTTTCAGGATTCCCATCCTCTGCCCTGCCCGGGCTGCCTCTGGCTCAGCTCCCTTGGCAGCCGCTGCTTCCACCTGAGCTCTCGGCCTTTAGCTCGCGTCCCTTTCCATGGGCCACGCCTCCCAGCTGCTCCAGCCCGGGCATTCCCGCCTGGGAACAAGCAGGGATTCCCTGCCCTGGCCCAGGGAAGCCTCCGGCCCTGCAGGCATTGCCGAGGCTCAGGGGCCGCTCCAAACCTTTGGTGTCCCAGAGCTCCCGGATCAGTGCCAGGGCAGAGCTGGGAGCCTGTCCTAAGGAGCGGGACTGACGCACGCGGTGCCTGCAAAGTCCCCCATGGATATTGGATCCAGCTGGCAGGAGCAGGTGCGGCCAAGGCAGCCCATTCCATTTCCTGCCCACCGAGAGATCTCCAGCACTTCAGCCTGCTAAGGCTGGCACACAAATCCCTGCCCTGGGGCACGGCAGCGACTGCAGCGCACCCAGGAGAAGGCAAACGCAACGCCCGGGGCTCAGTTCTGAGGCTGGGATCGAGATTCATTCTCAGCCATTTCAAACAAGGATTGCACCCCACTGCTCAGTTCTTTCTGCAGCTGGGACTCCAGGAGGAGGAGAAAGGAGGCAGTTTACTGGAGCCCCTTTCCTGCCAAACACTGAGGGTCATTCAGGTGCTGAGAGAAAGCACAGCCAGGGAGAGCTGCCCCTGCTCTGCTGGGATTGCACCCTGCACTCACGAGGGACAGGTGGCTCTGTGAAATCGGTCTCAGCATTTTTGTGCCTCATAGCTCCCACTGAAATGATTTTGACCAGAACTGAGACTGCTGAGCGTCACTGAGCAGCACAGGAGACATCCAGCAATGCCCATGAGCTGGCAGAGATGATTGCTGGCGATGGCCTGAGCCCTGGGCTGAGAGTTCCAGTGGCAGCAGCAGTGACAGCCACCCCGGCATTGCCCAGAAACAGGAGAAACCACCCCTGCCCTGCCTTTGGGGAGAATGTCTGCTGTGCATCTCCCAGTTACAGCCCCAGCGCTCCCTGGGCTCCTGCAGACATCAATTCCTTCTGCCTTCCTCACAAGGCATCTCCACTCGTTCCATCGTCTGCCTGCTGGGCAATGCTCCCCTCCTTATTGCACAGGGGAGAGCGAGGAACTCTGCAATTGCCTGCACTGAGCTCCTCTCCCATCATCTCCCACTCCTTTCATGGCCTCACCAGCCAGGAGAAACATTCAAGGGGGAAAAAGTGTGCTGTGCTCTAGGCAAGGCCAGAAAGGGGCCTGAAGAGACAGATTTTGGATTAACTCTGGCTGGAGAAAACCAAAGGCAATCAGGATTGCCTCAAAATGAACACAAGAAAGGAGGGGATTGTTAAAGCCATTTATAGAGTCAGATTAAGGTCTGTTCCTCAAGGTTTTGGCTTTTGGCACTTCCGTAAGCAGCACGACAGACTGTGGGCAACTGTGACAGACTGCACAGAGGAGGGGGTTTTTATAAATAATATAAATAATAAAAAATAGAGATATTATTTTTATATTGTATATTTCTTATATTTATTTGTAATACATATTTATAGATATTGGTATCTATAATATATATTTGTATATCTATTTTTATATTATTTATATTATTTATAAAAAAAACCAGCCTATAACCAAATAAAATCAAAAAATCCCCAGTTTATTTTAACTATATTTAAATACTTTTAGATTTACAATCTAGATTTATATGTCGTTGGATATATATATAAAATAGACTATCATTTATATATATTATGGTATGTTACAATAATATATTATATATTATAGTTTTACATATTTATCTATTTGTTTTCTATATTTATGTTTACCACTATCATTTAATATTTATTTTTATGTTTATATTTATTTCTACTTTAATCTATATATTAGACCATATCAATTCATTGACCCAACGCATCAGAACCACAAAAATCCTGCGCCTTCGTCAGCACCGGTACGCAGCCCACGCTCATCCCATCGCAGCATATCCAAACAAAACCTATTTCTAGGACTAACAGAACAAAGACCCCACGACATTTAACCCTAAGAAAAACTCAAATCAACCGAACTGTCAAGAAATTTGAAATCCCACTATAACTAGCCCAAAAGCTCCGTACATTCTCATCATAAACTTCCTCCTAAACCAATGGCTCAAAACCCCAAAAAACTCAGATACACATGGAAAATGACAGAACTGCTAGTAAAAACAAACACCAATTAAAAAAATCAAACCAACTCACTAAACTCAAAACCCTACAACTGACCCTAAACATTACTATAAAAACCCCCAAAGCTCTACATTTATGCTAACCCACAAATAATAACCAATCATCTATAAAAATTATTTTAAAATATTAAAAAAGCATGAAAATAAAAAATCTAAACTATTAAAATACTAAAAAATATCACTACCCAAATTTAAAAACATATTGCCTATAAAAACCCACCATATAAATGCCCCTGTCTCAAAAAATAAAACTAAAAAAAAAATCAAACCAGAAAGAAATCGGAACTTAGGAACACTAAAACCAGAACGTTCAAGAAGTTCCACCATATCCCTGATCATACACCAACTACAAACAACATGAAACAATACAAACAATTCTTAAAAACCGCCTTAAAACCACTACATTAAAAACCCTTTCAACAATTCAAAACTGCATTGAACAAAAGCCATCTAATAAATTAACACCCAAAACTCCAGCAGCCCAGCTGGCCCTACCAAATCTCTCTGTTGATACATACAGTAAACAAAACCAAAATCCCAGGAATACCTGTCAGAAGTCTAGGAAAGAAACCTCTTGAAATTGATCCTACCTCAAATACAAACCAACCCGTCCAGAAAGTGAGCTTCACTCAAAAAACTATTTACACAGAGTTAATAAGACCAAGAAATAAAACAAAACACCATATACCACCAACAAATACAACAGTGAAGGAAAAAAATCTACTTTTTTTTCTTTTTTATTTTTTAAACTAACTTCTTTTATTAGCCAGAACAAAAGGTTTTGCCAGGACTGTAACATCTTCTCCTTCTCCTTCTGAAATGTCCCTTCTCCTTCCCAAATTCCTTACAACTTCTGAGTTTAAATCCAAGCCAAAAGCAAAATTCGTGCACTTGTGAGTCCGGGGCTCCTGTCAGATTCTCTGTCTCATTCCACATCTTCTCACACTTTCAGTCTGAGCGCTGTCCTGCCCTGATGAGTTTGACAGAAGCATTGGCACATGTTAAGAGAGCATTTCCCTCCCTGCCTCCCTCGCCAGAGCTGGTTTCCTTAGCGCATTTCAATCGATCCCAAGCCCGCAATGATGCGCGCTCACCTCAAGGCTCACAGCAAGCACGCAGCAGCTCAGGCTGACTTGGCTCCAGGGCTCCGTGCCTTGGATAGCTGAGAAAACTTCCCATGAGCCTCTGTCCCAAGACATTGGAATGCAATTTCCCTGCGCATTTGGTGGCAGCTTTGGGTCCCTCTGGGGGACGGCACCCAGCGTGACCCCCGCCCCTCGCCCGCCCCCCACCTGCTCCTGCACCGCAGTGGGGCTCCCTCTCCTGGGCACCTCGGGGTGCCCCCAACGGCATCAGAGCCCCGAGTCTTCACCCCCCCCTTTTCCTGACCCCCAAAGAAGGCTCAGAACGAATCCGACTGCCCTGGACAGCAGCGCAGCGCTTCCCCCAAGCCCTTCCCACACGTGCATGGCCCCAGCAAGGGATTCTGCTGCAACAAGAAAGCGGGGGCAGCCCCCAGAAGGCTTGAGGTTCCTGCCCAGCCTCGCTGTCACGGGCCGGGGGCAGCGAGAGAGGGAGCGGCACAGACGGCGGGGACGGCCCGGCACAGGGCGGGGGCCGCTCTCAGCGCGATGCCGGCAAAGCCGCAGCTCCGGCGCTGTCGGCCGGGCTGCTTGAGCGGCACGGGGGGATCCGCCGAGAGCCTCCGGCCCCGCGCGGGGACTCCTGCAAGGGCCCAGGGGCGCCGGGCTCCGGCCCTCGGGGCTTTATTCTCCGGCAGCCCGAGCCCCGCGGCTGCGGGGCAAAGAAGGAAAGGGGGCACGGGAAGAGAGGAGCGAGAGCAGCGCATGAGAAAGGGCGGCGAGGGAGCTCGGGCTGCGCAGGAAAGCGGGACGGGAGGGGAAAGCCCGGGACGAGGGTACAGGGAGGCTGGGCAGAGGAAGGAGAGAGGGGGAACAGAAGGGAGTAGCGGGCTAGGGACAGGACAGGAAGGAGCCGGGTTTGTGGGGGGAGAGGGAATGGGGGAAAGGGAGCGAGAGAAGGCGAATACGGGGAGAAGGAAGGAGGGCTAGAGAGAGGGACAGGCGGGGAAGCCCCCCAGAGCCCCGGCTGCACCCCGAGCCCGGCCCGGCGCCTCGCCCTGCCCGGGATGCTGCGCTCGGCGGAGCTCGGCTCGCTCCGGAGACGCTCGGCTCGAGTCGGCTCTTGTCGCCTCAACTCGGCTCTTGGCGCCTGCATTCGCCTCTTCGGCAGAGCTCGCCTCGCTTCGGCCCAACTCCCAGCCGCTCTGTGCCTTCGGCGCGCCTCGGCTCCGCTCGCCCCGGTTCGCTCGAGGCCGTCAGGGTCGGCCGCTCTCGCCTTGCTTCGGCCGAGCTCGTGCGATTCCCCCGAAGGCGGCGTCGTTCGGTTGTGTTTTTAGAAATATCTTTCTCTATCGATTGTATCTTTCTATAGTTAGATTTATATTTCTAGAATACTTCCATTAATCCAAATAAAAACCCCATCTCTAACCAAATAAATACAATAAATGCCTTCTTTTAAACGATATTGAAATATTTTTATTTATACTTTGTAGAATTACATTCACATTTATATTTATAGTTTCTTTTGATGCAATCTATTAATAATTATCTATAATATCTATAAAATTCTAGTCATGTATTTAAATTATTATTTATATTATGTATTGTATCTACTGCTGCAACTGATTTTTTCTTCTACTTTTAAACTATATGTATTTATGATATATTTCTAGACTTAGTTTTCTACCTTCATATTGTTTGTATTTATCATTTTTATCATCAAAACCCTGCCTATTGACAAGTAAAAAAACCCCACTTTATTTAACGACTTAAAAACTATTTTTATATTTATAATTTTCCTATTTCTATTTATAATTTGCTCTCTAGTACGTGATAACATACCTGCTCCTGCACCGCAGTGGGGCTCCCTCTCCTGGGCACCTCGGGGTGCCCCCAACGGCATCAGAGCCCCGAGTCTTCACCCCCCCTTTGCCTCTAGTTAGAAACTACACTGGAACTTTTTTCTGGAAACAAAGACACGACCTAAATCCTCTCCCCATGTCCTAGACAGATAGATGTTCAGTTCTTAGTTGACTGGGCAGCAGTTTCTTCAATAGAACGAGAAACAATATGGAAACGTTTTAGCTACAAGCAAATAGGCAAATCTGAACAAGGTCCTGGTGGCCAGCCGCTGCAGTTATTTTGAAGCCATTTTTTAAACAATCAAGTACTGATCCCACAAAAAATAAAGCAAAAAGCTGACTACTGGCTAAGAAAGAAGGAAAAATTAACTTTTGACGACAACAACAACATTCCAAGGACACAGGCTTGTTTCCAATCTCATACCTTATTACTACCTCTCTTGGGAATTCTCATCGTGGATCCCAAAAGGAATAAATCCCTCAGCGTGTCCTAAAGCACCAAGGAGCTACCTACAAGTGAAGGTGGCTACTTTCAGTGCAGACACAGCTGATGACACAGCAGTAGCGCAGTTCTATGCTGCCCAGGGATAATACTGTCTCCTCTTCTCCAGCAGCTGACTCTCTCCTGCCATGGTTTCTGTAAATGCATCAGAGCACGACCTTAAACACAAACAGGCAAGAAAACACCATCAGAAGTCTTGCATTAAGCACTACAAGAAGGGTTCCAAGCAGAGACCAACAGAATTTCAAGGAAGCAGTATGCAATTAAACCACCTCAGACTCGTTCAAGTATCCGGCAGGTAGACGGAACCAAAATGGAACCATTCAGAAACGACAAAGAAAACCTCCCCAAGTATTTATACAGGAGTCCTTAACGTCAGAAATGGGATGACAGGTTATGTTCAGATAAGATGAATGTTTATTTGGATGTAGAAATAAACTTCTCTCATGGTCCTTTGCCAAAAAATAGAACCTACAAGTGAACACCTACACCTGCCTAAAAAGACCTAACGAGCCCCTGGCAGCCACCGGCATCAAAGCACAGGGGATGTTTCTAATCCAGGCTAAGGAGAACAACATCACCTTTTGTTCTCTCCAGTTTGTTTCCTCTGCAGTCCTATTTGCTCCTTATGATTTTTACACTCTCTGTATCTTCTCGGGCAGCGCTGAGTCTGACGACCGGGATACGAGAGTCCTTCCCTGCCCTACGGAGAGAACCAGGAAAAAAAGTTAAAAAAAGAACAGGGCAGTTTGAAGTTAATACTTCCGACGAGAAGCAGCACCTGACAAACAGAGTGAACAAAGCGTGACACCTCCCTGGGGACAGAAGACTTACAAACTCTCCGGGATTTACAATCCCAGTAACCAAGCCCTTCAGCACAGCAGCCAAGTGTCCCATTAGGTGGTGCTGCACCAAGGAATGATCCGAGAGGTTCCAAAGAGTGAAACGCACGTTATTTTCCAAAGACGTAAAATCGTGCAAAATAACAAAACTACAACAGATCTAAACTACAGGGCAAGAGTACAAGTGTTAACTTGAGGAGCTGGAACCATCCAGGTGAGCAACTGCTACCTGGATCCTCAACAGAGTTTGAGAAACCCTCCAGGATACAGAAGGGTTTTCCCCAGAAATTACACAGGCCGAGTTTTGATAGAAGTACACTTGCCAGATGCTCAGAAACGTCACCCATCCTCCTCCGGGTGTCCTGAGAGAGCTGCGAATGGCTCTCACGTGGTTTGAGCTGGTTCTGTAAGGGCTCAGGGTGAATTTCACCAGATGCAACCAAACTGGGCAACACCCAGTGGGACAGAAGGAACCCAAAGCTTGTTTTACCCAAAGCTTGGGTAAGCAGAGCTCCAGCAAATACTGAGGAAACGGACAGAACAGGGTAACAAATAATAAACATACCTTTTTTTTTTTTTTTTTTTCAGATGAGCAAAACAATTAAGGAGAAGGTGGAAAACTCACCATGACTGAACATTTCATCACCTGTAAGCTGACCATCCTTAGCATAGAGGACTCCAAATTTAAAATTCACCGATCCCTGGGAAATAAAACCAGATATTGTATGATAAACAGTCAAACAGAAGACGTAAAAATTTGTTCCTCTAAGGACTTTCATGTATGTACGTATCTTTGTATACATCCTACACATTAGAACATACATTTTATACCATCTCCCAATACACAATAATTTACCTTTAAACTTTGATAGTATAGCATAAAATCATGAACTTATATTGGTGATCTATTATTATTAAGTTGGTGCTTCAAGTTATTTTTGCTGTCAGGTTCAAAAAAACATTACTTCTTTTTACTGTAACGAGCAATTGATTTAGAAGTCATCAAAAGCCCATCAAAATACAAAGCTGCATTCACCGGACGGGTCTGTGAGCAAGAAGTAGTCAGGCTTGTACTCACCTCTTGCCCTTCAACAACCAATAAATCCTGTCAACAAAAACAGCATCTTCAGCCCCCTCCTATTAAAGATTCTACAAGGATGATGCTTTTATTTGTGTTTAGTAGAAGTTTGGATTTGAAATGGCCAGTTCAATGGAGAAAGAGACAGTTTAAGTAGTATTAGATTATTATTCTTATTATTATTATTATTAGCTACTGGAAGAAACAAACCAGTGGTATCCATACTTAATTACTTCTATTTCCAGGAAATCATAAAGAAAAAGAACCAAACAAAAAAAAGTCACTTCCTACCTTTTGTATCTCAGGATGAAAAATGTCTCTTGGGCTCTTCTCCAGTTTCTCCAGACTCCTGGCACTGAAATGCAAATGAACGAGTGCTTTAGAGGAGGGCAAGTGCACATTCCAACCCCGAACCACCAACCGATTGCAGTTACAGCGCTTACAAAATGAATCGTTCCCAGAGCCTCTGGGAAATGGAACGGTTGGTGCAACTGCCATTTCTTCCCCAAAATACTGACTTCCAACACTTCCTAAACTTAGTTTGCATTTTAAAAACAGAAATTAGGGAGACTCAGGGTGGAGATCAGGTTGAAATTGATTTCCTTCTAAAGCACAGGGCTCTGTTCCATCACCCTTCACTTTGGCTCCACACAGAATCACGGGGAGCATTTTAGGAGGGCTCAAGAACCAATTCTATTTCTCTCTTTTTTCTAGTTCTCTCTCTTCCTAAATCATTCAAGGCAAGTCAAATGAAAAAGGACAAGTTCAGCATCAAATGCACACTTTTCCCCTTTGTCTGCTCAAGAACAGGCTTTAAAACCACTTCTTGCTGCCTTCAACGATTAAGACTGGCAAAACAGTTTCACAAGTTTGATAGGTTTATCATAAAAACCACAGAACGCAAGCTCTGAATTACAGGAAAAGGTACACAGGCAAATATCTCAGCTGATGGTGGCTTGTCAATCCATACCTTAATGGAGATTGCACTGAGAATGGTTTTGTGGGATTCCAAGGGAGACAGATTTTCTGAGTACCCTGAAAACAAGAAAAGCTGGGATATATTACAGGACATACCCACTTGTTCTGCATATTCAAATAGGATTATTAATAAAAACAATTAAGTTAAAAAAGAAGGAAGAAAACCAAGGTAATTTTACTCAGCTATATTTACTGCCGATTTAGAGAAAAAAATAGTCACGGGTGCTGCAAAGAAAAAAAAAAAAGTGAACCAGAAACGCCTACAGTAGAACTTTAAAACAATTGCTTGGATAAAAGCAGCTCATGGAACATGAAGTAGAAAAAAAGCGAAACCAGTATCAGACCTGCCTATTTTCTCACCATTGCACAAGAAAAATCCGACAAGCGGTATAAAGTCACTGCCTAAAACCGATCCTAGGATGTAACCAAGAACAATTGAGGCATTTGCTAATCTAAACGGAAACCTTTTCCGGACCCTAGTGTCAAATCACACGTTTTGTCTTGCAGCAGCTCGAGGTTGGAGAGCATTTCCCCTGGGGGTCGGGAGGGTAGGGGCACAAGGGGCTGAGTTTGCGGATCGCACCTGTGCCAGCAGAAGGATCCAGCCCGGCGCTCCTTGCGCCCGCCATTCTCCGGGCCATCGCTGTGTTTTACTGCTCAGCGATGCCGCTCCATCTGTTTGCGTGGAAGAAAGAGCCACGAGCACTGAGGCACTCAGCAGCCGTGTCATTCCAGCCGCTCGTCCGCCCCCGCCCGCAGCAGCGGCAGCAGCCCGAGGGACACGGCTGCAGCTCGGCGGCTCCCGCGCCTCCGCCCGCCGCCGCACAGTGACCGCGGCAGCGCCCGGCGCCGCTCGCCCGGGGCGGCTCCTGCAGCTCCCGGCCCGCGGCAGCAAAGCACCGCCTGGCGCTCCGCCATCGGCGGGCGGCAGCGCGCCCCGCCCGAGCCGAGCCCCCGCCACCGGGACCGCTGAGCGAGGCCGAGGCACCGGGCGGACGCCCCTTCCGCGCCGCTCGGCTCCGTGCGGGCGGCCGGCCGGAGGCTTCGCCCCTCCAGCGTCGCTGCCGCGGCTCCGTCCCGCGCGGGAGAGGCGCCGGGAGCTCCCCGCGCCCAGCCCGCTACCCCGGCGCGCGGCCGCCTCGGCCCGCCAGCCATTCATATGGCGCGTCGGCCGTTGCGTCAGACGCCGCGCTTTACGGCCGCAGGGCCTGCCGGGAGTTGTAGTCTCGGACTGACAGCCACCGCTCCGTTTGCCGCCACCGGGAGCTGCGCTCCCGCCGGGGGATCAAACGGCTCCTTCGCTCCTGGGCGCGGAAGCACCTTAGGCAGCACCGCCCCTCCCGAATGTCCTTTCTTTTCCACTCCAACTCTTTTTTCTGTTTTTCACTCTGTTTTTTCACCCCTTTTTCCACTTTCGCTCTTTCTTTTTCACTCTCACCCTTTTCCTTTTTCATTTTTTTTCTTCCTTTCTCTTCCTTCCTTTTTTTTTCTTCCTTTCCTTTTTCCTTTTCTTTCTTTCTGTCTGTCTTTCTTTCTTTCTGTCTTTCTCTTTCTGTCTCCCTTTCTCTATTTCTTTCTCTCTCTCTTTCTTTCTTTCTGTCTCTCTCTCTCTTTCTCTCTCTTTCTTTCAGTCTATCTATTTCTTTCTCTCTTTCTTTCTTTCTCTCACTCTCTTTCTGTCTCCTTCTTTCTGTCTCTATTTCTTTCTCTCGTTCTTTCTCTCGCTCTCTTCCTGTCTCTCTCTTTCTTTCTGTCTCTCTCTATTTCTTTCTCTTTCTTTCTCTCGCTCTCTTTCTCTTTCTTTCTGTCTCTCTCTATTTCTTTCTCTCTTTCTCTCGCTCTCTTTCTGTCTCTATTTCTTTCTCTCTCTTTCTTTCGCTCTCTTTCTGTCTCTTTTTGTCTGTCTTTCTCTATTTCTTTTTCTCTTTCTTTCTCTCGCTCTCTTCCTGTCCCTCTCTTTCTTTCTTTCTGTCTGTCTTTCTCTATTTCTTTCTCTCTCTTTCTTTCTTTCTCTCCCTCTCTTTCTGTCTCTTTCTTTCTGTCTCTATTTCTTTCTCTCGCTCTCTTTCTGTCTCTCTCTTTCTGTCTGTATTTCTTTCTCTCTCTCTTTCTTTCTCTCACTCTCTTTCTGTCTCTATTTCTTTCTCTCTTTCTCTCTTTCTGTCTCTCTCTTTCTTTCTTTCTTTCTTTCTTTCTTTCTTTCTTTCTTTCTTTCTTTCTTTCTTTCTTTCTTTCTTTCTGTCTCTCTCTCTTTCTCTCTGTCTCTCTCTCTCTTTCTTTCTTTCTCTCTTTAATCATTTCTCTCTTTCTTTCCCTGTATTTCTAATCTTGGATTTCCATTCTAGCTTTAGAATAAAAAAGCAGCAGTAGAAACGTTCAGGCTACCGGGGAGTGCAAAAAACCCCAAAACGGTAATGATTTTAGGAAAATTATTTCCTCCATGGGAGCTGAAATTTTCTACAGCTGCAGGTGACATAGAGCTTTTATTTCTTCTTCTAGATAGTTGATACTTAATACTCTATTTATACAGCGCCCCCTGCCGTCTGCATGGGCGCACTGCAGGCA
Source organism: Molothrus aeneus (assembly GCF_037042795.1). Lineage (NCBI taxonomy): Eukaryota > Metazoa > Chordata > Aves > Passeriformes > Icteridae > Molothrus > Molothrus aeneus. The sequence continues at coordinate 135,996 of NW_027099232.1, forward strand.
CAGCGCCCCCTGCCGTCTGCATGGGCGCACTGCAGGCACAGCGCCCCCTGCCGTCTGCACGGGCGCACTGCAGGCACAGCGCCCCCTGTCGTCTGCATGGGCGCACTGCAGGCACATCGCCCCCTGCCGTCTGCTTTGGCGCACTGCAGGCACAGCGCCCCCTGCCGTCTGCATGGGCGCACTGCAGGCACAGCGCCCCCTGCCGTCTGCACCGGCGCACTGCAGGCACAGCGCCCCCTGCCGTCTGCACCGGCGCACTGCAGGCAGAGTGCCGCCTAATGACGTCACCCCGTCGACACGGCGCCCCGTCCCGGACACGCCCACTCGAGAGGCCGTCGCGATCTTGTGCGGCATTCCGTGACGGCCACGGCGCTGCCTGCCTATATGGCATAATTTTACGGCAGTCGCGCTTTACGGCAGTTTTGCGACAGTCGCGCTTTACGGCCCCTTTTGCGACAGTCGCGCTCTACGGCCCCGTTTGCGACAGTCGCGCTTTACGACACCTTTTACGACAGTCGCGCTTTACGGACCCTTTTGCGACAGTCGCGCTCTACGGCCCCTTTTACGACAGTCGCGCTTTACGGCCCCCTTTGCGACAGTCGCGCTTTACGGCAGTTTTGCGACAGTCGCGCTTTACGGCCCCTTTTACGACAGTCGCGCTCTACGGCCCCTTTTACGACAGTCGCGCTCTACGGCCCCTTTTACGACAGTCGCGCTTTACGGCCCCTTTTGCGACAGCCACGCTTTACGGCCCCCTTTGAGACAGTCGCGCTTTACGGCAGTTTTGCGACAGTCGCGCTTTACGGCCCCTTTTACGACAGTCGCGCTTTACGGCCCCTTTTGCGACAGTCGCGCTTTACGGCCCCTTTTGCGACAGTCACGCTTTACGGCCCCCTTTGCGACAGTCGCGCTTTACGGCAGTTTTGCTACAGTCGCGCTTTACGGTCCCTTTTGCGACAGTTGCGCTTTGCGGCCCCTTTTACGACAGTCGCGCTTTACGACCCCTTTTGCGACAGTCGCGCTTTACGGCCCCGTTTGCGACAGTCGCGCTTTACGTCACCTTTTGCGACAGTCGCGCTTTACGGCACTACCCTTTATGGAAATTTTATGGTACTTTACAGCACTTTACGGTTTTTATTTTGTTTTTAATTTATTTTTACGGTTTTTATTTTGTTTTTAATTTATTTTAAATTTATTTTAATTTTTTAATTTTATTTTTTACTTAATGTTTATTTTAAATTTTTCTATTTTTAAAGCTTTTTATTTTATTTTTAAAATTTTATTTACTTATTATTTTTAATTTTTCTATTTTTAAAGCATTTATTTTTTATTTTTATTGTTTATTTAAATTTTATTTTTATTTTTTCTATTTTAAAAGCTTTAATTTTATTTTTTAATTTTATTTTTTATTCTTCTATTTTTAAAGCTTTCTGTATTTTTCTAATGTTATTTTTTATTTTTTATTTTTCTATTTTTAAAGGTTTTTAGTTTTTTTTATTTAGTGCTGCCCAGACCAACTCAAGCGGGTGATTGTGGTGGTGTTTGAGGGTCTTGCATTACGGCACTACCTTTTATGGAACGATTACAGCACTTTACAGCACGTTACAGTTTTTATTTTGTTTTTCATTTATTTTAAATTAATTTTGTTTTTTTTAATTTTACTTAATTTTTATTTTTAATTTATATATTTTTAAAGCATTTTTATTTTTTTAATTTTATCTTTTATTTACTTATTATTTTTAATTTTTCTATTTTTAAAGCTTTTTTTAAATTTTATTTTTTATTTAATTTCTATTTTTACTTTTTCTATTTGTAAAGCTTTTATTTTATTTTTTATTTTTAATTTTTCTATTTTTAAAGCTTTTATTTTATTTTTCTATTTTTTATTTACTTAGTTTTAATTTTTCTATATTTAAAGGTTTTTATATTATTTTTTTTATTTTATTTTTTATTTACTTACTATTTTTAATTTTTCTATTTCTAAAGCTTTTTATTTTAATTTTTTAATCTTATTTTTTATTTTAGTTTTAATTTTTCTACTTTTAAAGCATTTATTTTCTATTTTTATTTTTTATTTAATTTTTATTTTTATTTTTTTTATTTTTAGAGCTTTAATTTTATTTTTTAATTTTATTTCTTATTTTCCTATTTTTATAGCTTTTATTTTATTATTCTAATTTTATTTTTTATTTATTTTTTATTTTTAATTTTTCTATTTTTAAAGCATTTATTTTATTTTTTAATTATATTTTTTATTAAATTTTTATTTTTAATTTTTCTATTTTAAAAGATTTTATTTAATTTTTTAAATTTAATTTTTTATTTTTTATTTTTCTATTTTTAAAGGTTTTTAGTTTTTTTTATTTACTGCTGCCCAGACCAACTCAAGCTGGTGATTGTGGTGGTGTTTGAGGGTCTTGCATTACGGCACTACCTTTTCGGGAACTCTTACAGCACTTTACAGCACTTTACAGTTTTTGTTTTTCATTTATTTTAAATTAATTTTGTTTTTTTAAATTTTATTTAATTTTTATTTTTAATTTTTTTATTTTTAAAGCATTTTATTACATTTTATTTGGTGCTGCCCAAACCTGCTGTAGTGCATTTTTATACTTTGTAATACTTTGAAGTCATTTTGTTTTGTATCCCCATATTTTTCCCAAATGGTTTATCCCCAACTGTACCCCCCTCCTTCTACCTGTGTTATCCCTCTCCCGGGATGAGATCATCCCCAAATGCCCACCCTGCCTCTCTGTCAATCACTCAGCCTCCCATCCCCTCCATCCAGAAGTTTCGGTCCAAGTCGTCGAGTGATCAGCCAGAGGCCAGGGGTCAGCCCCCCAAGCCTTGCCCCATACGCTGTCCTGTATGTCTGGATCCACCAGCATCCATCCCTTAGGGTCACTTAATGGTTGGTAGGATGTTATCTACTTTTGGTTTCCACCTCCCTTTAAATGTGACCTTGACACATCTCCCGGGGCTCTCGGCAGGAGGCCCCTGAGGTGCAGGAGCTCCTTTGGGACTCCTAATAAAACCTTGGATTAACCCCTGCTAAGAGTCAGCCCTTTATCATCTACCGCTGTCTCTGGTGTCTCTTGTGCTGCACAGGGGCCCAGCCCAGGTGCCCTCAGCACCCTCGGGGCACAGAGAGTGTCTCCCCCCAGCCCAGGTGCCCTCAGCACCCTCGGGGCACACACAGAGAGTGTCTCCCCCCAGCCCAGGTGCCCTCAGCACCCTCGGGGCACACACAGAGAGTGTCTCCCCCCAGCCCAGGTGCCCTCAGCACCCTCGGGGCACACACAGAGAGTGTCTCCCCCCAGCCCAGGTGCCCTCAGCACCCTCGGGGCACACACAGAGAGTGTCTCCCCCCAGCCCAGGTGCCCTCAGCACCCTCGGGGCACACACAGAGAGTGTCTCCCCCCAGCCCAGGTGCCCTCAGCACCCTCGGGGCACACACAGAGAGTGTCTCCCCCCAGCCCAGGTGCCCTCAGCACCCTCGGGGCACACACAGAGAGTGTCTCCCCCCAGCCCAGGTGCCCTCAGCACCCTCGGGGCACACACAGAGAGTGTCTCCCCCCAGCCCAGGTGCCCTCAGCACCCTCGGGGCACACACAGAGAGTGTCTCCCCCCAGCCCAGGTGCCCTCAGCACCCTCGGGGCACACACAGAGAGTGTCTCCCCCCAGCCCAGGTGCCCTCAGCACCCTCGGGGCACAGAGGGTGTCTCCCCTCTCTCAGCCGTGTCGGGGCTGCCCCCCCGGTGTCTGCCGACTCAGGACCGGCCGAGGGTTACTGAGAGGCTCGCACAAACCCGCTCAGCTGCTGATTGTGGTGATGAGGGTCCCCAGGACGAGGGAAGAGACGAGAATCTTGACTCCACCTTTCAGAAGGCTGAAATATTATTTTATCATCTCTATTATATTAAAAGAAAATGAGATAGTAGAACTATACTAAAAGAGCAAGGAGACATCAGAAAGCTGGAAAGGAATGAATAATAAAAACCTGGGACTGCTCACAGCCCCGACGCAGCTGGACCATGATTGGTCATCAAGTAGAAACAATGCACAGGAGACCAATCCAAGATGCCCCTGTTGCTAAACCATCTCCAGCCCACACTCCACAGCCAGCAGATTGTTACTGGTTCCATTTCTGTTCTGAGGCTTCTCAGGAGAAAAATCCCAGCAAAAGGATTTTCATCAAACACGTCAGTGCCAGGTGATGGCACAGGCAGCATCGGCCGGCCGAGGTCACTGTGTCATCACTGCCAGCCCAGGTGTCACAGCAAGGAGGAGAGGGTTCACGCTGTGCTCACCCTGCAATACAGAGCAATACAACACAACACACATATTAACACAAGATGATAACCTTTTTCTATTTTCATTACATGTGGATTTATTGTTATAGGAAACCCAAACCAACAAAAGCACACAAAAAACAACACTCATCTACCATTAACACCCCCTTCAGATGACACACGAAGTCACCATCCCTCTCATCACAACTGCTAAATTACACCCCAGCAATCATTGGTCCTCGGGAACGTGGTTTCCGGGAGCCTCAAAAAAATCCTCCTCCTTGACAAAAAAACCCCGGTCCCTGGACAGTCTGTGCCCAAACTTTGGTGATGAACGTCGCCTCACAGACTGACCGGGACCGAGGAAAAAAAAAAAACAGCCGGGGGGGGGGGGGGGGGGGAACCCAGCCGGGGATTTTTTATTCTAAATTTAAAAATGAGTTAAAAAACTTGAAAAGCAAAAGTCACACACACAAGGTTAAATCCAGTAATCCAGTCAGCATGCGCTGACACATGCAGAGACGAGCAGACGCAGACAGACACAGACACGTGCTCTCACACACGCTCACACACTCTTCCCACTTACACGCTCGCTGCAGCCCTTACTCGAGACGCTGGACAACGTGCTTGACACATCTTCTGGCTGCGCTCCTTGACGTCAAATGGTAGATTCTGGGGAAATCGGCAGCCTCAGGGACCTGTGAGACGACAGGAAGCGGTCAACGAGTGGCTATCTGACAGCTAGGACTTGTCTGCACTCTGGACCAGTAAGTTTTCTACCCAAAATTCCATAAAAGACAGATGAACAGTAAAGTTTTTATAACTCTTCTACCTAACTGTGACTATGTGCCCTGGCAGGGCAGCTCCAACCTTAAGTGGTACAATATAAGTACACACAACAATGTAAGTCGATGCATACAGTGCAAGTGTACATAGAGTGTAGGTACGTACAGTATAAGCCAGCACAGGTACACACAATATAAAAGACAGGACTTGAGATAACTCGCTGGAAGATGAATTCTTGAGTCCTATACCCTTGAGAAGATGGAACCTATAGAAGTACTGCAGTCACATGAGGAGGGTGCAAGACACTCCCTCTAGCAGTCCAAGAGAAGGGCATGGAAAAAAAGGCACTACCAAAGCTGGTAGTGAGAAGGAAGATGGATGTGAACATCTTGTCCGTTTGAGACATTCCTGTCTCAAAGAGTAAAAATGTAAAGATGCCAGAAGAAGGGATATCCAGAAAGGAACGTGAGTAGAACACGGCCTATATGGCACAGAATAGTGCCGATAAAGCATCGAGACGTAACAAAGGCCTATGACATGGAAGACAACGGACACAGACACGGACAACATAACATAGACACAGGTGACATAACACAGAGACAAGTGGCAACTGCCTGGCACTGTCCCCTTAGGGACCCGAGATGCCTAGCGCAAGATGAGCCAGAGGCTGATGATGCCAAAGGAAAGGAAGCCCTATGACGATAGCACGTGATGATGAAATGTAACTCGTTAAAAGAAGTTAGTGCCACAGCAGTTAAGAGGATGCTCGAGAGGCTCAGCGAGCCTAGAGAAGGAAGCCGACGGCCGGGTGACCGTGGCGATAGCTCCGGACCTGAAGGCGAGCTACTCAGGGGAAACATCCGTGACCATGTTGAGTCGAGGAAGGCGGACGACGCAAAGTACACAAAAATGTGGAGATGGGTCGGAACTGCCCTGCCCAGCAAAGGCCCTGGCGAGGCTGAGGGGAAACCCTCTCCCTTTACTTCCAGACAGCCCACCCCACTACAGACCTCTCCGCTAAGCTGACAACTGATTGCCTTCTGTGATAGTAAAGGTTTGTCCCCTTCTCCCAACCACTGGCCCCGACACTTAGCTTTTGGAAGATGAGAGGACAAAATCCATCCTCGGTCGGACGTGGATGTTGAAACGTGCTCCGTGTGTGCCTCGGTGCTGTCCTTTCCAACCTTTGGCTACGAGGCTCCTCAGGGTACCTAAGACAAAACAGAAAAGGTGACTATTGCCCTCAAAAACAGTAACCCCCAGGGCTCCTCCGCACCCCCGCCCCGGCTCACCTCAAATCTTGATTTGACTCCAGAGGGTGCCCAGAAGATACCTGCAAAAAGAAAAGGTACACCCTTAGCATGCTGCTGTGTAACGCTCACCTATGAGTCAGCCTGCCTAAACCCCGACTCACCTGCCCTCCTCCGTTCCTTGGCATGCCTAGGGCAGCGACAGCACCTGCAAAGAAACAAAGCAGAAAAGCATGCTGAGACACTGTGAAAACACAACCTCCCAAATCTGACAAGGATGCCACACTGATACCTTAAGCTGCACACACGTGGAATGGGCATGCTCGGCCAGGATAGATGGCAAGCGGACCACCTAAAATAATAAAAAAAAAGTGGAGATGCTTAGAGCTGCACCAGAAACTGAGACATCAGCAAAAACAACTGCTTCTGTACACTACTCAATGCTCACCTCGCCCACTCGGCCTTGACTGCTGCTCTCAGCCTTGACTTCCTAAAAAGAGAGACAAAGAAGACTGCTCTAACAGCCATCATTTATGCTCCCTCTGCAGAGACAAACAGTGACTGACCTGCTCGGGGGAATCCCCTCACCCAAGATGGGGGGCTCTGCCCTGGATTTTATCCTTCTGCACCTGAAAGAAAGGACAAAAGTCAAAGAGCTGCAGGCTAACTTAAGAGCTCCAGACATCTTGTGTCCACCTACAAATCCCACCTAGAGTCCAACTACACCCCACATTACAAACATCAAGTCCCCGGGACTTCGCCTATTGCACCAGGCTATGCAGCAGGGCAGAGCAGCTCCGGCACAAATGTGTGCGCAGACACCCGTGACACAGGACAGGACGTGACAGACAGGGGGGACACAACAGGAACAGAAATCTCCGGGTAAGGAAAATGACAGCGAGCACCGAGAGGACGCAAAATTAGAAGACCGAGGTGAAACTGATGGCGGGCTGATGAAGTTCAGAGAACCCTGGAGGAACAAGACGCTAAGTGAATGATTTATTCCAAGAACTGCAAAGATGGATGCCCGAGAATCCTACGGTCAGAAGCCTCTACCTGTCCCCACATTCTTTCAAGTCCTAATCCATCATAACAGAACCTTGCAGGGTGCAGCTGTCTGTACAGCTCAGAACAAGACCTGACAAGACATCTGACTGGATGCTTCGAAGAAGAGTTGCCATTCTGATACCTGTCTGAGCTACCGAGTTAAAAGTTCCATGGCATCGGTGCCAGGGCAAGGAACGCTGAGAGTACAGATGCTAAGACTGGTGCCAAGGTTTCTGACATGCCCCTCAAAGGGCTATGATAAACAACACATAATACACAAAAGACAAGGGACACAATACACACCGGGACTGCTCTGCCCTGCTCACCTCAGCACTGGGATCAAAAGTGAGATTTTGCTTTTATGGGGCCTAAGGGGCCACTTCATGGACACTCCTCACCGCCAAAGAGGACTCAAACCCCCCCCTCCCAGTAATTCCCAAACCAGCACCCTGCTTTCATCCCCCATGGGGGTCGTGGCCCTCTACTTCTCTCTCAGACATCTGGGGATGCCGGTCTCAGGTGCGAACAAAGGCCACCTCGTCAGCTGGGAAGGTCCTGCTGGCACCGGGCTGGTGTCTCTTAGACAGCTAGATTAAAGAAAACCAAACATCAAGGCCGGATCGTGGCACCACATCGGCCAAAACCCCACAAGCCTGCGACTCACCCTTCTCCTAAGAAGGCCCGGCTCCTCGGGCCGCACGCTCCAGCCGCGCTCGGAGGCCGACGCCGTCGTCGTGGGGTACGCCTGGGTTAAGAGGACAGGAGGGGACGTGGCATTGCTGAAACCTGAGCGGACCCTCGCTCCTCCTCCCTACTTCCCTGACTCACCGCAACTCCACGGCAGTTCCTGATGGCTGCCTGGAACGCAGGGCTCGTGAGAGCGGCAAACCCGGTCCGTCGGCCCGTTGGGGATGGGAGCTTGGCATGCTCCGAGCAGATGGCCTAAGGAACAAAAACGAGAATGGAGACTTAGACTTGCCCCAGGAATTGAGACCTCAGCAACAAGCAAGGCTACTGCTCACTGCTCACCTTACCCTCTTGAACTTGACTGCTGAGATCCAGCTATACTTCCTAAAAATAAAGACAAAGAACAGCGCAGTAACAGGGCCACACTTGACACTCCCCCTGCACAGACAAATGGTGACGGACCTGCTCAGGGGAACCCCCTCACCCAGGAGGGGGTGCTCTGCCATGGATGCAATGCATCTGTACCTGCAAGAGAGTTAGAACATATGTCAAACACCTGCAGGATGACTCAAAAGCTGCAAACACCTTATATCAATCTAGGAACAGCATCTAGAGTCCAAGTACACCCCACATGAAAAATTTCAACCCCCCAGGGCTTGTCCTATTACACCAGGCTATGCGGCAGGGCAGAGCAGCTCCGGCACAAATACGTGCGGACACCCGTGACACAGGACACACAGGACACGACAAACAATGGGCACACAACACGGACAGAAATCTCTTGGCAAAAAGGATAACTGCAAGGACCGAGAGCATGCCAAATGAGATGACAGAGGTGAGACTGATGGCAAGCTGATGTGGCTCAGAAAACCCTGGAGGAACAAGATGCTAACTGAATGATTTATTCCAAGAACTGCAAATATGGATGCCCGAGAATCCTACGGTCAGAAGCCTCTACCTGTCCTCACATTCTTTCAAGCCCTAATCTGCCATAATGGATCCTGGCAGGGCATAGCTGTCCGTACAGCTCAGAACAAGACCTGACAAGACATCTGACCGGATGCTTCCAAAGAGAGATGCAATTCTGATACATGTCTGAGCTCCCCAGGCAAAGGTTGTATGGCATGGGTGGCGGACCAAGAAATGCAGAAATCACAGAGGATAAAAACAATGCCAAGGTTTCTGACAGGCCCCTCAAAGGGCTAAGGTAAGAGACATGAGATACCCAAACAACACACAAGGCACGATAGACAAGGGACACAATACACACCGGGACCGCTCTGCCCTGTGCACCGCAGCACTGGGATCAAAAGTGAGACTTGGCTTTTATGTGGCCTAAGGGGCTGCTTCATGGACACCCCCCCACCTCCAAAGTGGACTCAAAAACCCATCCCAGTATTTCCCAAACCAGCACCCTGCTTTCATCCCCCCTGAGGGTCCTAGCCCTCTACTTCTCTCTCAGACATCCGGGGATGCCGGTCTCAGGTGCGAAGAAAGGAAACCTCGTCAGCTGGGAAGGTCCTGCTGGCACCGGGCTGGTGTCTCTTAGACAGCTATATTAAAGAAAACCAAACATCAATGCCGGATCGTGGCACCACATCGGCCAAAACCCCACAAGCCTGCTACTCACCGTGCTCCTAAGAACGCTCAGCTGCTCGGGCCGCACGCTTCGGGCACGCTCAGAGACCGAGGCCGTCGTCACAGGGGGTGCCTGGGTTAAGAGGAGATGAGGTGATTTGGCACGGCTGAAACCTGAGTGGACCCTCGCTCCTCCCCCCTACTTCCCTGACTCACCACAACTCCTCAGCACTTGCCGGAGGCCACCTGGATGGCACCTTTAAATAGAAAAGTTCAGGGCTTCATCACCAAGTCCTGTAATGCATCCACAGGACTCACATTTGCAGGAAACCCGGTGCATCGGCCGGTTGGTGACGGGGGCTTGGCATACTCCGAGTGGATTGCCTAAAGCGCACAAACGAGAATGGAAGCTTAGAGCTGCACCAGAAATTGAGACCTGAGCAATAACAACTACTTCTCTCCACTGCTCACCTTGACTGCTGGCATCCACATTTGCTTCCTAAAAAGAAAGACAAAGAACAGTGCTGTAACAGATGCATCATTTACACTTCTGCTGCAGAGACAAACGGGGCCTCACCTGCGCGGGGGAAACCCCTCACCTGGGATGGGGCCCTCTGGCACACATTTAATCCATCTGAATCTGAAAAAAAAGTTAGGACAAAACTCAAACTGTTGCAGGATAACTTAGGAGCTCCAGACGTCTTGTGTCCATCTACAAATCCCATCTAGAGTCCAACTACACCCCACATTACAAACTCCCAGGAACTTCCCCTATTGCACCGGGCTATGCGGCAGGGCAGAGCAGCTCCGGCACAAATGTGTGTGCTGACACCCGTGACACGGGACAGGACGTGACAGACAGGGGGGACACAACAGGGACAGAAAGCTCCTGGCAAGGAAAGTGGCTGCAAGGACTGAGAGAATGCAAAAGGAGATGACCGAGGTGAGACAGATGGCAAACTGATGAGGCTCAGAGAACCCTGGAGGAAGATGCTGGCTGAAGGATTTATTCCAAGAACTGCAAAGATGGATACCCAGGAATCCTACGGTCAGAATCCTCTCCCTAACCTCGCATTCTTACAAAGCCTAATCCGTTGAAATGGAGCATTGAGGAGCACGGCTGTCCGTGCAGCTCAGAACAAGACCTGAAAAGCCACCCGACTGGATGCTTCCAAAGAGAGATGCAATTCTGATGCCTGTCGGAGCTCCCGAGTCAAAAGTTCAATGGCCTGGGTACCAGGCCGAGGAATGCAGAGATTACAGATGCTAACAATGATGCCAGGGTTTCTGCTAGGCTCCTCAAAGGCCTAAGGTAAAGGACATGACACATCCAACCACACAGAACACTCAATAGACAATTGACACAGTACACACCGGCACTGCTCTGCCCTGCGCACCTCAGCACTGAGATCAAAAGTGAGACTTTGCTTTTATTTCCCCCCCAGGCCTAAGGGGCCGCTTCGTGGACACCCCCGTCTCCAAAGCGGACTCAGAAACCCCTCCCGGTGGGTCCCTGCACTGCGCCCTGGTTTCATCCCCTCTGTGGGTCGTAGCCCTCTACTTATCTCTCAGGCATCTGGGGATGCCGGTCTGTGTCAGGTGCAAAGGAAGGCTGCCTCGACAGCTGGGAAGGTCCTGCTGGCACTGTTGTTAAACAGCTTCCTGTTGTTTCTTCGTCTGCTCCAATAAAGAAAACGAAATATCAATGCATAACCTCAGCAGCACATTGGCCAAAACCCAACAATTCTGCCACTCACTCTTTTCCCAAGAATGCCCGGCTCCTGGGGCCGCACGCTTCAGCCGCACTCGGAGGCTGACGCCATCGTCGTGGGTACGCCTGGGCTAAGAGGAGACGAGGTGATGTGGCGCTGCTGAAACCTGAGCGGAGCCTCGCTTCTCCTCCCTACTTCCCTGACTCACCACAACTCCTCGGCCATTGCTGAAGGCTGCCCTGGTGACACCTTTAAACAGAAAAGGCAGAGGCTTCATCGCCGAGTCCCGTGATACTTCCCCAGGGCTCGGGAGAGCGGCACACCCGGCGCATTGGCCGGTTGGTGACTGGGGCTCGGCGTACTCCGAGTGGATTGCCTAAAGCGCAGAAACAGGAACAGATGCTTAGAGCTGCACCAGAAAGTGAGACTGGAGCAATAACAACTGCTTCTGTACGCTACTCAATGCTCACCTTGCCCACCTCACCTTGACTGCTGATGTCCAGCTTTACTTCCTAAAAAGAAAAAGAACAGAGCTGTAACAGAGTCACACTTTACACTCCCCCTGCAGAGACAAACGGTGACTGACCTGCTCGGGGGAACCTCCTCACTCGGGATGGGTGGATGGATTTTGCCCTGGATTTTATCCTTCTGCGTCTGAAAGAAAGCGAGGCCAAACGTCAAAGGGCTGCAGGATATCTTCACAGCTCCAAACATCTTCTGTCTATCTAGGAATATCATCTAGAGTCCGGCGACACCCCACAAACTGCCTGTCCCTGAGCCTTGTCCTATTGCAGCAGCCTCTGCGGCAGGGCAGAGCAGCTCCGGCACAAACATGTGCAGACACCCGTGACACAGAACGTGACAAACGGGGGGACGTTAAACACGACACATTATGCTTGTGGTGAGGGCCTCGAGGGGAAAAGGCAAAAGGGACCCCAAAGACACAGTAGGTAACACGGTACACCGGACAACACGACGTGGACCGGAACTGTTCTGCGCTGCCCGCCTGCACGCTGCCATCAAATGTGGAGTCTCTCCCTTGAGCTGTCCTAAGAGGCCCCTTGGAGAAGATTGCTTTTCCCTCTGCTAATTTTTCAATCTGTCTCAAGAACTCCCAACCCGCTACTCTCCCATCTCCGGGCCGTGACCCAGACTTATCTTTTGGATGATCGGCGATGTGAATCCACGTTGCACCTGAAATGAGTCTGCCTCGGAGGGCCCCGTGATCGCCTGTTAGCCTCTCGGTCAGCTACAATAAAGAAAACCAAAACCAACGTATGAGTTCAGAGTTATGTGGGCCAAATCCCAGCAAGTCAGCTACTTGCCCTCTCCTGAGTGTGCCTGCCTCCTTCAGGCTCCACCTTCATCCTGATTCCAAGGCTGCGGGCATTATTATGAGTGACACCTGGGTTAGAGAAAAGCAAAGTTAAATGGCATTCCTGTGAGTGCACTGGATGACCTTGTGTGAGGAAGACATGGGAATGTCTCTGCTATGCTTCTGAAAAGCCTTGTGTGGGGGGCCCTCAAATAAACACCCTTTCTCACCCTGCTGCCTGCAAGGAAATGTACGTACATACACACTCTTACAAATGTACCTACGGTTTTGGGGTTTTTTTTCTTCTGAAGCTGCAAGAATGATTTCCCATCTTGAGTCATTCAGAAGAAAGGGCCCCTGTGACTCAGGTCAGAAGGGCGCCTGCGTTTTTGATCACGACAGCTTTTGGGTTTACCCTGTGAGCAGGAGCAGCCAGAGCTGAAGCTCAGCAGAAGCTGACCCCGGCCAGCCCCTTCCTCCCTTCCCTGTGTCACAATGACTTCCAGGCAGAAGGGTGCAAAGCAGGTTTGTGTCTTTTCTCTACAGTGCCAATAGGTAAAAGATGTAGGCTTTAAAATAACTAATGACCCTCTCTTTGAACTCTCCCAAGGACAGCTTTAAAGAAAAGACAGAAGATTGCTGCTAAATCCATATGGGATAAGGACGAGAGCAGCAAGGAGGGCAGGTGTGTCCCCCCCGCAAGGGTGCACCCAGAGCCCCGGGCAGGGACGGAGTCACTGACTGCTCTCTGGGGACGAGACCCTCCCTGCAGGTGACACTGGCTTGTCCTCTCCCTGTGGCACAGGGACCTCCAGGCTCTATGACCAGCCTCATTTTGTCAGCATCCAGGTGCTGTGCTAGAGCCAGAGGGGTCAAGGCTTTCCAGAACCATAGGATCCTTGCGGTTGGAAAAGCCTTCTAAGGACATCGAGCCCAGCTGCTGCCCCAGCACTGCCAAGCTGCCCCCCCAAATCAGGTCCCTAAACACCACATCTTGACATCCTTGACATGTCTCCAGGCATGGGGACTTCCCTGGGCAGCCTGCTCCTATGCCTGACCACCCTTTCAGTGAAGAAATTGTCCCTCCAATCCAATCTAAGCCTTCCCTGCTGCAAGTCGAGGCCATTTCCTTTTGCCGTGTCACTTCTTACCTGGGAGATCTCAGTACTTTAACCTTACCTGCTCCTTCCCTAGGCGGTCTCTGGCTTGGCTGGATGAGAGGAGAAACACTCCCACCTCAGGAATGGCAGCTCAGGAGGTCCCACACCAAGGCCAGGGGGAGCAGCCGTCCTCGCCAGAGCTCGCACGTCGCTTCTCAGAGATTGGCTCTGCTTTTCCTCCCGGGCAGATCTCTGCTGAGTGCTGCACAATTGCCTGTTTGGAGGAGGGGGGGAAAAGAGGTTAGCCAAGTTTGTTATCCAGACTTAGCTGGTGGCTTTGCCTCCTCCTGACTTCCTTCTGCTACAAAAACAGCTGCCTTTGGACTTCTAGGGGCAACTTGCACGTCATGCCTGAAAAGGAACTACAGCTGGCAGGCACCAGGCCAGCTCTGCTTCTCCTTTAAGTTGTTCCCAAATCTGCTGGAAGAACTGAAGGCTACTTTGGCCTTCCATTGCTCTGCTTGTCCCGAGAAAGAGCTTTGAGTGTTGTTACCCCTCCAGAAAGGAAGGGCCTTTCTGTCTCACACGCTCGGTGACACAAGGCTACGCCAAGCTGCAGCAGCCTCTGCTCCAGGTGGGAAGGGCTTCCTTCCTCCTCTGGCACCTGGCTGGCACAGGGCATGCTCTATGGAAGCACGTCCCTGCCCACGGCGGCAGCAGCCTTGGAATGAGGTGATCTTTAGAGCCCCTTCCAACCTGAATTATTCCATGATTCTGTGAACTGAAAAAAGCGGGGAAAGAAATCTGTAAAGGTCACTAAATGCATCAAAGCACATCCCCATGGATCCAATCCTCAGCAGCCCATCCGGCCAAGGTCAGAGCTGCTCTCTGCCCACCGAGGACACGGCAAGCAGCAGGGACCTTTCTCCCACTCTCCAGCACGGAGAAGTGGGAAGCCAGAGGGAAGTTTACAGACACCGGGAGGCGGCGGCACGGGGCGGGACGGGGCGGGCGGTCTTACCTTGCAAAGCTGGCGGCACAAAGGGCGGGCAGCGCCGCCGCCCCGCCGGGATTTTCCGGCCCGCCGTCGCTTCCAGCACCTGGAGAGGGGCGTGCGCGGGCTCGGGGGGTGCAGCCCCGTTCCGACGGCGCTCGCCCGCCCCCGCTCGCTGCCCCCGGCCCGCGGAGCGCTGCGACCGTGCCTCCGCCGCCCGCCGAAAGCGGCCCCGCCGGGCCACCCCCCGCCCGGCCATTCTTCTCAGCCATCGTGTCCCTTTTGCACTCCTGAACGTCTTTCACCCCTGCCGGCCATTTACCGAGCCCGCCCCGCCCGCCGCTCGCTCCCGCCCCTCGCCCTTGCCTCGCTCGGCAGCCGCGTCGTTGCCCCGTGCCAGCGGCGAGGGGCAGGGCTCTGGCTCGGGGGGCTGCAGTACCGCGCTCTGGCCACAGGGCGGCAGACTCCCGGGTCCGCGATTTTCCCGCGCTTTTGGCCGCCATTTTGAGAAGGTCAATGAAGCTCCGCGACATTGGCGACGCGCCGCTCCCATGATGGCGGCCGAGAAAGGACCCGCCCCCCCACCCCCCCCTCCGCCGAGAGAGGCGGTTACTCAGATGCCGGTCAGAAAACCGCCGAAATACGCCCGCCCGCGGCGCCGCTGACCGCACAGCCCGTGCCGGGTACACCTGAAACGCAAGAGAAAATCCCCTCGGGACCGCGCCGGCGTCGGTGTTCCGTGCAGGCAGTGCGGATACACACACCGCGGTCCTCCGGCTGCCCGCCCTTTTGGCCGCCATTTTGAGACAGTCAAACAAACTCCGCCACGCGCCACGCCCAAGAGGGCTGCCTGGCGGCGGCGGGCTGCAGTACCGCGCTCTGCCCACAAGGCGGCAGCACCGCCGCCCACCCCAGCCGGGGGCGCCGCGCGCCTTGGGGCTGCGGGCAGCCAAGGCGGCAAAAAAGAACAGGGGCGATTCCCCCCCGCAAAAAACTCCTCTAAAAATAAATGCCAAAAACCTGCCTCTTACCCAACAAGAACCAAATAAGCCCCCTTTCTTTCAAACCTTCTTGAAATAAATTTTATAGTTCTAGTTTTCCTAGTTCTATTCACGCGCATATTTATACCGGACATTGATGTGTTACGTCATTTATACAATCTGTTATGTCTATTCCTATTATCTGTATTTATTCATATTTTGTGGTTTTATCAATATCATTATATATTGATTGTATATTTATATACTTCGATTTAGGTTTCTATCATACTTTTATTATTCCAAAAAAAAATCCCATCTCTAACCAAACAAATACCAAAAAACCCTTCTTTTAAACTATATTGAAATAGTTTTATATTTATAGCTTGCATAATTATATTCACTTTTATAGTCAGAGTTTATACTGATGCATTCTCTTCATAATTACATATCACATATATATTATTCACATCATATAGATAAATTATTATTTTTATTATGTACCATATCTACTGCTACAAATTATTTTTTCTAATGTTTTCAATTTTTATATCAAACTTGATGTATTCATGAGATATTTTTACAAGTAGATTTCTACCTTTCTATCATTTGTATTTGTAGTTTTTATCATAAAACCCCTGCTTTTGCCAAGTAAAAAACAAAACCATCCTTTCTTTTAAACTACTTTTAATAATATTGTTGTATTTATATTTACCATATCTCTAATGTTTTAGATATTATATCATAGTGATGTACTATAACTATTTTATAGCTACTTCCTATAATATATAAGAAGATATATACAGTATCACTTGTATTACGTGTTGTATGGATTTATGTCACTTTAGATTTACAATCCTTTAATCATTTTATATATATATATCTGCATAGATTCGCAACACATTTCTATATTTAAAATTTCATTTGAGTTGTGTTTATATTTATCCTCTCTATTGATATATTTATAAACATACACAACGCTCTATTAAAAAATACAATATCTTATTGGAATATATCATGACTTATGTTACCTGTTAAATTTTAAATATAGATCGAATAGATCAAAATAAAAGTTTATTCCCATTTCTGCACATCTACTTGTTTTGTTTAAAGATAGCTATCCTTAGAATTTTACATTTAAAATCCAATTCCTAAATACAAGGACAAAACAAACAGCATCGAATTCCCACCAATGTCTTCCAAAACCATCAAGATACCTCCACCAGCCAAACAACTGCCAGCGAAAAAAACACACAACACTCTTTTCACTGACAGTTCTCATCACATCAGAAAAATGGAACCAAACGAAAAGAAAACCCTGGAGAAACACACGCAGCAAATCACAAAAGCCTCTAAAAAAACCCAAACCAACTCGCTCAACTCCAATCAGTGCCACTGACCCTGAACGTTATTAAAAAAATAACCAAAATTCTACATCTACACTAACTCAAAGAATAAGCAATACTCTGTCAAAAGAACTTTAGAAAGCGAACTAATGAACGAAATAGAAAAAAAAAAACCTCAACCACTAAAAAATAAGAAAATAACTACCCAAATAAAAAAAAAAATACTTAAAAAGACCCACCATATAAACACCCACGTTCCCAAAAATAAAACTGATCAACAACCACCAAATACGTCAAAGGACAACAAAAAATGAAAAAAAAAAGAAAAGAAAATACATTTGTAAAACAAAAGTCCCCCAAACCAAATCAACTTTAATTTACAACAAAAAAATTATTCCCAGCTGAAGAATAAACGCATAGAGCCTCATTCGATCAAAATAAAAATACCACCCAGAAATAAACACAAAGCCTAAAGAGAAACGCAACCATTAACAATATCTCCCAAATGATCCCGTAACAATACAACGTACACTACAATCAAACAAACCAAATCAATAAAAGCCCTGGAAGACGATAAACACGAACGCAATTAGAGAGATTTTAAAAACCCCGCTGCTATTAACGACACGACGCCACCTCGAACCCACCGAAACAAACGCTACACGCCCACGCTAATAAAAGCCACCGCGACAGAATTAAAATCCGAGCCGCTGCTTCGCGCAACGACCCGTAGAAACCATTGCACGCCTTTAAAAACAGAAACGCCCGGCAAAAAAAATATCCGACTACAGAACTCGATTCAAACCAAACCTTTATCGTCACCACCTGAACCGAGAACCGTACCGGTCAGGAAGAACGCCAGAGCCCTTAGCGCACACCCACTGCGACCCACACAAAACCGTGCGATCGATCCCTACAGAGCACCTCCGAACCACGACACCCAAGAACTTGCGGCAGCCGAACCCCGCGCTGCCGGCCCCGGACGGAGCGCGGCTCCCGGCGGCAAAGCGGCTCCTCCGGCGCGCAGGGGCGGCGCCGCCCCGGAGACCCCCCCGGCCCCGCCCGCTCCCCCTGCCCGGGGGACCCCGGCGGCGCCCGAGCCCCGCGCCCGGAGCGGACAGAGCGGCGGGCACCGGCCGGGCCGGCGCAGCAGCGCCCGCGCCGCCTCTGCCGCCCTCGGCCGGCCCGGCGCCAGCCGCCCTCGGCTCCGCACGGCGGCTCGCACCGGCAGAGCGGCTCCGCCGCTGCCGCGCCAAATTCCCCGTGCGCCTCGGCAACCGCCCGGCCCGGGCCGGCAGCGCTCCCGAGCGGCAACGCTCCGGGCCGGGCCGCGGCCACAAGAAGCGCCCTCAAATGCAGCGGCACAGCCCCGACTGCAGCCCTGCAAACGCTGCCAGAGCTGCGGCTTCCCGCAACTGAACCCCGAAACTGACGCCGCGGGCGGCGCTCACCTCGCTTCAACAAGGGCAAAGAAATGGGTTCTCCCCTTCAAGTTCATCCCCTGGGAGAGCAGAAAAGAAGGGGCTTTCCTCCAATGAAATCCTTCAAGCCGTGTGGAAAGGGGGATTTGGACCTCAATTCAAACCCTTGCAAAGGAGGGACACCAGCGCTGTCCCCTCCATTTAAACCTTAGGATGATGAAAATGGGCTGGCTGCCTTCAAATCAAACCCCTCAGATGACAACAATACTTTGCCCATTCCCGTTCAAATGGAACGCAGGGATTCCCTGTCACCCCGGGGATACCCCTAACAGCCGGGAAAAGGCAGGTTTTCCTTCCATCAACACCCTTCGAACCGCAGGTGAAGGCGGATCCCTCCCAGTTCGAACACAGACAATATCAGGAGAGCAGCTGCTTGCCTCTCCTTCTTTTGTCTTCACAAGCTCCGTTTTTGGTCCTGGGGAACCGGGGAGGGGGGGACTGCCAAGATCAAATCGAAAAGGGAAAGGACCAAAGTCCCCGCTCCAAATCCACACGCGCTCACCCGTTCGGCTGCTGCTTCCCGGCACAAAGATTCGTCCCTCGGCACCTCCTTGAAGCGATGCTCCGCGTCTCCAAGCGCGCATCCAGGTGTTCGCCCAGACGCTGCGAGAAGCTCTCGCAGTCCTTCCATGAGACAGCCCCGGGAGCCCCCCATGAACCCCTCTTCTCAGCAGCTCCATGCAAAAGGGAGCTGAGGCGAAGCCTCCCCCTAAAATTGCCTCCCCCCCCCCCCCCGGCAGGAGCCGGCCCCTCATCATCCTCACAGCTCACACCTGGGGCTGCTCCGAGCCCCCCATCATCCTCACAGCTCACACCTGGCGCTGATGCCACTCTCCAACAGCGCCTCTCCCCGTCCAGCACACAGCCCGCTTCTCACAGACACAGAGCCAACAGACATCTGCTCCGGGTGCTGGCTGTTCTTAGTCCGTCTGCTTCCACAATTCAGACACGGACGTGCGCTGATGGCACTGAGGGAAAGCTTTCCAGTGCACAAAACTGTCATTCTGGTAGCACGCTTTGAGACGCCTTCAGAAAAAGCAGAATCAGCGCCACCTCCTAAGAGCCCTGCTGAGGAACCCCACCCTCCTTGGGACACCCAATGCAGCAGAGCTCGAAAAACAAAGGGAAAAGTCAAGCTTGGAGTGGAAAAAGACAATATAAATACAGCAGCCTTTCAAGAAAGCCTTCACACAGCAATAGTGGGAACCGGTCACATTTCTTCTTTCCTTGCTCTCTGTAATGAGCACACAGAATAAGAGGAACAGGAGTGGGCCATGGAGAAGGACAGAGGAAAAGACAGAGCGCCAAACACACAGGGTGCTCAGAATTCATGTGATGAGAGGCTCAGATGTGTTTTGCACAGCACAATGAATGGTCTGATTTTCAGAAGACAATTGAGAACAGACAGCAAAACTGCCTCAAGGGTACAGAGGCTTCCTAAGAATTCTCCTGGAACAGGTAAAGAAGAGAAACCACACAGACTATCAATGCAAGACTCGAAAACCAGCAAGAGATTTACTCTTGTGTATTAAATGTTAAAAATCACATGCATAATTATAGAATATTTTAGTTCAAAAAATATTTCAAAAAACAACCCTGACAGTTTACCTGCAACTGCTATAAAATATCTATTATATATATATGAACATGATGGTTTTCTGTAACCAAAACCATGAGACAAGGATGCAACCATGCAGGTACTGCAGAGTGAACTGATGCCCTGCATCAGACAGTCTTGTCAAACTCCTGCTGGCAGAACTGAGCTCACCCCAGCCCACAGACGCACTCGTCCGCACACGGATTCACACGCAAGTGACAGCTGGGGAAACAAGGAGTGGCAGAAAATCAGATTTTGCACACTACAGCCAAGACCTGTGAAAGGCCGCAGCGGAAAATGCTGCAAAGGAGCCCGTGGTACAAGAAATGCAGGCTCATAGGCTGTCTCCTCCAGACATGCTGCTGGAATATTCTGCAGAGCTGGCCACATGCACAGTGCCCCCGAGCCCTGTAAGCAACATCAGAAACGTCAGCACGTGTTTCACCAGGCACTTAAACCTTAAGACACGGTTTAGCTCCTAAGGAAGGCAGCCAACAAAGATGTTTGTAACATTTACCAAGGAACAGATAGAAAAATGACAGGTTGCTCAGATCTTGGACCTTTTCCATTTTCATTCCAAGTCCCAGCCCCACCATCCACTTACCAGCCCCGCAGTGATTTCAACTCCCCCCAACAGGTGCCATCACAGGCCCAGGCAATATTCTACCATCGACGGGGTTTTCAGGCACAAGGTTGCAACAGAGAAAAGAAGACAGAGACAGAGAGAGAGAGAGAGAAGGAGACACAGAGAGAGAGAGGGAGGCAGAGAGACAAGAAGACAGAGAAAAGAAGACAGAGAGAAAAGGAGACAGAGACAGAGAGAAAAGGAGACAGAGAAGAAAAGGAGGGTGGGAAAACTGAAGGACAGGAGTTAGAGGGAAAAGAAAGTGGTTAGAATTAGACCTCAAGTGAAAACTTAGGGGTAGAGTGAAAAAGGAAAAGACTGAGAGCAAAAAAGACAATCCAAGGAAAAGGAGAACACGGAGAAAAAGAAACAAGAAGAGCGAGGGTGAAAGTAATAAAGAAAAAGAAATAAGGACTGAACTCCAGAGGTAGGAACCAGTTCTTTGTTATTTCATCGTCTGAAACTTTTTCCTTGGAGTGTGTTTGGGGAAGGATGGGAGATAGACCTTTTTACCTTTCTGCTTTTGTCTCTTTCTGTGGTGCATCATATCCATCCCTTCCATAGCTGAACCAGTGGGTCTGGACTTTCTGACAGGAATTTAACAGAAAGCTTTTTCAATCTTTTGTCCCCCTAGAAGCAGCCCAAGTTTTTGGGGCAATCTGTCTCAAAACAATTCTGTCAAATTTCCTTTTAGTTCTCGATGCTGCTCAGGCCCATCAGACTGACACAAAACCCCCTCAGTCATGTCCCCAGCCCCGGTGGAACGGCTGAGCTCTCTGAACTCCAGCCTTGCACTGTCCCACCGTAATTACATTGCAATTGTAGATAGAATTGTGGCAGGTTCTGGGCCACTGGCTCTGAATCCTCCTGAATCCTCAGGGCTGACCACGGCATTTGTCTGTACTTTCCTGTCCCTGGGGCTGATCACTCCGTGCTTGCCAAGGGACGGAACGCTCGCTCTGCACAGCTCCTTGGAGCTGAGGGTGCCTGCCCACACTGAGAGATGGGTGAGTGAGCGACCCTGTAATGTTCAGGTGGGTTCGGCTGATCTCGCGTTGGTTCGGCTTATCTAGTTCGGTTGGGCTTATCTAGTTCGGTCGGGCTTATCTAGTTCGGTCGGGCTTATCTAGTTCGGTTGGGCTGAACGCGGTTCCGTCGCGTTCCGTTCAGTTCACCTCAGCTAAGGTCGGATGGATTCGGCAAATCGCGGCCAGAGTCGGCCGTTCGGGTAGGCTCGGCTCCACTCGGCCACACTCGGCCGTCGCCGGCTCCACTCGGCCGTCGCCGGCTCCACTCGGCCACACTCGGCCGTCGTCGGCTCCACTCGGCCACACTCGGCCGTCGTCGGCTCCACTCGGCCACACTCGGCCGTCGTCGGCTCCACTCGGCCACACTCGGCCGTCGTCGGCTCCACTCGGCCACACTCGGCCGTCGCCGGCTCCACTCGGCCACACTCGGCCGTCGTCGGCTCCACTCGGCCACACTCGGCTGTTGTCGGCTCCACTCGGCCACGCTCGGCCGTCGCCGGCTCCACTCGGCCACGCTCGGCCGTCGCCGGCTCCACTCGGCCGTCGCCGGCTCCACTCGGCCACACTCGGCTATTGTCGGCTCCACTCGGCCACACTCGGCTCTTCGGCCCTGCCTGACTCTGCTCCGCGCTGCAATGGCGGCCGCTGGCAGGGCCCCGCTCCCCGGCCTGAGCCCCGGGAGGGGACAGAGCGCCGGGACAGCCGCCTCAGCCCGGGTCACCCTGTCCCTGCCCGCCCCCGCGTCCCCCGGAGCGCGCCCTGCAGCGCAGAACGCGGCCTTTGGGCCAGGAGCGGGGACAATGCCCTCGGCTCGGCAGCAGCGCCGGGAGGCAGCGGGCGGTGCCCTCAGGTGAGCGGCCGGAGGGGAGGGAGCTGGGCCGGGGGCACCGGGGCCGGGGGCACCCACAGGGGGCCGGGGCTGCTTTGGGCGCTGCTGCGTGGGACCCGCTGCGGGTGGCACGGCTCTGTCCCGGGCCTTGCGGCTCTCTGGGATCGTGTGCCGTGGAATAAAGCTGGGGCTCGTCCCAGCTGCGGGAACAGCGTTTTATTGGGTGAGAAACAGAGTTCACTGTCTCGAATTTTTACACGTTTGTTAAGGGATAAAAGGCAGCGCTGGGGTGCTTGGCTGTTTGCCAGGAGCACCCGGTTCCCTTAAACCGTGTTCTCTAGATTCTGTTCCATTGCAGTGGTGTGTGCATATTCATTAGAGTTTATACATATTCAAAGAGTCCTTTTCAGTTTAGATGTTCTTTTGCTTGGTTGGAATCTTCGTGCCATCTTGTGGATTACACCAATATACTTTATTTCTTCCTGTGGTGCCATCCTGTTTTATTTTCACTCCCTCGTTATTTGATAACGAGGGTCAGTAAATTTTTCCTTTTTTTTCAGGGCTCTGGTTTCTGTTTCTGTTATCTTGTGTTTCAGATAAGATTGTCCCCAGGTGTGGGAAATCACCTCATTATCTGACACCATTTTCTGAGTTCCTTACATGTAACAGCATTTGAACATTTCACAGTCTCTATGATGCTGCAGTCTAAACTAGTGTCTGTTGCAGTGCTGTTTATGAAAGCTGTGCAGTGCATACACGAACTGACAGATTATCCTTGATCCAGAGCAGTAGTTACAGACTGTCCCCTCTCGGGAGTTTTGTGGTCAATAACACCGTGCCAGAGCTCAGACATGAATGGCAAGGGCAATACCTGCATTTGTTATGTTTCATTCTGGGCTGGGCTGAGCTCTGTTTGCCGGGAAGCAGCGGGATGGGTGTCCCTGTGCCCACCCCCCTGGGTCCCAGAGAGAAGCTGCTCCTGTGGCTGCAGCTGAGGGGCACTGGGAAACCTGAACGGTCCTGATGGAAACCGATGCCAAACCGGGTTTGGTTGTGTTTGGGACTTGCCATTTTCCCCTGATCCGTGGGTTTTGCCTTAGGAAGCAGGAACTGGGCACCGAGACATTTTGTTAGCCTAGAAGGGGCGAGTTTGTTTGTATTTATTTCCTGAGGCACCTGGATCGATTTGGGTCTCAGTTGGCACCCGAGAGCCTCCTCTGTGTCCTGGGCGGGGTGGTGGCTACCAAAGGGGTAAAAGCTGGAGCAGGAGGGTGGGTGGAGAGGAGAGCAGTGTCTCTGTGGGGATTTGCATCTGGAAAGGGCCCTCAGTTTCCTGGCGGGAGTCCTGGAACCAGAGCTGAGAGTCGCTGAGCAGTGAGGATCGTGCAGCTGCAGTGCCGAGAGTGCAGAGGCTGCAGTGGGCGTTGTCTGCTCGCTCTCCTGATGTCCCATCTCTCATGCTGGGCTGGCACCCAGGCACCTGCAGGGCTGCACACCCTCAGGGCAGGGGTGGTTTGTAAATGTTTTAAATGCTGCAGCAGCTCCCTCAGGCTGGATGAGTGTGAGGATATCCAGCTCTGCCTTAGGGCTTGGAGCACGGCAAGGGTGCAGGGCTCACGGTCAGTCTTGTTTAAACACTTGTAATAGCAAAATATTTTAAAGCAGAGACTGTGAGGCAATAACAAAGGCGAGTCTGTGGCAAGGATAGGTCCGGGCTGTCTTTATTAAAGATCCACACTGCTGGATGTTGTGTCAGAGCCCTCTGGGGACAGAAGGTGTCCCCAAAGCTTCATGAAGCCCTTGTTTCCTGCTGGCAGGGCAGGGTGTGAGCCCAGCCTCGGGGGCTGTGTGGCTCCTCCTGCCTGGAGCAGGGACAGCCCGCGGGGCTGAGCCCCAGAGGTTCAGTTGCTGGAGCAGGTGGGGATCTCTTTGTGCCTGGGAATTGTCGCTGCTGCGTTCCTGGCCCAGCTGCAGGGTTCCCTCAGAGCCCGTGCCCTGCAGCAGCACTGGGAGCTCCTGGGCTGGGCAGGGAGCAGCTCTGGCCTGGGGCTCTCAGTGCCATCAGTGCCCATGGAAACCCAGCGTTTGTTCTGCTGCCATCAGCCTCTCTGCTGTGCCAGCCTCGCTGCCAGGGCACAGAGCTGTGGGAAGGCTCCATCCCATCTGTGCCAAGCGCTGCCAGCGCTTCCAGCAGCGCTGCTGGGGCACCAAGGGCTGCCTTTGGAGCCTGGCTGGCACAGAGGGTGACACACTCTGCCCTGCAGCGCCCAGCTGCATCCCACAGCTGCACAGTTCAGCCAGCAGGGAGCAGAGTCAGCTCTGGGCCCAAACCAGGTTTTGTCCCCCAGAGAGCCACTGAGCTTCCTGAGGCAGCACACAGATGTGCTCTGGCCTTTGGGGCTGATGGTGAGGGCTGCCAGGGGATTGTGATAAGGCTGAGCTGGAGCTTTCTTAGAAAAGCCATCAGCTGTAAGGAGAATCTCTGGCAAACAGGTGGCTGGGGCACTGGCTGGGAGCAGGTCCTGGCCTTTTCTCTTCTTTGCTTTAACCTGTTCTTAAGAGGAGCCCAAAACTGCAAAATGGAAAGGAAGGGGGCTGTGGGAGTGAAAGTTGCTTTGCATTTTTTGAAGTGTTGCTGTGGATTTTGGTGTGTCAAGTGGCACTACCAAAACAGCATTGGAATAACCAAACTTCAGGACTCTGCACTTAATTCCTTGAATGTGTTTGTGTGGGTGCAGGAAATGCCAAATCCCAAAGCAATTCCATGTCTGTAACTTCAAGTGCAACATCTTTAAAAGCAAGTGCTCAGTGTGGGCTTTCCATGTGGGTGCAAATGGCCCAAGGCCTTTCTTGTGTCCCAAAAGCAAAAAGCCTTTCCCTGGGAGGTTTTGGAGGGGATTCTCTTTGGGATTTCTTGTGGTGCAGCATCCCGGGTGTCCCTTCCTTTGTGCAAAGTCCAGTGGGAAAGGATGGAATGGCTGCCACGTGGGCTCTGGGATAAAAATGGTTCTGTTCAAATGAGGCAGAGAATGCAAGATGAAAAATGAGCATCCTTTCATTGTCTGAAATAGTCAGGAATAAAAGTGCTGGCAAAGGACACGTTTGTGTTTGAATTGGTGTCACCTCTCATGGGTAAAACCCCATAGTGAGCCAGCAGAGCAGAGCTATGAGAGCTGGGATCCTTGGACTTCCACAGTGGACTTAATTTTCTTTTCTCCTCTCTTTCAGGGCAGGAAAAATCATCCAACTCCTCCCATCTTTGCCCGAAGCTTTGGTGTTGGAGCAGCCAAAGGCAAGAGGCTTCAGCAGCAGGGCTCTGCGCTGGAGGGCTCTGGTCCTGCCCACGCTGTGGGGTGAGTCAGAGGGACACAGGGCTCCCCTTTTCCTCTCTGCTGGCATGAGCTGCCATGGCAATGCCATTGCTGCCAGCCCAGCCCCAGCTGTGCCTGCTGGAGAAGGGCAGAGGTGCAGAGGCAGTGCCAGAGTTCCCTGGGGATGCTGGAGCTGTGGTGCTGGCTGTGCCCTAGGGCAGCTTGGGCACTGTCTGTGCAGCCCAGGGCTGCTCTGGGCCTTCCTTCGGGAGCTCTCAGTGCATGCCCAGCTCTGCCAGGGCTGGCAGCCGCTGCAGGGCTGGCTGACAGCCTCTGCTGGGGCTGGGGGCAGGCACGGCCCTGGCACAGGGGCAGGGGCAGGGCTGGCAGCATTTGGGAGCCATGGGAGCAGAGTGAGGGGTGGTGCTGGGCACAGGGGTCAGCCTGTGCTGGTGTCAGCACAGCCCTGCAGGGCCCTGGCATCTGGGAGCAGCTCCAGCTCTCCTGGGGCCCAGGGATGGGCTCTGAGGGACTGGCTTTGCCTGTGCCTTTCCAGGGCAGCAGGAACAAGGGCAATGTGGTGCCAGAGCTGGGGCCCAGCAGGCTGTATTTCCCTCTGGGAAAGCAGAACAGACTCTGGGCTGAGCTGAGTTTCCTGCAAGGGCTCAGAATCCAGGGAAAAGGGAGTTCAGGAATTGCATCTGCTGCTGGGAACATTGCCTTAGGCTTGCTCAGTTTGTGTCTGTGAGCAGTGGGCTCTGGGCTGGAGAGGGGCTGTTGGCAGCAAAAGATGGAGTCAATGCTCTGCAGGGATGTGCAGGGAAGGACTGAGTGGGAGGGAAGGGCAGTGTTTAGAAATGAGATCAGCATTTCTCCCAGAATTGGGGTGCAGCAGTGATGGGGGTGGTTGGCTTTGCTCTGGGCCCTGTTATTCCTTGTGCAATTTGCAAATTCTGCTGCATGTTTTACTGTCCAGTATCTTTCTAACAAAAACTGACAGAAATTGAGGTTTAGGAGTAGAACTGAGGTCCATTCACTGCACAATCTTGCCAAGGCTGGAGGACTGGGATGATGGCTGCTCTCAGCAAAGGTCACTTCTCAATGCTGTGTCAGATTTGCCTCAGTGCTGGGCAGGAAAGGTGAGGGTTTGGATCAGGAATTGTGCAAACAAGGCCTGGGTGTGGTTGATTTGTTTTGTTTTTCAGTGAGCCAGGGCTGGCACAGGGAATGGTGCAGGTGCTGCTCTGGCACCAGAGCTGCTGCCCTTTGGAGCCATGTTAAAGGTGTGACCATAGAACACTTTGGGGGCTGTTTTCAGCACTCTGGGTTTCAGAGCTGCTGTCCCCAGCCTGTTGCCAGCCCTGGGACATCTGCTCTGGTTCCAGGCTGTCCTTGCTGGAGCAGCCTGGTCCCTGCCGTGCCCAAGCCCTGAGACACAGAGGGAGCCCTGTGCCCAGGGGCCTTTGGCACCTTGTCAGGAACGTGGCAGCAGCCCCGGGAGCAGGCTGGAGGTGGGAACTGGGTGTTGGGAACTGAGGAGTGCTCATCTGGGCTGGGGGGAAGGGGCAGGAGTTTCCATGCCCCTGGAGCTTTCCTGCTGGCATGGGGCAGCACAGGGAGCAGAATTCATTGTGCCCCTGCCACGGGCAGTGCTGGCCTGGGTGTCTGTGCTGTGCCACCAGAGCGTGGCACTTTGCTGCTGTCACTGCCACTGCCAGCCCAGCTGGGGGCTGTGCCCTCCTGCCAGCCCCAGCCAGGAGCTCCAGGGGTGCCTCTGTGCCCTGCTGGGGGCGTTTGCTGGGAATGTGCCCCATCCCTGGGAGCGTCCCTTTGTCCCTGGGCTGCCAGCCAGAGCTTTGGGCTGCTCAGGCTCAGGCTGGGATTGCCAAAGGCACCGAGAGGGAGCAGCACAGGGAGGGGGCTCAGAGAGGGGCTGGCAGAGCCCAGCTGGCAGGCTGGGCTGGCTGCTGCAGGTGGGGCTGTGTGCACTGCAGGCAGGGAATGTCCCCTTCCCTCAGCAGCCCTGCAGATCCCAAGGGCTCCCAGAGCAGGATTTTATTCCTTACCTCCCTTTGTGGAGATTGATTCTCCACATTGCCATGAGCAATTCTTGGATTTCTCTAGGAGCAAACCTCCCAGCAGAGCCAGATTGCAGTGGAGGCCAGAGCTGTGTTTGGAGCAGGGAGTGCTGAGAGCTGCGTCTGCCTGTGCTGCCCCAGCCTGAGCACAGGCACAGGGAACAGCCTGGGCAAAGGGATTGGGGCAGTGGCTGATGCCCAGGGAGAAGAGCACAAACCCACAGCCATTCAGCCTGACAGTCCCCTCCACCCAGAGCTCAGCACACATCCTCACAGGGAAGCCCAGCAGCTGAAGGGAAAAAAACCCCACAGAAGAAAAAGGTGAGTTATTTTGCTGTAAAGTTATTTCAAGTTGTTATTAAAGCCCAACCAACATTTGCTCTTGATTTTGGTTGGGTCAATAACAAGCAGTGGGCACAGGTGATGCCATTCATGTGGCTGAAAACCTGGTGTGATCTAGAGGGGATCCAAGAACTGTTTGTGTAGGGCAATGGAATGTGAGGGGATGTCAGGGGCAGTGAGGTGGCATTTTGGAGGGAATTGCTGAGGTCATTGAAGGGAGACCAGCAGACAATTTCCCTGGGAAATCCGAGGCCCCTCGGGCCCACAGCCAGGACTCTCCAGGGCTGAGGGGGCAGCACTGGAGAGTCCCTGTGTCCTCCTTCCTTGGCAGCAGCCAGCAGGGAAGGGAGAAGAGGATCCCTGTGGGATGAGAGTGCAGAGAGCGAGCAGAGGAGCAGCCTCGGGCTGGAGAAAGGCCAAGGGACCAACACGGTGGCACCAGGGCACCTGTGAGGAACAGAATGGACACTTGGAGGCCACATGGAGGTGAGGAGTGCATGGTTTGGGCAAAATGGCTGTCAGTGAATCTCCAGAGAGATAAGGAGGGAATATTTAGGAGGGAAAAGCTGAGGTGATGAGTTCACCCAGCCTGGCACAAGGTGTGTTTGCACAGGCTGGGGCCAGAGGTGGAGGTCAACCCAAAGCCAGCCCTGCTCAGCCTCTAAATCCCAGGATAAGTTGTACAGGCTGCCCACTGAGGGATTAAAAACACATGAAAATGAAACCAAGAGCATTAATGAGATTCCTGGGAATCCCATTAACTTGTTGGCAGAGCTCCTGACACAGTTTGGAGCTTTGATGACAAGAATGCATTTCTTTATTTGGATTATTCACTGTGTGGGATATGGGGTTTGTTTGGATTTTAAAGCCCTCATGGTGGCTCTGACACTGCTCAGGAGCTGATAGAGAAGCAGAGTCAGAGCTCCTGGCAGGCACAGGGTGTTTTCCCCCATAGTGGATTGTGGAGCAATTGTCTGGGACCTGGATTGTCCCTCTGGGTGATGCCACTTGCTGTGGTTTGTATCATTCCATCCACTTAATTCCCAAAACTTCTCAGCCCAGGGGTTGGAGCTGACAGGGCAGGACAAAGATTGTTCTCTGTGTGGTGCCCAGATTTGGGGTTCCCTGTCAGCTGTGCCAGTTCTGATGAGTTATACCTATAGCCCCAAATTCCCTGCTCCATTCCCGCTGCAGTAACCTCCCAGTGCCCCATGGAGTGTGGGCATTCCCATGCAGAGCTGCTGCCTTGGACAGCAGCTGTGTCAGGAGCCAGCAGAGCTTCCAAGGAAGCTCAGCAGCACAGGGACAAGGCCAGGGTTCTATTCCATAGAAGTGGCTGTTGGGAACCCTCAGCCCAATGGTGTCCCTGGGCTCACTGGCCAGAGCTGCCTGGAATGGAGCCCATTTCACCCCCCTGAGCTCCAGGATGGAGAACATCCAGTGGATGGTTTAGAGCAGGGGAAGGCAGTGGCCAGATGTGCTCCCAGCCTGAGCTGAGGCAGCCCCTGTGCCCAGGGGGGACATCTCTCCCTGCAGAAGCTCAGCTCCTTTCAGAGCCTCAGCAGGGGCCTCTACAAATTCTTTTCTCTCAGGAAAGGGATGCACAGCTTTGTCTTCAGCACCCCTCCAGTGGCACCTACCTGGGAAAGCTTTCCATCACTTCTGCACTTCCAGCTGGATCCCTGGAAAACTCCAAACTCCATCCCACTGATTTTCAGGTACCTCTGAGGGCTGCTGCCTGGGATTGAACATCTGTGGGGGAAGATGGCCTTGGCTTTGATGCTGCTGATGGCCGATGGCCTCAGGCTGGGGAGGAGGGAAGGGATTTGGGGTGGCTGGGCCACAGCTGGCAGCTGTGTGGGAGCTCTGAGCCAGGAGTTGCTGCATGAGCCCCTCTGCAAAGGGCCCGTGCCTCCATTCCCAGCAATGCCAGCTGCTCCTTGGGGTCCTGCTGGGCTGCTGGTGTGGCTTTGTCCGGGCTGAAGCATTTCCAGGGGCCTGCTCAGAGCAGCCCCTGGCCCAGGAGCCACAGTGCAGGCACAGCTCCTCCCCTGCAGATGCCAAAAACACGAGGTGCTGCTGCCTTTCAGCAGCTCCTGGCCTCCTCCTGCCCTGCGCTCCCAGCCAGCTGGGACACAGCCAGGGAACACCAAGGAGCATGGCTGGCAGCCAGCAGGAGACACCGAGGCCCCTGGGCCAGAAAAACAGCCCTGGCCTCAGCAGCCAGCATCGTTTGGAGCTGGCAGCACTCACCTGCAGGCAACGCCCCCCGGCACTCTCCAGAAGAGCTTTGGCCACGGAGCAAGGTAACCCTCAGGGCTTGTCTTGTTCGCTTCTTCCTGGGGAAACAAAGGGACATTGTGGGAGCACATTTACAGCTGCTGGGGAAATCCTGGCAAGGGCAGAACAATCAGGGCTATGGGGAAGAGTTTGGTGCTGCCATGTTGAGTGCCAGCCAGTTCTGCCCCACAGCCATTGCAGGGGCTGCTGTGTAAAGCAGCAGTAGCAGAAGGGAAGGAGCTGCATTTGTAGAGGAGTTCTCTTAGTGGCAGCAGTCATTCCCATCCCACACAGGGCCTTTGGAACAGCCCTGGGATTGGCCCAGGTGTTTGGAGCAGGGTGCTGAGAAGGCTAAAATTCTGAGTTTGATGCACAGCTGGGCCGGTCACTTCTCAGCATTTGACTTGATGATTCTCACGGCTCTGGAAATAAAGAACAAATCTTTGCCACTGGTTTTTTAACCCATGGGGTTTTTCCTAGCGTTTCCCTGGGGCTCCAGTCCCACCCCAGGCACAACGGGAGCGGGAGCAGCAACGCCTCGGCCCCAGCGGCCGTCCCAGAGCGGCTGCTCCTGGCTGGGAAGCTGCAGCCCCCAGCAGGGGCTGCGGGCACGGAGCAGGGGCTGCGGCCGCTGTGGCTCGTAGGGGAGCGCGGCGCTCGTGGCGTTAGCGGGCCGGGGGCTGCGGGGCGGCGCCGTGTCCGCCAGGGGGCGCCCCGCGGGGCGGGCGGCGGCGCTGAGCGAGCGGCGATGCCCATGGGGTCCCGGGGCCGGTACGGGCGGTCTCGGTGTCCTTCCCGCTGCCAGCCGCGATCCAGAGGCTGCTCCGGGGAAGCGTCGTCCTCCTGGCGAGCACGGCAGCGGCACAGCACCGGCTCTCTGCTGCCGCAGCCGGAGCGTGCCTGGAGCCCCGGCGGGACCCAGCCCCGCGCTGGCCGTAGCCGGAGCGGCAGCGCCTGTCCCGGAGCGGCTTTTCCCCAGCGCGGCGGTGGTGGTCCCGATCCCAGCCCCAATCCCACCTCGATCCTCTGGCCCTGGCACTCATACCCTGCCCGCCGAGGAAGAAGCGGCTCGGCCCAGCTCCCACGGGAAATACCAGCAGGACTAGGATGCTAATCCCCAGGCCTGGATCCCGATCCCAGTCCCACCCGAGCGCCTTGGATCCCGCGCAGCACCAGTAGCAGGCCCCGACCCGGATCTCCGCACAGCGCTCCGACCGACGCTCCCGCCGCAAGCCGAGATGAGCATCCCCCGCAGAAAACGGGACAGGCGCCGATCGGCCGGGATTTATGGGCGGGCGGGGGGCGGGGGGAAGGTGGGGCCCCGAGGGCGGGGCCGGCACAGGTGCGAGGGGCGGGGCCTGCACAGGTGTGAGGGACCCCAGTGCGGCTGCGCGGGGCGGGGCCTTGGCGGATTTAAGGCGCGGGGAGGGCACGGCGGAGCCATTTGCTCCTGGGCGTTGGGTGAGGGAGGTTGCTGCCGGCCGGGGCCCTATATCTCTTTTTCTCTGCGTTTCTTTTCTCCTGCGTTTCTGTTGTGTTGTATTTCTGTGTACTTCTCCTTTCTACCCTCCCTTCCACCCCTCCCCCACCCCCTACACCCTCCCCCCCCCAAACCCCCCCCCTCCCTCTCCCCCCTAGCCCTCCCCTCCCTCCCCCCCTACGGCCGCCCCTCTCTCGTTCTCTACCCTACCTACCCTACCCTGCTTTCCCATCCTCGGGCTTCCCTCCCCAGCCGGACTCCCCCCTGCCCCCTCTCCCTGCTCCCCTTCCCCCCCACCAGTCGCTCCCCACCCGCCCTCAATCCTGCTCCTTCCTCCACCCTTCCTTCCCCCCAGCCCCGTCCCCTGCTGTCCTGCACACCCCGATTTCTCCCCAACTTCTCCTCCGTTGCCCTGTTCTCGTTCTCCATTCCCCACTCTCCTCCTTTCCTCGCAGCCGCGGGGCTCGGGGTGCCGGGCAATAATAAAGCCCTGAGGGCCGGAGCCCGGCGCCCCCGGCCTCGCTGGGGTCCCCACACGGGGCCGGAGCCGCTCTGCGGGTCCCCCCATTACAGTCGAACACACCGCCCGACACCGCCGGGGCTCCGGCTTTCCCAACATCACACTGGGGGGGTCCTGGGGCGGGGGGCCCGAGTTACAGGGGCCCCCTCATTAGGAGGGGGTCCCAGGGGGGAAGGGGGGATAGGAAGGGCCCCCTCATTAGGAGGGGGTCCCTGGGGGGAGGGGGGGATAGGAGGGGCCCCCTCCGGAGGAGGGGGTCCTTGGGGGGGGTGGGGGCGGGCCCCCTCCGGAGGAGGGGGTCCAGGGGAGGGGGCGGGGCTTGGGGCGGAGTAATTCCCCCGCCAAGCCCCGCCCCCTCCCCTGGACGCCCTCCTCCGGACGGAGTGCCGCCCCGGCCCCCTCCAGGGACCCCCCTCCTCCGGACCGGGGCCCGGGGGGAGGGTGGGGCGGGCGGGGACAGGACGGCAGGGGACGGTCGTGTGTCTGGCAATTTTTTTTTTTTTTTTAACGTGTGTTCACGCTGCACAGTGACGTGCCCCCCTCTGCTTCCCCTCCACCCCACCCGACCCTCCCTCCCCCCCGGACCCCGGTCCGGAGGAGGGGGGTCCCTGGAGGGGGCCGGGGTGGGACCCCGTCCGGAGGAGGGGGTCCGGGGAAGGGGGCGGAGCCTGGAGGGGGAATCATTCCCCCCAGGCCCCGCCCCCTCCCCTGGACCCCCTCCTCCGGAGGGGGCCCTCCCCGACCCCCCCCAGGGACCCCCTCCTCCGGAGGGGGCCCCTCCTAAACCCCCCTCCCCCCTGGGACCCTCTCCTAATGAGGGGGCCCCTCCTAACCCCCCTCCCCCCAGGGACCCCCTCCTAATGAGGGGGCCCCCCTAAACCCCCCTCCCCCCTGGGACCCCCTCCTAATGAGGGGGCCCCTGTAACTCGGGCCCCCCGCCCCAGGACCCCCCCAGTGTGATGTTGGGAAAGCCGGAGCCCCGGCGGTGTCGGGCGGTGTGTTCGACTGCAATGGGGGCACCCGCAGAGCGGCTCCGGCCCCGTGTGGGGACCCCAGCGAGGCCGGGGGCGCCGGGCTCCGGCCCTCAGGGCTTTATTATTGCCCGGCACCCCGAGCCCCGCGGCTGCGAGAAAAGGAGGAAACGGGAGGACGGGGAGACAGGAGAGATGAGGGTGGTGAGGACGGGGAGGGAGAGGGGTCGGAGTGACGAGGGAAGCGGGACAGGAAGGGAAAGGCCGAGGGGGGACAAGAGGGACGGTGGAAAGAGGAGGAATAGAAGGGAGTAGTGGGGAAGGGACACGACAGGAACGAGTGGGGGGAGTCGGGTTTGGGAGGAGAGGAAAGGAGCGTCTCAGGGCGAGAGGGAAGGGGGAGAAAAAAAGGGAATACGCGGGGAAGGAAGGAGGGATAGAAAGAGGGACAGAAGGGGAGGCCGAAGCCTCCGCGCCTTACCGGCGGAGCCCGCACACGGAGCTCCCGTCCGCACCGTGCTCTGAGTGAGCAAATGGCGGCCGAGGCGATTTCCGGGGTCTAAAACACCTCGGCCCCGCCCCGCGCAGCCGCTCTGGGGCCCCGCACACCTGAGCCGCGCCCGCCGTGCACACCTGAGCCGGCCCCGCCCCTGGTCCCGCCCTTTGTGCCGCCTGGCCCCGCCCCCGTTCTCTCAGGCCTCGTCCCTTGTGCCGCCCGGTTCCGCCCCTGTCCCCGCCCCCTGTTTTCAGGCCTCGCCCCCCGCACCGCTGTCCCCCGCCAGGCGGGGGCGCCGCGCTCGCACCGCGCTCCGTGTCCGCCAGAGGGCGCCCTGCGTGGTGCCGGCCCCACACGGCGGCTCCGCACCGGGGAACGGCCGCGATCCCGCACCCGGCAGCGCCCCGTGCCCGCGGCCATCCCGGGCCCCAAACCGGTCCCGGGCCCGCTGCCGCTTCCATCCGCCCGACGGGGGAGAGGCGGCACCGCCCGGCACACCCCAGCGGCGCTCTGCCCCCCACCCCCGGCCGCGGTGGCACCGTCGCATCGCCCCGTGCCCGCGCTCCGTGGCCCCGCCCCTCGCACCTGTGCCGGCCCCGCCCCCCTGTCCCCCCCGGTCCCGGGGCCATCGCTCGGGAGCCTCGCTCGGCGCTGTGCGAGCCCCGCCCGACGGCTGCTCCCGCCGGGGACCGCTCGGAGCCCGGGGCGCTGCGGCGGGGCCGTGACCGCGGCCTGGGCTGCGGGGGCCGAGCGCTGCCCGGCTCTGCCGGGGGGCCCCGGGCGGTGCCGCCTCGCCCCCGTCGCCATCGGGACTGGCATCGCTATGGGGCGGGAGGGGCCTGGCGCTCCTGAGCCCGCAGAGCCCCGTCCCGGTGTCACCTTCCGTGTCCCGGCGCCGCGGGCGGGAGTGGCGGGCAGGGAGCGGCAACCGCCGACCCCGCCTTCCCGTCCCGCTCCGTCGGGCCCGGGCTCGCCGAGCCCCGGCCGGGACCCGCCCAGGCCCGGGGACACCGCGGCTCCCGCCCCGCCTCCTGCCCCCGGCACCTCCCCGCCCGCCCGGCAACGGCCCCGGGGCCTCCGGCACCCGAGACCGCGGCGGGGGCTGGGCCCGAGCCCCCGAACGCCGGCCCCACGCGCCCCGCAACGCCGCGCTCCCGGCTCCTCACCCCCCGCCCATCGGCACCGGGGAGAGGCCCCACGAGTGTCCCGGCTCCGGGAAGAGCCTCGGCCGCAGCTCGGCCTCCGCTGCCGAGCGCCACGAGGGAGCGCCTGAGCGCTTCTCTCAGCCCCGAAGCCGCCCCCGTCAGGCCGGGGCCGGGCCCGGACAGCGCCGGGCCGGGGCTCCGCCTTCCGAGCACTCGCACGCAGCATTTGGCCTCTGGCCCCGGGCCCCAAAATGCAGGACTCGGCCTCTGTGCTCAAGGCCTGGGCGAGCCTCGTTCTGCACCCCCGAAACACAGGGCTCAAGTCCCGGCTTCACAGCCCTCGGCCTGGCCGGCTGGGACTGGGTCCAAGTGCCAGCAGCGGAGGACTTTGTCCCTGAGCCCTCCTCACCTTCACCACCACAAAAAAAAAAAAAAAAAAAAAAAAAAAAAAAACAAAAAACACAAAAAAAAACCAAAAAAAAACCCAACCAACCAACCAACCAAACAAAAAAACAACAACCCAAAACAAGCAAACAACCCACAGGACTCCCGATTCTGAGACCAGAAAAATGCCCAATTTATTAGTCTCAGTTCACAGGGTCGTGAATTGACTGCGGCCATCCCCACAGATGGTCACAGGGAATGGACCTCTCACCCATTTGATTCTCCTGGGAGAACTGCCTCAGGCTGGCAAAAAACCCACCCGTGGCATTAGAAGGTAGGAAGCCTGCCCTGAAAGGATGCCATAAAATGCAGCCTGTCTGCAATACCGCGTTATCCCAGCACTGTGATATCCCATTATCCCCAGCCGGGTTTGTTGCGCCGCCTCCGGCTCACGGAGCGATGCCGCTCGTGGCTCCGGGCGCTGCCGCGGCGCGGGGAGCAGCCCCGGATCCGCTCGGCCCGGGGGAAGCGAAGGGGTGCCCGGTGCCCGGGCCGGAGCGGGCAGCAGCGGGTGACGATCCGGGCGCTCCTGCCCGGCTCCTGAGCTCAGGCTGAGGCAGCTCCCAGCTGCCGCCGCCGGGAAGGAGCAGCTCCCCAAGGATGGCCGCGCTCCCGGGCCATGGCAGCTGCCCCGCCTCTCTCAGGGACAGCGGCAGCTTTGGCAGAGGAAGCGGAGCCCCAGCGGCCGGGGCTCGGCAGCAGCCGGCACCGAGCCCCTTGCACTGAGCGGGAGCAGAGGGACGGGCCCGAGCCCGGGACTCGCATCCCGCCCGGGGACTCGGGGACGCGGGCTCTCTGCTCGGGCTCCGCCAGGAGGAGGAGGCGGATGGGAGTGCCCGGGACGAGCCGGCACTGCCGGCCGACAGGGCTGCTCCTGAGGGGAGAACTCGCTCTGTGCTCCTTGGGCGGGATCAAGGCATGGCCAGAAGCTTTCATATTCATTTTACAGACTCTCGCACACCGACCGCTACCAACGTGCACTGTGCAAAGCAGCCACAATGGCTGCAGGCTCCAAAACAAAGATAAACAACGCTGTTCTCCTTTCCTTCTTTACACAATCACACCTAGCTAAGATTCCTAACACCTGATGCCATTTTCTTTTGAAAACTCTGGCCAATACCATGCCACTGACTAGGTCTCAAAAGCGGAAAGATGACAGCCATCAATTAAAGCTGATGCCAGATCTTTGCCTATTTAGCTTTCCATGACAGAAATCCCTGGATGGATCCACGTGCTCCTCTGCTCCTATCAGCTGAGCTTTTGTCTCACTCTAATCTCATTAGGATGCCCTAAATCCAACCTGTTCTGCTTCTCAGAGCAAAGCCTGCTGCCATCTCTGCTCGTGACCTTTGCATGGCACACATTGTTAGCACACTGATAATGGCAAAACAAATTGCCTCTCCTTCTTTCTGCAGTGAACAGTTCAGCTTCTGGGGAGCTGCAGCTGTGACACTCATGAGCAGCTCTCAACATGATCTCAGCGTGGAGCTGCTCTTTTCCAAGTCTGCCCCTGTAGAAAATCCACGTTGTTGGAAAATGTCACCAAAGCGGGAATTGCTGCTGAAGCTCTCTTAGCGCACAAGGGCAGAGCCATTCCTGGGGCTACAAGTGCCTCATTCCCACTTTTCACTGCTCTTGGATCAACCTATGTGTTCATTTCCATCTTCCTGAGAAGCCTTGATCTTTTGTAGTGGAATCAAAGCGAAGCAGAGCTGAGCAAAACCCCACCTGTTGCTATGATCCTTCCCACTGCTTTTATTGATGTTGTTCCAGCTGGATTTATTTCATTATGAAAAGGCAAATTCAAGAGTCTTTTTATCTCCACGGTTTACGTTGTCTTTTGCTGGCTTGGACTTTTGCTTTCTGCCCTTTGCCGGTCTGGGCACGTTCACCTTTCAGGATTCCCATCCTCTGCCCTGCCCGGGCTGCCTCTGGCTCAGCTCCCTTGGCAGCCGCTGCTTCCACCTGAGCTCTCGGCCTTTAGCTCGCGTCCCTTTCCATGGGCCACGCCTCCCAGCTGCTCCAGCCCGGGCATTCCCGCCTGGGAACAAGCAGGGATTCCCTGCCCTGGCCCAGGGAAGCCTCCGGCCCTGCAGGCATTGCCGAGGCTCAGGGGCCGCTCCAAACCTTTGGTGTCCCAGAGCTCCCGGATCAGTGCCAGGGCAGAGCTGGGAGCCTGTCCTAAGGAGCGGGACTGACGCACGCGGTGCCTGCAAAGTCCCCCATGGATATTGGATCCAGCTGGCAGGAGCAGGTGCGGCCAAGGCAGCCCATTCCATTTCCTGCCCACCGAGAGATCTCCAGCACTTCAGCCTGCTAAGGCTGGCACACAAATCCCTGCCCTGGGGCACGGCAGCGACTGCAGCGCACCCAGGAGAAGGCAAACGCAACGACCGGGGCTCAGTTCTGAGGCTGGGATCGAGATTCATTCTCAGCCATTTCAAACAAGGATTGCACCCCACTGCTCAGTTCTTTCTGCAGCTGGGACTCCAGGAGGAGGAGAAAGGAGGCAGTTTACTGGAGCCCCTTTCCTGCCAAACACTGAGGGTCATTCAGGTGCTGAGAGAAAGCACAGCCAGGGAGAGCTGCCCCTGCTCTGCTGGGATTGCACCCTGCACTCACGAGGGACAGGTGGCTCTGTGAAATCGGTCTCAGCATTTTTGTGCCTCATAGCTCCCACTGAAATGATTTTGACCAGAACTGAGACTGCTGAGCGTCACTGAGCAGCACAGGAGACATCCAGCAATGCCCATGAGCTGGCAGAGATGATTGCTGGCGCTGGCCTGAGCCCTGGGCTGAGAGTTCCAGTGGCAGCAGCAGTGACAGCCACCCCGGCATTGCCCAGAAACAGGAGAAACCGCCCCTGCCCTGCCTTTGGGGAGAATGTCTGCTGTGCATCTCCCAGTTACAGCCCCAGCGCTCCCTGGGCTCCTGCAGACATCAATTCCTTCTGCCTTCCTCACAAGACATCTCCACTCGTTCCATCGTCTGCCTGCTGGGCAATGCTCCCCTCCTTATTGCACAGGGGAGAGCGAGGAACTCTGCAATTGCCTGCACTGAGCTCCTCTCCCATCATCTCCCACTCCTTTCATGGCCTCACCAGCCAGGAGAAACATTCAAGGGGGAAAAAGTGTGCTGTGCTCTAGGCAAGGCCAGAAAGGGGCCTGAAGAGACAGATTTTGGATTAACTCTGGCTGGAGAAAACCAAAGGCAATCAGGATTGCCTCAAAATGAAAACAAGAAAGGAGGGGATTGTTAAAGCCATTTATAGAGTCACATTAAGGTCTGTTCCTCAAGGTTTTGGCTTTTGGCACTTCCGTAAGCAGCACGACAGACTGTGGGCAACTGCGACAGACTGCACAGAGGAGGGGGTTTTTTATAAATAATATAAATAATAAAAAATAGAGATATTATTTTTATATTGTATATTTCTTATATTTATTTGTAATACATATTTATAGATATGGGTGTATATAATATATATTGGTATATTTCTATTTCTATTTTTATATTATTTCTATTATTTATAAAAAAACCCAGCCTATAACCAAATAAAATCAAAAAATCCCCAGTTTATTTTAACTATATTTAAATACTTTTAGATTTACAATCTAGATTTATATGTCGTTGGATATATATATAAAATAGACTATCATTTATATATATTATGGTATGTTACAATAATATACTATATATTATAGTTTTACATATTTATCTATTTGTTTTCTATATTTATGTTTACCACTATCATTTAATATTTATTTTTATATTTATATTTATTTCTACTTTAATCTATATATTAGACCATATCAATTCATTGACCCAACGCATCAGAACCACAAAAATCCTGCGCCTTCGTCAGCACCGGTACGCAGCCCACGCTCATCCATCGCAGCATATCCAAACAAAACCTATTTCTAGGACTAACAGAACAAAGACCCCACGACATTTAACCCTAAGAAAAACTCAAATCAACCAAACTGTCAAGAAGTTTGAAATCCCACTATAACTAGCCCAAAAGCTCCGTACATTCTCATCATAAACTTCCTCCTAAACCAATGGCTCAAAACCCCAAAAAACTCAGATACACATGGAAAATGACAGAACTGCTAGTAAAAACAAACACCAATTAAAAAAATCAAACCAACTCACTAAACTCAAAACCCTACAACTGACCCTAAACATTACTATAAAAACCCCCAAAGCTCTACATTTATGCTAACCCACAAATAATAACCAATCATCTATAAAAATTATTTTAAAATATTAAAAAAGCATTAAAATAAAAAATCTAAACTATTAAAATACTAAAAAATATCACTACCCAAATTTAAAAACATATTGCCTATAAAAACCCACCATATAAATGCCCCTGTCTCAAAAAATAAAACTAAAAAAAAAATCAAACCAGAAAGAAATCGGAACTTAGGAACACTAAAACCAGAACGTTCAAGAAGTTCCACCATATCCCTGATCATACACCAACTACAAACAACATGAAACAATACAAACAATTCTTAAAAACCGCCTTAAAACCACTACATTAAAAACCCTTTCAACAATTCAAAACTGCATTGAACAAAAGCCATCTAATAAATTAACACCCAAAACTCCAGCAGCCCAGCTGGCCCTACCAAATCTCTCTGTTGATACATACAGTAAACAAAACCAAAATCCCAGGAATACCTGTCAGAAGTCTAGGAAAGAAACCTCTTGAAATTAATCCTACCTCAAATACAAACCAACCCGTCCAGAAAGTGAGCTTCACTCAAAAAACTATTTACACAGAGTTAATAAGACCAAGAAATAAAACAACACACCATATACCACCAACAAATACAACAGTGAAGGAAAAAAATCTACTTTTTTTTCTTTTTTATTTTTTAAACTAACTTCTTTTATTAGCCAGAACAAAAGGTTTTGCCAGGACTGTAACATCTTCTCCTTCTCCTTCTGAAATGTCCCTTCTCCTTCCCAAATTCCTTACAACTTCTGAGTTTAAATCCAAGCCAAGAGCAAAATTTGTGCATTTGTGAGTCCGGTGCTCCTGTCAGATTCTGTCTCACTCCACATCTTCTCACACTTTCAGTCTGAACGCTGTCCTGCCCTGATGAGTTTGACAGAAGCATTGGCAAATGTTAAGAGAGCATTTCCCTCCCTGCCTCCCTCGCCAGAGCTGGTTTCCTTAGCGCATTTCAATCGATCCCAAGCCCGCAATGATGCGCGCTCACCTCAAGGCTCACAGCAAGCACGCAGCAGCTCAGGCTGACTTGGCTCCAGGGCTCCGTGCCTTGGATAGCTGAGAAAACTTCCCATGAGCCTCTGTCCCAAGACATTGGAATGCAATTGCCCTGCGCATTTGGTGGCAGCTTTGGGTCCCTCTGGGGGACGGCACCCAGCGTGACCCCCGCCCCTCGCCCGCCCCCCACCTGCTCCTGCACCGCAGTGGGGCTCCCTCTCCTGGGCACCTTGGGGTGCCCCCAACGGCATCAGAGCCCCGAGTCTTCACCCCCCCGCCCTTTTCCTGACCCCCAAAGAAGGCTCAGAACGAATCCGACTGCCCTGGACAGCAGCGCAGCGCTTCCCCCAAGCCCTTCCCACACGTGCATGGCCCCAGCAAGGGATTCTGCTGCAACAAGAAAGCGGGGGCAGCCCCCAGAAGGCTTGAGGTTCCTGCCCAGCCTCGCTGTCACGGGCCGGGGGCAGCGAGAGAGGGAGCGGCACAGACGGCGGGGACGGCCCGGCACAGGGCGGGGGCCGCTCTCAGCGCGATGCCGGCAAAGCCGCAGCTCCGGCGCTGTCGGCCGGGCTGCTTGAGCGGCACGGGGGGATCCGCCGAGAGCCTCCGGCCCCGCGCGGGGACTCCTGCAAGGGCCCAGGGCCGCCGGGCTCCGGCCCTCGGGGCTTTATTCTCCGGCAGCCCGAGCCCCGCGGCTGCGGGGCAAAGAAGGAAAGGGGGCACGGGAAGAGAGGAGCGAGAGCAGGGCATGAGAAAGGGCGGCGAGGGAGCTCGGGCTGTGCAGGAAAGCGGGACGGGAAGGGAAAGACCGGGACGAGGGTACAGGGAGGCTGGGCAGAGGAAGGAGAGAGGGGGAACAGAAGGGAGTAGCGGGCTAGGGACAGGACAGGAAGGAGCCGGGTTTGTGGGGGGAGAGGGAATGGGGGAAAGGGAGCGAGAGAAGGCGAATACGGGGAGAAGGAAGGAGGGCTAGAGAGAGGGACAGGCGGGGAAGCACCCCAGAGCCCCGGCTGCACCCCGAGCCCGGCCCGGCGCCTCGCCCTGCCCGGGATGCTGCGCTCGGCGGAGCTCGGCTCGCTCCGGAGACGCTCGGCTCGAGTCGGCTCTTCGGCTAAACTCGGCTACTGTCGGCTAAACTCGGCTACTGTCGGCTGCATTCGCCTCTTCGGCCGAGCTCGGCTCGCTTCGGCCCAACTCCCAGCCGCTCTCTGCGTTCGGCGCGCCTCGGCTCCGCTCGCCTCGGCTCGGCTCCCTGAGGGCGGGCGGGCAAGCGCCGCCGCCTCACGTTCAGCTCGCCCGGCTCGGGGCTCTCCCGCTGCCGCGTCCCGCGGGCGGCCCGGCCATGGCGCGGACACGACCGGGAGCGCGGGCTCGGGCAGGAGCTCATTAGGCTGGGACCGCACTGGCGCTAATTAGCGCGCACGAGAGCGGCAGGCTCGCTTCGCCTGAGCTCGGCTCGCTTCGCTCCAGGCAGCCTCGGAAGCCTCGCCTCGGTTCGCTCGAGGCCGTCAGGGTCGGCCGCTCTCGCCTTGCTTCGGCCGAGCTCGTGCGATTCCCCCGAAGGCGGCGTCGTTCGGTTGTGTTTTTAGAAATATCTTTCTCTATCGATTGTATCTTTCTATAGTTAGATTTATATTTCTAGAATACTTCTATTAATCCAAATAAAAACCCCATCTCTAACCAAATAAATACAATAAATGCCTTCTTTTAAACGATATTGAAATATTTTTATTTATACTTTGTAGAATTACATTCACATTTATATTTATAGTTTCTTTTGATGCAATCTATTAATAATTATCTATAATATCTATAAAATTCTAGTCATGTATTTAAATTATTATTTATATTATGTATTGTATCTACTGCTGCAACTGATTTTTTCTTCTACTTTTAAACTGTATGTATTTATGATATATTTCTAGACTTAGTTTTCTACCTTCATATTGTTTGTATTTATAATTTTTATAATCAAAACCCTGCCTATTGACAAGTAAAAAAACCCCACTTTATTTAACGACTTAAAAACTATTTTTATATTTATAATTTTCCTATTTCTATTTATAATTTGCTCTCTAGTACGTGATAACATACCTGCTCCTGCACCGCAGTGGGGCTCCCTCTCCTGGGCACCTCGAGGTGCCCCCAACGGCATCAGAGCCCCAAGTCTTCACCCCCCCTTTGCCTCTAGTTAGAAACTACACTGGAACTTTTTTCTGGAAACAAAGACACGACCTAAATCCTCTCCCCATGTCCTAGACAGATAGATGTTCAGTTCTTAGTTGACTGGGCAGCAGTTTCTTCAATAGAACGAGAAACAATATGGAAACGTTTTAGCTACAAGCAAATAGGCAAATCTGAACAAGGTCCTGGTGGCCAGCCGCTGCAGTTATTTTGAAGCAATTTTTTAAACAATCAAGTACTGATCCCACAAAAAATAAAGCAAAAAGCTGACTACTGGCTAAGAAAGAAGGAAAAATTAACTTTTGACGACAACAACAACATTCCAAGGACACAGGCTTTTTTCCAATCTCATACCTTATTACTACCTCTCTTGGGAATTCTCATCGTGGATCCCAAAAGGAATAAATCCCTCAGCGTGTCCTAAAGCACCAAGGAGCTACCTACAAGTGAAGGTGGCTACTTTCAGTGCAGACACAGCTGATGACACAGCAGTAGCGCAGTTCTATGCTGCCCAGGGATAATACTGTCTCCTCTTCTCCAGCAGCTGACTCTCTCCTGCCATGGTTTCTGTAAATGCATCAGAGCACGACCTTAAACACAAACAGGCAAGAAAACACCATCAGAAGTCTTGCATGAAGCACTACAAGAAGGGTTCCAAGCAGAGACCAACAGAATTTCAAGGAAGCAGTATGCAATTAAACCACCTCAGACTCGTTCAAGTATCCGGCAGGTAGATGGAACCAAAATGGAACCATTCAGAAACGACAAAGAAAACCTCCCCAAGTATTTATACAGGAGTCCTTAACGTCAGAAATGGGATGACAGGTTATGTTCAGATAAGATGAATGTTTATTTGGATGTAGAAATAAACTTCTCTCATGGTCCTTTGCCAAAAAATAGAACCTACAAGTGAACACCTACACCTGCCTAAAAAGACCTAACGAGCCCCTGGCAGCCACCGGCATCAAAGCACAGGGGATGTTTCTAATCCAGGCTAAGGAGAACAATATCACCTTTTGTTCTCTCCAGTTTGTTTCCTCTGCAGTCCTATTTGCTTCTTATGATTTTTACACTCTCTGTATCTTCTCGGGCAGCGCTGAGTCTGACGACCAGGATACGAGAGTCCTTCCCTGCCCTACGGAGAGAACCAGGAAAAAAAGTTAAAAAAAGAACAGGGCAGTTTGAAGTTAATACTTCCGACGAGAAGCAGCACCTGACAAACA
This sequence comes from Molothrus aeneus, assembly GCF_037042795.1. Classification (NCBI taxonomy): domain Eukaryota; kingdom Metazoa; phylum Chordata; class Aves; order Passeriformes; family Icteridae; genus Molothrus; species Molothrus aeneus. The sequence continues at coordinate 180,353 of NW_027099232.1, forward strand.
GAGTGAACAAAGCGTGACACCTCCCTGGGGACAGAAGACTTACAAACTCTCCGGGATTTACAATCCCAGTAACCAAGCCCTTCAGCACAGCAGCCAAGTGTCCCATTAGGTGGTGCTGCACCAAGGAATGATCCGAGAGGTTCCAAAGAGTGAAACGCACGTTATTTTCCAAAGACACAAAATCTTGCAAAATACCAAAACTACAATAGATCTAAACTACAGGGCAAGAGTACAAGTGTTAACTTGAGGAGCTGGAACCATCCAGTGAGCAACTGCTACCTGGATCCTCAACAGAGTTTGAGGAACCCTCCAGGATACAGAAGGGTTTTCCCCAGAAATTACACAGGCTGAGTTTTGATACAAGTACACTGGCCAGATGCTCAGAAACGTCACCCATCCTCCTCCAGGTGTCCTGAGAGAGCTGCGAATGGCTCTCACGTGGTTTGAGCTGGTTCTGTAAGGGCTCAGGGTGAATTTCACCAGATGCAACCAAACTGGGCAACACCCAGTGGGACAGAAGGAACCCAAAGCTTGTTTTACCCAAAGCTTGGGTAAGCAGAGCTCCAGCAAATACTGAGGACACGGACAGAACAGGGTAACAAATAATAAACATACCTTTTTTTTTTTTTTTTTTTCAGATGAGCAAAACAATTAAGGAGAAGGTGGAAAACTCACCATGACTGAACATTTCATCACCTGTAAGCTGACCATCCTTAGCATAGAGGATTCCAAATTTAAAATTCACCGATCCCTGGGAAATAAAACCAGATATTGTATGATAAACAGTCAAACAGAAGACGTAAAAATTTGTTTCCTCTAATCTTGGCATACATCCTACACATCAGAACATACATTTTATACCATCTCCCAATACACAATAATTTACCTTTAAACTTTGATAGTATAGCATAAAATCATTAACTTAGATTGGTGATCTATTATTATTAAGTTGGTGCTTCAAGTTATTTTTGCTGTCAGGTTCAAAAAAACATTACTTCTTTTTACTGTAACGAGCAATTGATTTAGAAGTCATCAAAAGCCCATCAAAATACAAAGCTGCATTCACCGGACGGGTCTGTGAGCAAGAAGTAGTCAGGCTTGTACTCACCTCTTGCCCTTCAACAACCAATAAATCCTGTCAACAAAAACAGCATCTTCAGCCCCCTCCTATTAAAGATTCTACAAGGATGATGGTTTTATTTGTGTTTAGAAGTTTGGATTTGAAATGGCCAGTTCAATGGATAAAGAGACAGTTTAAGTAGTATTAGATTATTATTATTATTATTATTATTATTATTATTATTATTATTATTATTATTATTATTATTATTATTATTAGCTACTGGAAGAAACAAACCAGTGGTATCTATACTTAATTACTTCTATTTCCAGGAAATCATAAAGAAAAAGAACCAAACAAAGAAAAGTCACTTCCTACCTTTTGTATCTCAGGATGAAAAATGTCTCTTGGGCTCTTCTCCAGTTTCTCCAGACTCCTGGCACTGAAATGCAAAGGAACGAGTGCTTTAGAGGAGGGCAAGTGCACATTCCAACCCCGAACCACCAACCGATTGCAGTTACAGCGCTTACAAAATGAATCGTTCCCAGAGCCTCTGGGAAATGGAACGGTTGGTGCAACTGCCATTTCTTCCCCAAAATACTAACTTCCAACACTTCCTAAACTTAGTTTGCATTTTAAAAACAGAAATTAGGGAGACTCAGGGTGGAGATCAGGTTGAAATTGATTTCCTTCTAAAGCACAGGGCTCTGTTCCATCACCCTTCACTTTGGCTCCACACAGAATCACGGGGAGCATTTTAGGAGGGCTCAAGAACCAATTCTATTTCTCTCTTTTTTCTAGTTCTCTCTCTTCCTAAATCATTCAAGGCAAGTCAAATGAAAAAGGACAAGTTCAGCATCAAATGCACACTTTTTCCCTTTGTCTGCTCAAGAACAGGCTTTAAAACCACTTCTTGCTGCCTTCAACGATTAAGACTTGTAAAACCCTTTTTACATGTTGGATAGGTTTATCATAAAAACCACAGAACGCAAGCTCTGAATTACAGGAAAAGGTACACAGGCAAATATCTAAACTGATGGTGGCTTGTCAATCCATACCTTAATGGAGATTGCACTGAGAATGGTTTTGTGGGACTCCAAGGGAGACAGATTTTCTGAGTACCCTGAAAACAAGAAAAGCTGGGATATATTACAGGACATACCCACTTGTTCTGCATATTCAAATAGGATTATTAATAAAAACAATTAAGTTAAAAAAGAAGGAAGAAAACCAAGGTAATTTTACTCAGCTATATTTACTGCCGATTTAGAGAAAAAAATAGTCACGGGTGCTGCAAAGAAAAAAAAAGTGAACCAGAAACGCCTACAGTAGAACTTTAAAACAATTGCTTGGATAAAAGCAGCTCATGGAACATGAAGTAGAAAAAAAGCGAAACCAGTATCAGACCTGCCTATTTTCTTACCATTGCACAAGAAAAATCCGACAAGCGGTATAAAGTCACTGCCTAAAACCGATCCTAGGATGTAACCAAGAACAATTGAGGCATTTGCTAATCTAAACGGAAACCTTTTCCGGACCCTAGTGTCAAATCACACGTTTTGTCTTGCAGCAGCTCGAGGCTGGAGAGCATTTCCCCTGGGGGTCGGGAGGGTAGGGGCACAAGGGGCTGAGTTTGCGGATCGCACCTGTGCCAGCAGAAGGATCCAGCCCGGCGCTCCTTGCGCTCGCCATTCTCCGGGCCATCGCTGTGCTTTACTGCTCAGCGATGCCGCTCCATCTGTTTGCGTGGAAGAAAGAGCCACGAGCACTGAGGCACTCAGCAGCCGTGTCATTCCAGCCGCTCGTCCGCCCCCGCCCGCAGCAGCGGCAGCAGCCCGAGGGACACGGCTGCAGCTCGGCGGCTCCCGCGCCTCCGCCAGCCGCCGCACAGTGACCGCGGCAGCGCCCGGCGCCGCTCGCCCGGGGCGGCTCCTGCAGCTCCCGGCCCGCGGCAGCAAAGCACCGCCTGGCGCTCCGCCATCGGCGGGCGGCAGCGCGCCCCGCCCGAGCTGAGCCCCCGCCACCGGGACCGCTGAGCGAGGCCGAGGCACCGGGCGGACGCCCCTTCCGCGCCGCTCGGCTCCGTGCGGGCGGCCGGCCGGAGGCTTCGCCCCTCCAGCGTCGCTGCCGCGGCTCCGTCCCGCGCGGGAGAGGCGCCGGGAGCTCCCCGCGCCCAGCCCGCTCCCCCGGCGCGCGGCCGCCTCGGCCCGCCAGCCATTCACATGGCGCGTCGGCCGTTGCGTCAGACGCCGCGCTTTACGGCCGCAGGGCCTGCCGGGAGTTGTAGTCTCGGACTGACAGCCACCGCTCCGTTTTCCGCCACCGGGAGCTGCGGTCCCGCCGGGGGATCAAACGGCTCCTTCGCTCCTGGGCGCGGAAGCACCTTAGGCAGCACCGCCCCTCCCGAATGTCCTTTCTTTTCCACTCCAACTCTTTTTTCTGTTTTTCACTCTGTTTTTTCACCCCTTTTTCCACTTTCGCTCTTTCTTTTTCACTCTCACCCTTTTCCTTTTTCATTTTTTTTCTTCCTTTCTCTTCCTTCCTTTTTTTTTCTTCCTTTCCTTTTTCCTTTTCTTTCTTTCTGTCTGTCTTTCTTTCTTTCTGTCTTTCTCTTTCTGTCTCCCTTTCTCTATTTCTTTCTCTCTCTCTCTCTTTCTTTCTTTCTGTCTCTCTCTCTCTTTCTCTCTCTTTCTTTCAGTCTATCTATTTCTTTCTCTCTTTCTTTCTTTCTCTCACTCTCTTTCTGTCTCCTTCTTTCTGTCTCTATTTCTTTCTCTCGTTCTTTCTCTCGCTCTCTTCCTGTCTCTCTCTTTCTTTCTGTCTCTCTCTATTTCTTTCTCTTTCTTTCTCTCGCTCTCTTTCTCTTTCTTTCTGTCTCTCTCTATTTCTTTCTCTCTTTCTCTCGCTCTCTTTCTGTCTCTATTTCTTTCTCTCTCTTTCTTTCGCTCTCTTTCTGTCTCTTTTTGTCTGTCTTTCTCTATTTCTTTCTCTCTCTCTTTCTTTCTCTCGCTCTCTTCCTGTCCCTCTCTTTCTTTCTTTCTGTCTGTCTCTATTTCTTTCTCTCTCTCTTTCTTTCTTTCTCTCGCTCTCTTTCTGTCTCTTTCTTTCTGTCTCTATTTCTTTCTGTCTCTCTCTTTCTGTCTCTCTCTTTCTGTCTGTATTTCTTTCTCTCTCTCTTTCTTTCTCTCACTCTCTTTCTGTCTCTATTTCTTTCTCTCTCTCTTTCTTTCTTTCTCTCGCTCTCTTTCTGTCTCTTTCTTTCTTTCTTTCTTTCTTTCTTTCTTTCTTTCTTTCTTTCTTTCTTTCTTTCTTTCTTTCTCTCTGTCTCTCTCTCTCTTTCTTTCTTTCTCTCTTTAATCATTTCTCTCTTTCTTTCCCTGTATTTCTAATCTTGGATTTCCATTCTAGCTTTAGAATAAAAAAGCAGCAGTAGAAACGTTCAGGCTACCGGGGAGTGCAAAAAACCCCAAAACGGTAATGATTTTAGGAAAATTATTTCCTCCATGGGAGCTGAAATTTTCTACAGCTGCAGGTGACATAGAGCTTTTATTTCTTCTTCTAGATAGTTGATACTTAATACTCTATTTATACAGCGCCCCCTGCCGCCTGCTTTGGCGCACTGCAGGCACAGCGCCCCCTGCCGTCTGCTTTGGCGCACTGCAGGCACAGCGCCCCCTGCCGTCTGCATGGGCGCACTGCAGGCACATCGCCCCCTGCCGTCTGCTTTGGCGCACTGCAGGCACAGCGCCCCCTGCCGTCTGCTTTGGCGCACTGCAGGCACAGCGCCCCCTGCCGTCTGGACCGGCGCACTGCAGGCAGAGTGCCGCCTAATGACGTCAGCCCGTCGACACGGCGCTCCGTCCCGGACACGCCCACTCGGGAGGCCGTCGCGATCTTGTGCGGCATTCAGTGACGGCCACGGCGCTGCCAGCCTATATGGCACAGTTTTACGGCAGTCGCGCTTTACGGCAGTTTTGCGACAGTCGCGCTTTACGGCCCCTTTTACGACAGTCGCGCTTTACGGCCCCTTTTGCGACAGTCGCGCTCTACGGCCCCTTTTGCGACAGTCGCGCTCTACGGCCCCTTTTGCGACAGTCGCGCTCTACGGCCCCTTTTACGACAGTCGCGCTTTGCGGCCCCTTTTGCGACAGTCGCGCTTTACGGCCCCTTTTACGACAGTCGCGCTTTACGACCCCCTTTTCGACAGTCGCGCTTTACGGCCCCGTTTGCGACAGTCGCGCTTTACGGCAGTTTTGCGACAGTCGCGCTTTACGGCACCTTTTGCGACCGTCGCGCTTTACGGCACTACCCTTTATGGAAATTTTATGGTACTTTACAGCACTTTACGGTTTTTATTTTGTTTTTAATTTATTTTAAATTTATTTTAATTTTTTAATTTTATTTTTTACTTACTGTTTATTTTAAATTTTTCTATTTTTAAAGCTTTTTATTTTATTTTTAAAATTTTATTTACTTATTATTTTTAATTTTTCTATTTTTAAAGCATTTATTTTTTATTTTTATTTTTTATTTAAATTTTATTTTTTATTTTTAATTTTTCTATTTTTAAAGGTTTTTAGTTTTTTTTATTTAGTGCTGCCCAGACCAACTCAAGCGGGTGATTGTGGTGGTGTTTGAGGGTCTTGCATTACGGCACTACCTTTTATGGAACGATTACAGCACTTTACAGCACGTTACAGTTTTTATTTTGTTTTTCATTTATTTTAAATTAATTTTGTTTTTTTTAATTTTACTTAATTTTTATTTTTAATTCATATATTTTTAAAGCATTTTTATTTTTTTAATTTTAGTTTTTATTTACTTATTATTTTTAATTTTTCTATTTTTAAAGCTTTTTTTAAATTTTATTTTTTATTTAATTTCTATTTTTACTTTTTCTATTTGTAAAGCTTTTATTTTATTTTTTTATTTTTTATTTTTAATTTTTCTATTTTTAAAGCTTTTATTTTATTTTTCTATTTTTTATTTACTTAGTTTTAATTTTTCTATATTTAAAGGTTTTTATTTTATTTTTTTAATTTTATTTTTTATTTACTTACTATTTTTAATCTTTCTATTTCTAAAGCTTTTTATTTTAATTTTTTAATCTTATTTTTTATTTTAGTTTTAATTTTTCTACTTTTAAAGCATTTATTTTCTATTTTTATTTTTTATTTAATTTTTATTTTTATTTTTTTTATTTTTAGAGCTTTAAATTTATTTTTTAATTTTATTTCTTATTTTCCTATTTTTATAGCTTTTATTTTATTATTCTAATTTTATTTTTTATTTATTTTTTATTTTTAATTTTTCTATTTTTAAAGCATTTATTTTATTTTTTAATTTTATTTTTTATTAAATTTTTATTTTTAATTTTTCTATTTTAAAAGATTTTATTTAATTTTTTAAATTTAATTTTTTATTTTTTATTTTTCTATTTTTAAAGGTTTTTAGTTTTTTTTATTTACTACTGCCCAGACCAACTCAAGCTGGTGATTGTGGTGGTGTTTGAGGGTCTTGCATTACGGCACTACCTTTTCGGGAACTCTTACAGCACTTTACAGTTTTTGTTTTTCATTTATTTTAAATTAATTTTGTTTTTTTAAATTTTATTTAATTTTTATTTTTAATTTTTTTATTTTTAAAGCATTTTATTACATTTTATTTGGTGCTGCCCAAACCTGCTGTAGTGGATTTTTATACTTTGTAATACGTTGAAGTCATTTTGTTTTGTATCCCCATATTTTTCCCAAATGGTTTATCCCAAACTGTACCCCCCTCCTTCTACCTGTGTTATCCTCTCCCGGGATGAGATCATCCCCAAATGCCCACCCTGCCTCTCTGTCAATCACTCAGCCTCCCATCCCCTCCATCCAGAAGTTTCGGTCCAAGTCGTCGAGTGATCAGCCAGAGGCCAGGGGTCAGCCCCCCAAGCCTTGCCCCATACGCTGTCCTGTATGTCTGGATCCCCCAGCATCCATCCCTTAGGGTCACTTAATGGTTGGTAGGATGTTATCTACTTTTGGTTTCCACCTCCCTTTAAATGTGACCTTGACACATCTCCCGGGGCTCTCGGCAGGAGGCCCCTGAGGTGCAGGAGCTCCTTTGGGACTCCTAATAAAACCTTGGATTAACCCCTGCTAAGAGTCAGCCCTTTATCATCTACCGCTGTCTCTGGTGTCTCTTGTGCTGCACAGGGGCCCAGCCCAGGTGCCCTCAGCACCCTCGGGGCACACACAGAGAGTGTCTCCCCCCAGCCCAGGTGCCCTCAGCACCCTCGGGGCACACACAGAGAGTGTCTCCCCCCAGCCCAGGTGCCCTCAGCACCCTCGGGGCACACACAGAGAGTGTCTCCCCCCAGCCCAGGTGCCCTCAGCACCCTCGGGGCACACACAGAGAGTGTCTCCCCCCAGCCCAGGTGCCCTCAGCACCCTCGGGGCACAGAGGGTGTCTCCCCTCTCTCAGCCGTGTCGGGGCTGCCCCCCCGGTGTCTGCCGACTCAGGACCGGCCGAGGGTTACTGAGAGGCTCGCACAAACCCGCTCAGCTGCTGATTGTGGTGATGAGGGTCCCCAGGACGAGGGAAGAGACGAGAATCTTGACTCCACCTTTCAGAAGGCTGAAATATTATTTTATCATCTCTATTATATTAAAAGAAAATGAGATAGTAGAACTATACTAAAAGAGCAAGGAGACATCAGAAAGCTGGAAAGGAATGAATAATAAAAACCTGGGACTGCTCACAGCCCCGACGCAGCTGGACCATGATTGGTCATCAAGTAGAAACAATGCACAGGAGACCAATCCAAGATGCCCCTGTTGCTAAACCATCTCCAGCCCACACTCCACAGCCAGCAGATTGTTACTGGTTCCATTTCTGTTCTGAGGCTTCTCAGGAGAAAAATCCCAGCAAAAGGATTTTCATCAAACACGTCAGTGCCAGGTGATGGCACAGGCAGCATCGGCCGGCCGAGGTCACTGTGTCATCACTGCCAGCCCAGGTGTCACAGCAAGGAGGAGAGGGTTCACGCTGTGCTCACCCTGCAATACAGAGCAATACAACACAACACACATATTAACACAAGATGATAACCTTTTTCTATTTTCATTACATGTGGATTTATTGTTATAGGAAACCCAAACCAACAAAAGCACACAAAAAACAACACTCATCTACCATTAACACCCCCCTTCAGATGACACACGAAGTCACCATCCCTCTCATCACAACTGCTAAATTACACCCCAGCAATCATTGGTCCTCGGGAACGTGGTTTCCGGGAGCCTCAAAAAAATCCTCCTCCTTGACAAAAAAACCCCGGTCCCTGGACAGTCTGTGCCCAAACTTTGGTGATGAACGTCGCCTCACAGACTGACCGGGACCGAGGAAAAAAAAAAAAACAGCCGGGGGGGGGGGGGGGGGGGGGGAACCCAGCTGGGGATTTTTTATTCTAAATTTAAAAATGAGTTAAAAAACTTGAAAAGCAAAAGTCACACACACAAGGTTAAATCCAGTAATCCAGTCAGCATGCGCTGACACATGCGGAGACGAGCAGACGCAGACAGACACAGACACGTGCTCTCACACACGCTCACACGCTCTTCCCACTTACACGCTCGCTGCAGCCCTTACTCGAGACGCTGGACAACGTGCTTGACACATCTTCTGGCTGCGCTCCTTGACGTCAAATGGTAGATTCTGGGGAAATCGGCAGCCTCAGGGACCTGTGAGACGACAGGAAGCGGTCAACGAGTGGCTATCTGACAGCTAGGACTTGTCTGCACTCTGGACCAGTAAGTTTTCTACCCAAAATTCCATAAAAGACAGATGAACAGTAAAGTTTTTATAACTCTTCTACCTAACTGTGACTATGTGCCCTGGCAGGGCAGCTCCAACCTTAAGTGGTACAATATAAGTACACACAACAATGTAAGTCGATGCATACAGTGCAAGTGTACATAGAGTGTAGGTACGTACAGTATAAGCCAGCACAGGTACACACAATATAAAAGACAGGACTTGAGATAACTCGCTGGAAGATGAATTCTTGAGTCCTATACCCTTGAGAAGATGGAACTTATAGAAGTACTGCAGTCACATGAGGAGGGTGCAAGACACTCCCTCTAGCAGTCCAAGAGAAGGGCATGGAAAAAAAGGCACTACCAAAGCTGGTAGTGAGAAGGAAGATGGATGTGAACATCTTGTCCGTTTGAGACATTCCTGTCTCAAAGAGTAAAAATGTAAAGATGCCAGAAGAAGGGATATCCAGAAAGGAACGTGAGTAGAACACGGCCTATATGGCACAGAATAGTGCCGATAAAGCATCGAGACGTAACAAAGGCCTATGACATGGAAGACAACGGACACAGACACGGACAACATAACATAGACACAGGTGACATAACACAGAGACAAGTGGCAACTGCCTGGCACTGTCCCCTTAGGGACCCGAGATGCCTAGCGCAAGATGAGCCAGAGGCTGATGATGCCAAAGGAAAGGAAGCCCTATGACGATAGCACGTGATGATGAAATGTAACTCGTTAAAAGAAGTTACTGCCACAGCAGTTAAGAGGATGCTCGAGAGGCTCAGCGAGCCTAGAGAAGGAAGCCGACGGCCGGGTGACCGTGGCGATAGCTCCGGACCTGAAGGCGAGCTACTCAGGGGAAACATCCGTGACCATGTTGAGTCGAGGAAGGCGGACGACGCAAAGTACACAAAAATGTGGAGATGGGTCGGAACTGCCCTGCCCAGCAAAGGCCCTGGCGAGGCTGAGGGGAAACCCTCTCCCTTTACTTCCAGACAGCCCACCCCACTACAGACCTCTCCGCTAAGCTGACAACTGATTGCCTTCTGTGATAGTAAAGGTTTGTCCCCTTCTCCCAACCACTGGCCCCGACACTTAGCTTTTGGAAGATGAGAGGACAAAATCCATCCTCGGTCGGACGTGGATGTTGAAATGTGCTCCGTGTGTGCCTCGGTGCTGTCCTTTCCAACCTTTGGCTACGAGGCTCCTCAGGGTACCTAAGACAAAACAGAAAAGGTGACTATTGCCCTCAAAAACAGTAACCCCCAGGGCTCCTCCGCACCCCCGCCCCGGCTCACCTCAAATCTTGATTTGACTCCAGAGGGTGCCCAGAAGATACCTGCAAAAAGAAAAGGTACACCCTTAGCATGCTGCTGTGTAACGCTCACCTATGAGTCAGCCTGCCTAAACCCCGACTCACCTGCCCTCCTCCGTTCCTTGGCATGCCTAGGGCAGCGACAGCACCTGCAAAGAAACAAAGCAGAAAAGCATGCTGAGACACTGTGAAAACACAACCTCCCAAATCTGACAAGGATGCCACACTGATACCTTAAGCTGCACACACGTGGAATGGGCATGCTCGGCCAGGATAGATGGCAAGCGGACCACCTAAAATAATAAAAAAAAAGTGGAGATGCTTAGAGCTGCACCAGAAACTGAGACATCAGCAAAAACAACTGCTTCTGTACACTACTCAATGCTCACCTCGCCCACTCGGCCTTGACTGCTGCTCTCAGCCTTGACTTCCTAAAAAGAGAGACAAAGAAGACTGCTCTAACAGCCATCATTTATGCTCCCTCTGCAGAGACAAACAGTGACTGACCTGCTCGGGGGAATCCCCTCACCCAAGATGGGGGGCTCTGCCCTGGATTTTATCCTTCTGCACCTGAAAGAAAGGACAAAAGTCAAAGAGCTGCAGGCTAACTTAAGAGCTCCAGACATCTTGTGTCCACCTACAAATCCCACCTAGAGTCCAACTACACCCCACATTACAAACATCAAGTCCCCGGGACTTCGCCTATTGCACCAGGCTATGCAGCAGGGCAGAGCAGCTCCGGCACAAATGTGTGCGCAGACACCCGTGACACAGGACAGGACGTGACAGACAGGGGGGACACAACAGGAACAGAAATCTCCGGGTAAGGAAAATGACAGCGAGCACCGAGAGGACGCAAAATTAGAAGACCGAGGTGAAACTGATGGCGGGCTGATGAAGTTCAGAGAACCCTGGAGGAACAAGACGCTAAGTGAATGATTTATTCCAAGAACTGCAAAGATGGATGCCCGAGAATCCTACGGTCAGAAGCCTCTACCTGTCCCCACATTCTTTCAAGTCCTAATCCATCATAACAGAACCTTGCAGGGTGCAGCTGTCTGTACAGCTCAGAACAAGACCTGACAAGACATCTGACTGGATGCTTCGAAGAAGAGTTGCCATTCTGATACCTGTCTGAGCTACCGAGTTAAAAGTTCCATGGCATCGGTGCCAGGGCAAGGAACGCTGAGAGTACAGATGCTAAGACTGGTGCCAAGGTTTCTGACATGCCCCTCAAAGGGCTATGATAAACAACACATAATACACAAAAGACAAGGGACACAATACACACCGGGACTGCTCTGCCCTGCTCACCTCAGCACTGGGATCAAAAGTGAGATTTTGCTTTTATGGGGCCTAAGGGGCCACTTCATGGACACTCCTCACCGCCAAAGAGGACTCAAACCACCCCCTCCCAGTAATTCCCAAACCAGCACCCTGCTTTCATCCCCCATGGGGGTCGTGGCCCTCTACTTCTCTCTCAGACATCTGGGGATGCCGGTCTCAGGTGCGAACAAAGGCCACCTCGTCAGCTGGGAAGGTCCTGCTGGCACCGGGCTGGTGTCTCTTAGACAGCTAGATTAAAGAAAACCAAACATCAAGGCCGGATCGTGGCACCACATCGGCCAAAACCCCACAAGCCTGCGACTCACCCTTCTCCTAAGAAGGCCCGGCTCCTCGGGCCGCACGCTCCAGCCGCGCTCGGAGGCCGACGCCGTCGTCGTGGGGTACGCCTGGGTTAAGAGGACAGGAGGGGACGTGGCATTGCTGAAACCTGAGCGGACCCTCGCTCCTCCTCCCTACTTCCCTGACTCACCGCAACTCCACGGCAGTTCCTGATGGCTGCCTGGAACGCAGGGCTCGTGAGAGCGGCAAACCCGGTCCGTCGGCCCGTTGGGGATGGGAGCTTGGCATGCTCCGAGCAGATGGCCTAAGGAACAAAAACGAGAATGGAGACTTAGACTTGCCCCAGGAATTGAGACCTCAGCAACAAGCAAGGCTACTGCTCACTGCTCACCTTACCCTCTTGAACTTGACTGCTGAGATCCAGCTATACTTCCTAAAAATAAAGACAAAGAACAGCGCAGTAACAGGGCCACACTTGACACTCCCCCTGCACAGACAAATGGTGACGGACCTGCTCAGGGGAACCCCCTCACCCAGGAGGGGGTGCTCTGCCATGGATGCAATGCATCTGTACCTGCAAGAGAGTTAGAACATATGTCAAACACCTGCAGGATGACTCAAAAGCTGCAAACACCTTATATCAATCTAGGAACAGCATCTAGAGTCCAAGTACACCCCACATGAAAAATTTCAACCCCCCAGGGCTTGTCCTATTACACCAGGCTATGCGGCAGGGCAGAGCAGCTCCGGCACAAATACGTGCGGACACCCGTGACACAGGACACACAGGACACGACAAACAATGGGCACACAACACGGACAGAAATCTCTTGGCAAAAAGGATAACTGCAAGGACCGAGAGCATGCCAAATGAGATGACAGAGGTGAGACTGATGGCAAGCTGATGTGGCTCAGAAAACCCTGGAGGAACAAGATGCTAACTGAATGATTTATTCCAAGAACTGCAAATATGGATGCCCGAGAATCCTACGGTCAGAAGCCTCTACCTGTCCTCACATTCTTTCAAGCCCTAATCTGCCATAATGGATCCTGGCAGGGCATAGCTGTCCGTACAGCTCAGAACAAGACCTGACAAGACATCTGACCGGATGCTTCCAAAGAGAGATGCAATTCTGATACATGTCTGAGCTCCCCAGGCAAAGGTTGTATGGCATGGGTGGCGGACCAAGAAATGCAGAAATCACAGAGGATAAAAACAATGCCAAGGTTTCTGACAGGCCCCTCAAAGGGCTAAGGTAAGAGACATGAGATACCCAAACAACACACAAGGCACGATAGACAAGGGACACAATACACACCGGGACCGCTCTGCCCTGTGCACCGCAGCACTGGGATCAAAAGTGAGACTTGGCTTTTATGTGGCCTAAGGGGCTGCTTCATGGACACCCCCCCACCTCCAAAGTGGACTCAAAAACCCATCCCAGTATTTCCCAAACCAGCACCCTGCTTTCATCCCCCCTGAGGGTCCTAGCCCTCTACTTCTCTCTCAGACATCCGGGGATGCCGGTCTCAGGTGCGAAGAAAGGAAACCTCGTCAGCTGGGAAGGTCCTGCTGGCACCGGGCTGGTGTCTCTTAGACAGCTATATTAAAGAAAACCAAACATCAATGCCGGATCGTGGCACCACATCGGCCAAAACCCCACAAGCCTGCTACTCACCGTGCTCCTAAGAACGCTCAGCTGCTCGGGCCGCACGCTTCGGGCACGCTCAGAGACCGAGGCCGTCGTCACAGGGGGTGCCTGGGTTAAGAGGAGATGAGGTGATTTGGCACGGCTGAAACCTGAGTGGACCCTCGCTCCTCCCCCCTACTTCCCTGACTCACCACAACTCCTCAGCACTTGCCGGAGGCCACCTGGATGGCACCTTTAAATAGAAAAGTTCAGGGCTTCATCACCAAGTCCTGTAATGCATCCACAGGACTCACATTTGCAGGAAACCCGGTGCATCGGCCGGTTGGTGACGGGGGCTTGGCATACTCCGAGTGGATTGCCTAAAGCGCACAAACGAGAATGGAAGCTTAGAGCTGCACCAGAAATTGAGACCTGAGCAATAACAACTACTTCTCTCCACTGCTCACCTTGACTGCTGGCATCCACATTTGCTTCCTAAAAAGAAAGACAAAGAACAGTGCTGTAACAGATGCATCATTTACACTTCTGCTGCAGAGACAAACGGGGCCTCACCTGCGCGGGGGAAACCCCTCACCTGGGATGGGGCCCTCTGGCACACATTTAATCCATCTGAATCTGAAAAAAAAGTTAGGACAAAACTCAAACTGTTGCAGGATAACTTAGGAGCTCCAGACGTCTTGTGTCCATCTACAAATCCCATCTAGAGTCCAACTACACCCCACATTACAAACTCCCAGGAACTTCCCCTATTGCACCGGGCTATGCGGCAGGGCAGAGCAGCTCCGGCACAAATGTGTGTGCTGACACCCGTGACACGGGACAGGACGTGACAGACAGGGGGGACACAACAGGGACAGAAAGCTCCTGGCAAGGAAAGTGGCTGCAAGGACTGAGAGAATGCAAAAGGAGATGACCGAGGTGAGACAGATGGCAAACTGATGAGGCTCAGAGAACCCTGGAGGAAGATGCTGGCTGAAGGATTTATTCCAAGAACTGCAAAGATGGATACCCAGGAATCCTACGGTCAGAATCCTCTCCCTAACCTCGCATTCTTACAAAGCCTAATCCGTTGAAATGGAGCATTGAGGAGCACGGCTGTCCGTGCAGCTCAGAACAAGACCTGAAAAGCCACCCGACTGGATGCTTCCAAAGAGAGATGCAATTCTGATGCCTGTCGGAGCTCCCGAGTCAAAAGTTCAATGGCCTGGGTACCAGGCCGAGGAATGCAGAGATTACAGATGCTAACAATGATGCCAGGGTTTCTGCTAGGCTCCTCAAAGGCCTAAGGTAAAGGACATGACACATCCAACCACACAGAACACTCAATAGACAATTGACACAGTACACACCGGCACTGCTCTGCCCTGCGCACCTCAGCACTGAGATCAAAAGTGAGACTTTGCTTTTATTTCCCCCCCAGGCCTAAGGGGCCGCTTCGTGGACACCCCCGTCTCCAAAGCGGACTCAGAAACCCCTCCCGGTGGGTCCCTGCACTGCGCCCTGGTTTCATCCCCTCTGTGGGTCGTAGCCCTCTACTTATCTCTCAGGCATCTGGGGATGCCGGTCTGTGTCAGGTGCAAAGGAAGGCTGCCTCGACAGCTGGGAAGGTCCTGCTGGCACTGTTGTTAAACAGCTTCCTGTTGTTTCTTCGTCTGCTCCAATAAAGAAAACGAAATATCAATGCATAACCTCAGCAGCACATTGGCCAAAACCCAACAATTCTGCCACTCACTCTTTTCCCAAGAATGCCCGGCTCCTGGGGCCGCACGCTTCAGCCGCACTCGGAGGCTGACGCCATCGTCGTGGGTACGCCTGGGCTAAGAGGAGACGAGGTGATGTGGCGCTGCTGAAACCTGAGCGGAGCCTCGCTTCTCCTCCCTACTTCCCTGACTCACCACAACTCCTCGGCCATTGCTGAAGGCTGCCCTGGTGACACCTTTAAACAGAAAAGGCAGAGGCTTCATCGCCGAGTCCCGTGATACTTCCCCAGGGCTCGGGAGAGCGGCACACCCGGCGCATTGGCCGGTTGGTGACTGGGGCTCGGCGTACTCCGAGTGGATTGCCTAAAGCGCAGAAACAGGAACAGATGCTTAGAGCTGCACCAGAATGTGAGACTGGAGCAATAACAACTGCTTCTGTACGCTACTCAATGCTCACCTTGCCCACCTCACCTTGACTGCTGATGTCCAGCTTTACTTCCTAAAAAGAAAAAGAACAGAGCTGTAACAGAGTCACACTTTACACTCCCCCTGCAGAGACAAACGGTGACTGACCTGCTCGGGGGAACCTCCTCCCTCGGGATGGGTGGATGGATTTTGCCCTGGATTTTATCCTTCTGCGTCTGAAAGAAAGCGAGGCCAAACGTCAAAGGGCTGCAGGATATCTTCACAGCTCCAAACATCTTCTGTCTATCTAGGAATATCATCTAGAGTCCGGCGACACCCCACAAACTGCCTGTCCCTGAGCCTTGTCCTATTGCAGCAGCCTCTGCGGCAGGGCAGAGCAGCTCCGGCACAAACATGTGCAGACACCCGTGACACAGAACGTGACAAACGGGGGGACGTTAAACACGACACATTATGCTTGTGGTGAGGGCCTCGAGGGGAAAAGGCAAAAGGGACCCCAAAGACACAGTAGGTAACACGGTACACCGGACAACACGACGTGGACCGGAACTGTTCTGCGCTGCCCGCCTGCACGCTGCCATCAAATGTGGAGTCTCTCCCTTGAGCTGTCCTAAGAGGCCCCTTGGAGAAGATTGCTTTTCCCTCTGCTAATTTTTCAATCTGTCTCAAGAACTCCCAACCCGCTACTCTCCCATCTCCGGGCCGTGACCCAGACTTATCTTTTGGATGATCGGCGATGTGAATCCACGTTGCACCTGAAATGAGTCTGCCTCGGAGGGCCCCGTGATCGCCTGTTAGCCTCTCGGTCAGCTACAATAAAGAAAACCAAAACCAACGTATGAGTTCAGAGTTATGTGGGCCAAATCCCAGCAAGTCAGCTACTTGCCCTCTCCTGAGTGTGCCTGCCTCCTTCAGGCTCCACCTTCATCCTGATTCCAAGGCTGCGGGCATTATTATGAGTGACACCTGGGTTAGAGAAAAGCAAAGTTAAATGGCATTCCT
This sequence comes from Molothrus aeneus, assembly GCF_037042795.1. Lineage (NCBI taxonomy): Eukaryota > Metazoa > Chordata > Aves > Passeriformes > Icteridae > Molothrus > Molothrus aeneus. The sequence goes on from NW_027099232.1 coordinate 196,940, forward strand.
GTGAGTGCACTGGATGACCTTGTGTGAGGAAGACATGGGAATGTCTCTGCTATGCTTCTGAAAAGCCTTGTGTGGGGGGCCCTCAAATAAACACCCTTTCTCACCCTGCTGCCTGCAAGGAAATGTACGTACATACACACTCTTACAAATGTACCTACGGTTTTGGGGTTTTTTTTCTTCTGAAGCTGCAAGAATGATTTCCCATCTTGAGTCATTCAGAAGAAAGGGCCCCTGTGACTCAGGTCAGAAGGGCGCCTGCGTTTTTGATCACGACAGCTTTTGGGTTTACCCTGTGAGCAGGAGCAGCCAGAGCTGAAGCTCAGCAGAAGCTGACCCCGGCCAGCCCCTTCCTCCCTTCCCTGTGTCACAATGACTTCCAGGCAGAAGGGTGCAAAGCAGGTTTGTGTCTTTTCTCTACAGTGCCAATAGGTAAAAGATGTAGGCTTTAAAATAACTAATGACCCTCTCTTTGAACTCTCCCAAGGACAGCTTTAAAGAAAAGACAGAAGATTGCTGCTAAATCCATATGGGATAAGGACGAGAGCAGCAAGGAGGGCAGGTGTGTCCCCCCCGCAAGGGTGCACCCAGAGCCCCGGGCAGGGACGGAGTCACTGACTGCTCTCTGGGGACGAGACCCTCCCTGCAGGTGACACTGGCTTGTCCTCTCCCTGTGGCACAGGGACCTCCAGGCTCTATGACCAGCCTCATTTTGTCAGCATCCAGGTGCTGTGCTAGAGCCAGAGGGGTCAAGGCTTTCCAGAACCATAGGATCCTTGCGGTTGGAAAAGCCTTCTAAGGACATCGAGCCCAGCTGCTGCCCCAGCACTGCCAAGCTGCCCCCCCAAATCAGGTCCCTAAACACCACATCTTGACATCCTTGACATGTCTCCAGGCATGGGGACTTCCCTGGGCAGCCTGCTCCTATGCCTGACCACCCTTTCAGTGAAGAAATTGTCCCTCCAATCCAATCTAAGCCTTCCCTGCTGCAAGTCGAGGCCATTTCCTTTTGCCGTGTCACTTCTTACCTGGGAGATCTCAGTACTTTAACCTTACCTGCTCCTTCCCTAGGCGGTCTCTGGCTTGGCTGGATGAGAGGAGAAACACTCCCACCTCAGGAATGGCAGCTCAGGAGGTCCCACACCAAGGCCAGGGGGAGCAGCCGTCCTCGCCAGAGCTCGCACGTCGCTTCTCAGAGATTGGCTCTGCTTTTCCTCCCGGGCAGATCTCTGCTGAGTGCTGCACAATTGCCTGTTTGGAGGAGGGGGGGAAAAGAGGTTAGCCAAGTTTGTTATCCAGACTTAGCTGGTGGCTTTGCCTCCTCCTGACTTCCTTCTGCTACAAAAACAGCTGCCTTTGGACTTCTAGGGGCAACTTGCACGTCATGCCTGAAAAGGAACTACAGCTGGCAGGCACCAGGCCAGCTCTGCTTCTCCTTTAAGTTGTTCCCAAATCTGCTGGAAGAACTGAAGGCTACTTTGGCCTTCCATTGCTCTGCTTGTCCCGAGAAAGAGCTTTGAGTGTTGTTACCCCTCCAGAAAGGAAGGGCCTTTCTGTCTCACACGCTCGGTGACACAAGGCTACGCCAAGCTGCAGCAGCCTCTGCTCCAGGTGGGAAGGGCTTCCTTCCTCCTCTGGCACCTGGCTGGCACAGGGCATGCTCTATGGAAGCACGTCCCTGCCCACGGCGGCAGCAGCCTTGGAATGAGGTGATCTTTAGAGCCCCTTCCAACCTGAATTATTCCATGATTCTGTGAACTGAAAAAAGCGGGGAAAGAAATCTGTAAAGGTCACTAAATGCATCAAAGCACATCCCCATGGATCCAATCCTCAGCAGCCCATCCGGCCAAGGTCAGAGCTGCTCTCTGCCCACCGAGGACACGGCAAGCAGCAGGGACCTTTCTCCCACTCTCCAGCACGGAGAAGTGGGAAGCCAGAGGGAAGTTTACAGACACCGGGAGGCGGCGGCACGGGGCGGGACGGGGCGGGCGGTCTTACCTTGCAAAGCTGGCGGCACAAAGGGCGGGCAGCGCCGCCGCCCCGCCGGGATTTTCCGGCCCGCCGTCGCTTCCAGCACCTGGAGAGGGGCGTGCGCGGGCTCGGGGGGTGCAGCCCCGTTCCGACGGCGCTCGCCCGCCCCCGCTCGCTGCCCCCGGCCCGCGGAGCGCTGCGACCGTGCCTCCGCCGCCCGCCGAAAGCGGCCCCGCCGGGCCACCCCCCGCCCGGCCATTCTTCTCAGCCATCGTGTCCCTTTTGCACTCCTGAACGTCTTTCACCCCTGCCGGCCATTTACCGAGCCCGCCCCGCCCGCCGCTCGCTCCCGCCCCTCGCCCTTGCCTCGCTCGGCAGCCGCGTCGTTGCCCCGTGCCAGCGGCGAGGGGCAGGGCTCTGGCTCGGGGGGCTGCAGTACCGCGCTCTGGCCACAGGGCGGCAGACTCCCGGGTCCGCGATTTTCCCGCGCTTTTGGCCGCCATTTTGAGAAGGTCAATGAAGCTCCGCGACATTGGCGACGCGCCGCTCCCATGATGGCGGCCGAGAAAGGACCCGCCCCCCCACCCCCCCCTCCGCCGAGAGAGGCGGTTACTCAGATGCCGGTCAGAAAACCGCCGAAATACGCCCGCCCGCGGCGCCGCTGACCGCACAGCCCGTGCCGGGTACACCTGAAACGCAAGAGAAAATCCCCTCGGGACCGCGCCGGCGTCGGTGTTCCGTGCAGGCAGTGCGGATACACACACCGCGGTCCTCCGGCTGCCCACCCTTTTGGCCGCCATTTTGAGACAGTCAAACAAACTCCGCCACGCGCCACGCCCAAGAGGGCTGCCTGGCGGCGGCGGGCTGCAGTACCGCGCTCTGCCCACAAGGCGGCAGCACCGCCGCCCACCCCAGCCGGGCGCGCCGCGCGCCTTGGGGCTGCGGGCAGCCAAGGCGGCAAAAAAGAACAGGGGCGATTCCCCCCCGCAAAAAACTCCTCTAAAAATAAATGCCAAAAACCTGCCTCTTACCCAACAAGAACCAAATAAGCCCCCTTTCTTTCAAACCTTCTTGAAATAAATTTTATAGTTCTAGTTTTCCTAGTTCTATTCACGCGCATATTTATACCGGACATTGATGTGTTACGTCATTTATACAATCTGTTATGTCTATTCCTATTATCTGTATTTATTCATATTTTGTGGTTTTATCAATATCATTATATATTGATTGTATATTTATATACTTCGATTTAGGTTTCTATCATACTTTTATTATTCCAAAAAAAAATCCCATCTCTAACCAAACAAATACCAAAAAACCCTTCTTTTAAACTATATTGAAATAGTTTTATATTTATAGCTTGCATAATTATATTCACTTTTATAGTCAGAGTTTATACTGATGCATTCTCTTCATAATTACATATCACATATATATTATTCACATCATATAGATAAATTATTATTTTTATTATGTACCATATCTACTGCTACAAATTATTTTTTCTAATGTTTTCAATTTTTATATCAAACTTGATGTATTCATGAGATATTTTTACAAGTAGATTTCTACCTTTCTATCATTTGTATTTGTAGTTTTTATCATAAAACCCCTGCTTTTGCCAAGTAAAAAACAAAACCATCCTTTCTTTTAAACTACTTTTAATAATATTGTTGTATTTATATTTACCATATCTCTAATGTTTTAGATATTATATCATAGTGATGTACTATAACTATTTTATAGCTACTTCCTATAATATATAAGAAGATATATACAGTATCACTTGTATTACGTGTTGTATGGATTTATGTCACTTTAGATTTACAATCCTTTAATCATTTTATATATATATATCTGCATAGATTCGCAACACATTTCTATATTTAAAATTTCATTTGAGTTGTGTTTATATTTATCCTCTCTATTGATATATTTATAAACATACACAACGCTCTATTAAAAAATACAATATCTTATTGGAATATATCATGACTTATGTTACCTGTTAAATTTTAAATATAGATCGAATAGATCAAAATAAAAGTTTATTCCCATTTCTGCACATCTACTTGTTTTGTTTAAAGATAGCTATCCTTAGAATTTTACATTTAAAATCCAATTCCTAAATACAAGGACAAAACAAACAGCATCGAATTCCCACCAATGTCTTCCAAAACCATCAAGATACCTCCACCAGCCAAACAACTGCCAGCGAAAAAAACACACAACACTCTTTTCACTGACAGTTCTCATCACATCAGAAAAATGGAACCAAACGAAAAGAAAACCCTGGAGAAACACACGCAGCAAATCACAAAAGCCTCTAAAAAAACCCAAACCAACTCGCTCAACTCCAATCAGTGCCACTGACCCTGAACGTCATTTTAAAAACTAACCAAAATCCTACATCTACACTAACTCAAAGAATAAGCAATACTCTGTCAAAAGAACTTTAGAAAGCGAACTAATGAACGAAATAGAAAAAAAAAAACCTCAACCACTAAAAAATAAGAAAATAACTACCCAAATAAAAAAAAAAATACTTAAAAAGACCCACCATATAAACACCCACGTTCCCAAAAATAAAACTGATCAACAACCACCAAATACGTCAAAGGACAACAAAAAATGAAAAAAAAAAGAAAAGAAAATACATTTGTAAAACAAAAGTCCCCCAAACCAAATCAACTTTAATTTACAACAAAAAAATTATTCCCAGCTGAAGAATAAACGCATAGAGCCTCATTCGATCAAAATAAAAATACCACCCAGAAATAAACACAAAGCCTAAAGAGAAACGCAACCATTAACAATATCTCCCAAATGATCCCGTAACAATACAACGTACACTACAATCAAACAAACCAAATCAATAAAAGCCCTGGAAGACGATAAACACGAACGCAATTAGAGAGATTTTAAAAACCCCGCTGCTATTAACGACACGACGCCACCTCGACCCCACCGAAACAAACGCTACACGCCCACGCTAATAAAAGCCACCGCGACAGAATTAAAATCCGAGCCGCTGCTTCGCGCAACGACCCGTAGAAACCATTGCACGCCTTTAAAAACAGAAACGCCCGGCAAAAAAAATATCCGACTACAGAACTCGATTCAAACCAAACCTTTATCGTCACCACCTGAACCGAGAACCGTACCGGTCAGGAAGAACGCCAGAGCCCTTAGCGCACACCCACTGCGACCCACACAAAACCGGGCGATCGATCCCTACAGAGCACCTCCGAACCACGACACCCAAGAACTTGCGGCAGCCGAACCCCGCGCTGCCGGCCCCGGACGGAGCGCGGCTCCCGGCGGCAAAGCGGCTCCTCCGGCGCGCAGGGGCGGCGCCGCCCCGGAGACCCCCCCGGCCCCGCCCGCTCCCCCTGCCCGGGGGACCCCGGCGGCGCCCGAGCCCCGCGCCCGGAGCGGACAGAGCGGCGGGCACCGGCCGGGCCGGCGCAGCAGCGCCCGCGCCGCCTCTGCCGCCCTCGGCCGGCCCGGCGCCAGCCGCCCTCGGCTCCGCACGGCGGCTCGCACCGGCAGAGCGGCTCCGCCGCTGCCGCGCCAAATTCCCCGTGCGCCTCGGCAACCGCCCGGCCCGGGCCGGCAGCGCTCCCGAGCGGCAACGCTCCGGGCCGGGCCGCGGCCACAAGAAGCGCCCTCAAATGCAGCGGCACAGCCCCGACTGCAGCCCTGCAAACGCTGCCAGAGCTGCGGCTTCCCGCAACTGAACCCCGAAACTGACGCCGCGGGCGGCGCTCACCTCGCTTCAACAAGGGCAAAGAAATGGGTTCTCCCCTTCAAGTTCATCCCCTGGGAGAGCAGAAAAGAAGGGGCTTTCCTCCAATGAAATCCTTCAAGCCGTGTGGAAAGGGGGATTTGGACCTCAATTCAAACCCTTGCAAAGGAGGGACACCAGCGCTGTCCCCTCCATTTAAACCTTAGGATGATGAAAATGGGCTGGCTGCCTTCAAATCAAACCCCTCAGATGACAACAATACTTTGCCCATTCCCGTTCAAATGGAACGCAGGGATTCCCTGTCACCCCGGGGATACCCCTAACAGCCGGGAAAAGGCAGGTTTTCCTTCCATCAACACCCTTCGAACCGCAGGTGAAGGCGGATCCCTCCCAGTTCGAACACAGACAATATCAGGAGAGCAGCTGCTTGCCTCTCCTTCTTTTGTCTTCACAAGCTCCGTTTTTGGTCCTGGGGAACCGGGGAGGGGGGGACTGCCAAGATCAAATCGAAAAGGGAAAGGACCAAAGTCCCCGCTCCAAATCCACACGCGCTCACCCGTTCGGCTGCTGCTTCCCGGCACAAAGATTCGTCCCTCGGCACCTCCTTGAAGCGATGCTCCGCGTCTCCAAGCGCGCATCCAGGTGTTCGCCCAGACGCTGCGAGAAGCTCTCGCAGTCCTTCCATGAGACAGCCCCGGGAGCCCCCCATGAACCCCTCTTCTCAGCAGCTCCATGCAAAACGGAGCTGAGGCGAAGCCTCCCCCTAAAATTGCCTCCCCCCCCCCCGGCAGGAGCCGGCCCCTCATCATCCTCACAGCTCACACCTGGGGCTGCTCCGAGCCCCCCATCATCCTCACAGCTCACACCTGGCGCTGATGCCACTCTCCAACAGCGCCTCTCCCCGTCCAGCACACAGCCCGCTTCTCACAGACACAGAGCCAACAGACATCTGCTCCGGGTGCTGGCTGTTCTTAGTCCGTCTGCTTCCACAATTCAGACACGGACGTGCGCTGATGGCACTGAGGGAAAGCTTTCCAGTGCACAAAACTGTCATTCTGGTAGCACGCTTTGAGACGCCTTCAGAAATAGCAGAATCAGCGCCACCTCCTAAGAGCCCTGCTGAGGAACCCCGCCCTCCTTGGGACACCCAATGCAGCAGAGCTCGAAAAACAAAGGGAAAAGTCAAGCTTGGAGTGGAAAAAGACAATAGAAATACAGCAGCCTTTCAAGAAAGCCTTCACACAGCAATAGTGGGAACCGGTCACATTTCTTCTTTCCTTGCTCTCTGTAATGAGCACACAGAATAAGAGGAACAGGAGTGGGCCATGGAGAAGGACAGAGGAAAAGACAGAGCGCCAAACACACAGGGTGCTCAGAATTCATGTGATGAGAGGCTCAGATGTGTTTTGCACAGCACAATGAATGGTCTGATTTTCAGAAGACAATTGAGAACAGACAGCAAAACTGCCTCAAGGGTACAGAGGCTTCCTAAGAATTCTCCTGGAACAGGTAAAGAAGAGAAACCACACAGACTATCAATGCAAGACTCGAAAACCAGCAAGAGATTTACTCTTGTGTATTAAATGTTAAAAATCACATGCATAATTATAGAATATTTTAGTTCAAAAAATATTTCAAAAAACAACCCTGACAGTTTACCTGCAACTGCTATAAAATATCTATTATATATATATGAACATGATGGTTTTCTGTAACCAAAACCATGAGACAAGGATGCAACCATGCAGGTACTGCAGAGTGAACTGATGCCCTGCATCAGACAGTCTTGTCAAACTCCTGCTGGCAGAACTGAGCTCACCCCAGCCCACAGACGCACTCGTCCGCACACGGATTCACACGCAAGTGACAGCTGGGGAAACAAGGAGTGGCAGAAAATCAGATTTTGCACACTACAGCCAAGACTTGTGAAAGGCTGCAGCGGAAAATGCTGCAAAGGAGCCCGTGGTACAAGAAATGCAGGCTCATAGGCTGTCTCCTCCAGACATGCTGCTGGAATATTCTGCAGAGCTGGCCACATGCACAGTGCCCCCGAGCCCTGTAAGCAACATCAGAAACGTCAGCACGTGTTTCACCAGGCACTTAAACCTTAAGACACGGTTTAGCTCCTAAGGAAGGCAGCCAACAAAGATGTTTGTAACATTTACCAAGGAACAGATAGAAAAATGACAGGTTGCTCAGATCTTGGACCTTTTCCATTTTCATTCCAAGTCCCAGCCCCACCATCCACTTACCAGCCCCGCAGTGATTTCAACTCCCCCCAACAGGTGCCATCACAGGCCCAGGCAATATTCTACCATCGACGGGGTTTTCAGGCACAAGGTTGCAACAGAGAAAAGAAGACAGAGACAGAGAGAGAGAGAGAGAAGGAGACACAGAGAGAGAGAGGGAGGCAGAGAGACAAGAAGACAGAGAAAAGAAGACAGAGAGAAAAGGAGACAGAGACAGAGAGAAAAGGAGACAGAGAAGAAAAGGAGGGTGGGAAAACTGAAGGACAGGAGTTAGAGGGAAAAGAAAGTGGTTAGAATTAGACCTCAAGTGAAAACTTAGGGGTAGAGTGAAAAAGGAAAAGACTGAGAGCAAAAAAGACAATCCAAGGAAAAGGAGAACACGGAGAAAAAGAAACAAGAAGAGCGAGGGTGAAAGTAATAAAGAAAAAGAAATAAGGACTGAACTCCAGAGGTAGGAACCAGTTCTTTGTTATTTCATCGTCTGAAACTTTTTCCTTGGAGTGTGTTTGGGGAAGGATGGGAGATAGACCTTTTTACCTTTCTGCTTTTGTCTCTTTCTGTGGTGCATCATATCCATCCCTTCCATAGCTGAACCAGTGGGTCTGGACTTTCTGACAGGAATTTAACAGAAAGCTTTTTCAATCTTTTGTCCCCCTAGAAGCAGCCCAAGTTTTTGGGGCAATCTGTCTCAAAACAATTCTGTCAAATTTCCTTTTAGTTCTCGATGCTGCTCAGGCCCATCAGACTGACACAAAACCCCCTCAGTCATGTCCCCAGCCCCGGTGGAACGGCTGAGCTCTCTGAACTCCAGCCTTGCACTGTCCCACCGTAATTACATTGCAATTGTAGATAGAATTGTGGCAGGTTCTGGGCCACTGGCTCTGAATCCTCCTGAATCCTCAGGGCTGACCACGGCATTTGTCTGTACTTTCCTGTCCCTGGGGCTGATCACTCCGTGCTTGCCAAGGGACGGAACGCTCGCTCTGCACAGCTCCTTGGAGCTGAGGGTGCCTGCCGACACTGAGAGATGGGTGAGTGAGCGACCCTGTAATGTTCAGGTGGGTTCGGCTGATCTCGCGTTGGTTCGGCTTATCTAGTTCGGTTGGGCTTATCTAGTTCGGTCGGGCTTATCTAGTTCGGTCGGGCTTATCTAGTTCGGTTGGGCTGAACGCGGTTCCGTCGCGTTCCGTTCAGTTCACCTCAGCTAAGGTCGGATGGATTCGGCAAATCGCGGCCAGAGTCGGCCGTTCGGGTAGGCTCGGCTCCACTCGGCCACACTCGGCCGTCGCCGGCTCCACTCGGCCGTCGCCGGCTCCACTCGGCCACACTCGGCCGTCGTCGGCTCCACTCGGCCACACTCGGCCGTCGTCGGCTCCACTCGGCCACACTCGGCCGTCGTCGGCTCCACTCGGCCACACTCGGCCGTCGTCGGCTCCACTCGGCCACACTCGGCCGTCGCCGGCTCCACTCGGCCACACTCGGCCGTCGTCGGCTCCACTCGGCCACACTCGGCTGTTGTCGGCTCCACTCGGCCACGCTCGGCCGTCGCCGGCTCCACTCGGCCACGCTCGGCCGTCGCCGGCTCCACTCGGCCGTCGCCGGCTCCACTCGGCCACACTCGGCTATTGTCGGCTCCACTCGGCCACACTCGGCTCTTCGGCCCTGCCTGACTCTGCTCCGCGCTGCAATGGCGGCCGCTGGCAGGGCCCCGCTCCCCGGCCTGAGCCCCGGGAGGGGACAGAGCGCCGGGACAGCCGCCTCAGCCCGGGTCACCCTGTCCCTGCCCGCCCCCGCGTCCCCCGGAGCGCGCCCTGCAGCGCAGAACGCGGCCTTTGGGCCAGGAGCGGGGACAATGCCCTCGGCTCGGCAGCAGCGCCGGGAGGCAGCGGGCGGTGCCCTCAGGTGAGCGGCCGGAGGGGAGGGAGCTGGGCCGGGGGCACCGGGGCCGGGGGCACCCACAGGGGGCCGGGGCTGCTTTGGGCGCTGCTGCGTGGGACCCGCTGCGGGTGGCACGGCTCTGTCCCGGGCCTTGCGGCTCTCTGGGATCGTGTGCCGTGGAATAAAGCTGGGGCTCGTCCCAGCTGCGGGAACAGCGTTTTATTGGGTGAGAAACAGAGTTCACTGTCTCGAATTTTTACACGTTTGTTAAGGGATAAAAGGCAGCGCTGGGGTGCTTGGCTGTTTGCCAGGAGCACCCGGTTCCCTTAAACCGTGTTCTCTAGATTCTGTTCCATTGCAGTGGTGTGTGCATATTCATTAGAGTTTATACATATTCAAAGAGTCCTTTTCAGTTTAGATGTTCTTTTGCTTGGTTGGAATCTTCGTGCCATCTTGTGGATTACACCAATATACTTTATTTCTTCCTGTGGTGCCATCCTGTTTTATTTTCACTCCCTCGTTATTTGATAACGAGGGTCAGTAAATTTTTCCTTTTTTTTCAGTGCTCTGGTTTCTGTTTCTGTTATCTTGTGTTTCAGATAAGATTGTCCCCAGGTGTGGGAAATCACCTCATTATCTGACACCATTTTCTGAGTTCCTTACATGTAACAGCATTTGAACATTTCACAGTCTCTATGATGCTGCAGTCTAAACTAGTGTCTGTTACAGTGCTGTTTATGAAAGCTGTGCAGTGCATACACGAACTGACAGATTATCCTTGATCCAGAGCAGTAGTTACAGACTGTCCCCTCTCGGGAGTTTTGTGGTCAATAACACCGTGCCAGAGCTCAGACATGAATGGCAAGGGCAATACCTGCATTTGTTATGTTTCATTCTGGGCTGGGCTGAGCTCTGTTTGCCGGGAAGCAGCGGGATGGGTGTCCCTGTGCCCACCCCCCTGGGTCCCAGAGAGAAGCTGCTCCTGTGGCTGCAGCTGAGGGGCACTGGGAAACCTGAACGGTCCTGATGGAAACCGATGCCAAACCGGGTTTGGTTGGGTTTGGGACTTGCCATTTTCCCCTGATCCGTGGGTTTTGCCTTAGGAAGCAGAAACTGGGCACCAGGACATTTTGTTAGCCTAGAAGGGACGAGTTTGTTTGTATTTATGTCCTGAGGCACCTGGATCGATTTGGGTCTCAGTTGGCACCCGAGAGCCTCCTCTGTGTCCTGGGCGGGGTGGTGGCTACCAAAGGGGTAAAAGCTGGAGCAGGAGGGTGGGTGGAGAGGAGAGCAGTGGCTCTGTGGGGATTTGCATCTGGAAAGGGCCCTCAGTTTCCTGGCGGGAGTCCTGGAATCAGAGCTGAGAGTCGCTGAGCAGTGAGGATCGTGCAGCTGCAGTGCCGAGAGTGCAGAGGCTGCAGTGGGCGTTGTCTGCTCGCTCTCCTGATGTCCCATCTCTCATGCTGGGCTGGCACCCAGGCACCTGCAGGGCTGCACACCCTCAGGGCAGGGGTGGTTTGTAAATGTTTTAAATGCTGCAGCAGCTCCCTCAGGCTGGATGAGTGTGAGGATATCCAGCTCTGCCTTAGGGCTTGGAGCACGGCAAGGGTGCAGGGCTCACGGTCAGTCTTGTTTAAACACTTGTAATAGCAAAATATTTTAAAGCAGAGACTGTGAGGCAATAACAAAGGCGAGTCTGTGGCAAGGATAGGTCCGAGCTGTCTTTATTAAAGATCCACACTGCTGGATGTTGTGTCAGAGCCCTCTGGGGACAGAAGGTGTCCCCAAAGCTTCATGAAGCCCTTGTTTCCTGCTGGCAGGGCAGGGTGTGAGCCCAGCCTCGGGGGCTGTGTGGCTCCTCCTGCCTGGAGCAGGGACAGCCCGCGGGGCTGAGCCCCAGAGGTTCAGTTGCTGGAGCAGGTGGGGATCTCTTTGTGCCTGGGAATTGTCGCTGCTGCGTTCCTGGCCCAGCTGCAGGGTTCCCTCAGAGCCCGTGCCCTGCAGCAGCACTGGGAGCTCCTGGGCTGGGCAGGGAGCAGCTCTGGCCTGGGGCTCTCAGGCCCATCAGTGCCCATGGAAACCCAGCGTTTGTTCTGCTGCCATCAGCCTCTCTGCTGTGCCAGCCTCGCTGCCAGGGCACAGAGCTGTGGGAAGGCTCCATCCCATCTGTGCCAAGCGCTGCCAGCGCTTCCAGCAGCGCTGCTGGGGCACCAAGGGCTGCCTTTGGAGCCTGGCTGGCACAGAGGGTGACACACTCTGCCCTGCAGCGCCCAGCTGCATCCCACAGCTGCACAGTTCAGCCAGCAGGGAGCAGAGTCAGCTCTGGGCCCAAACCAGGTTTTGTCCCCCAGAGAGCCACTGAGCTTCCTGAGGCAGCACACAGATGTGCCCTGGCCTTTGGGGCTGATGGTGAGGGCTGCCAGGGGATTGTGATAAGGCTGAGCTGGAGCTTTCTTAGAAAAGCCATCAGCTGTAAGGAGAATCTCTGGCAAACAGGTGGCTGGGGCACTGGCTGGGAGCAGGTCCTGGCCTTTTCTCTTCTCTGCTTTAACCTGTTCTTAAGAGGAGCCCAAAACTGCAAAATGGAAAGGAAGGGGGCTGTGGGAGTGAAAGTTGCTTTGCATTTTTTGAAGTGTTGCTGTGGATTTTGGTGTGTCAAGTGGCACTACCAAAACAGCATTGGAATAACCAAACTTCAGGACTCTGCGCTTAATTCCTTGAATGTGTTTGTGTGGGTGCAGGAAATGCCAAATCCCAAAGCAATTCCATGTCTGTAACTTCAAGTGCAACATCTTTAAAAGCAAGTGCTCAGTGTGGGCTTTCCGTGTGGGTGCAAATGGCCCAAGGCCTTTCTTGTGTCCCAAAAGCAAAAAGCCTTTCCCTGGGAGGTTTTGGAGGGGATTCTCTTTGGGATTTCTTGTGGTGCAGCATCCCGGGTGTCCCTTCCTTTGTGCAAAGTCCAGTGGGAAAGGATGGAATGGCTGCCACGTGGGCTCTGGGATAAAAATGGTTCTGTTCAAATGAGGCAGAGAATGCAAGATGAAAAATGAGCATCCTTTTATTGTCTGAAATAGTCAGGAATAAAAGTGCTGGCAAAGGACACGTTTGTGTTTGAATTGGTGTCACCTCTCATGGGTAAAACCCCATAGTGAGCCAGCAGAGCAGAGCTATGAGAGCTGGGATCCTTGGACTTCCACAGTGGACATAATTTTCTTTTCTCCTCTCTTTCAGGGCAGGAAAAATCATCCAACTCCTCCCATCTTTGCCCGAAGCTTTGGTGTTGGAGCAGCCAAAGGCAAGAGGCTTCAGCAGCAGGGCTCTGCGCTGGAGGGCTCTGGTCCTGCCCACGCTGTGGGGTGAGTCAGAGGGACACAGGGCTCCCCTTTTCCTCTCTGCTGGCATGAGCTGCCATGGCAATGCCATTGCTGCCAGCCCAGCCCCAGCTGTGCCTGCTGGAGAAGGGCAGAGGTGCAGAGGCAGTGCCAGAGTTCCCTGGGGATGCTGGAGCTGTGGTGCTGGCTGTGCCCTAGGGCAGCTTGGGCACTGTCTGTGCAGCCCAGGGCTGCTCTGGGCCTTCCTTCGGGAGCTCTCAGTGCATGCCCAGCTCTGCCAGGGCTGGCAGCCGCTGCAGGGCTGGCTGACAGCCTCTGCTGGGGCTGGGGGCAGGCACGGCCCTGGCACAGGGGCAGGGGCAGGGCTGGCAGCATTTGGGAGCCATGGGAGCAGAGTGAGGGGTGGTGCTGGGCACAGGGGTCAGCCTGTGCTGGTGTCAGCACAGCCCTGCAGGGCCCTGGCATCTGGGAGCAGCTCCAGCTCTCCTGGGGCCCAGGGATGGGCTCTGAGGGACTGGCTTTGCCTGTGCCTTTCCAGGGCACAGGAACAAGGGCAATGTGGTGCCAGAGCTGGGGCCCAGCAGGCTGTATTTCCCTCTGGGAAAGCAGAACAGACTCTGGGCTGAGCTGAGTTTCCTGCAAGGGCTCAGAATCCAGGGAAAAGGGAGTTCAGGAATTGCATCTGCTGCTGGGAACATTGCCTTAGGCTTGCTCAGTTTGTGTCTGTGAGCAGTGGGCTCTGGGCTGGAGAGGGGCTGTTGGCAGCAAAAGATGGAGTCAATGCTCTGCAGGGATGTGCAGGGAAGGACTGAGTGGGAGGGAAGGGCAGTGTTTAGAAATGAGATCAGCATTTCTCCCAGAATTGGGGTGCAGCAGTGATGGGGGTGGTTGCGTTTGCTCTGGGCCTTGTTATTCCTTGTGCAATTTGCAAATTCTGCTGCATGAGTTACTGTCCAGTATCTTTCTAACAAAAACTGACAGAAATTGAGGTTTAGGAGTAGAACTGAGGTCCATTCACTGCACAATCTTGCCAAGGCTGGAGGACTGGGATGATGGCTGCTCTCAGCAAAGGTCACTTCTCAATGCTGTGTCAGATTTGCCGCAGTGCTGGGCAGGAAAGGTGAGGGTTTGGATCAGGAATTGTGCAAACAAGGCCTGGGTGTGGTTGATTTGTTTTGTTTTTCAGTGAGCTGGGGCTGGCACAGGGAATGGTGCAGGTGCTGCTCTGGCACCAGAGCTGCTGCCCTTTGGAGCCATGTTAAAGGTGTGACCATAGAACACTTTGGGGGCTGTTTTCAGCACTCTGGGTTTCAGAGCTGCTGTCCCCAGCCCGTTGCCAGCCCTGGGACATCTGCTCTGGTTCCAGGCTGTCCTTGCTGGAGCAGCCTGGTCCCTGCCGTGCCCAAGCCCTGAGACACAGAGGGAGCCCTGTGCCCAGGGGCCTTTGGCACCTTGTCAGGAACGTGGCAGCAGCCCCGGGAGCAGGCTGGGGGTGAGAACTGGGTGTTGGGAACTGAGGAGTGCTCATCTGGGCTGGGGGGAAGGGGCAGGAGTTTCCATGCCCCTGGAGCTTTCCTGCTGGCATGGGGCAGCACAGGGAGCAGAATTCATTGTGCCCCTGCCACGGGCAGTGCTGGCCTGGGTGTCTGTGCTGTGCCACCAGAGCGTGGCACTTTGCTGCTGTCACTGCCACTGCCAGCCCAGCTGGGGGCTGTGCCCTCCTGCCAGCCCCAGCCAGGAGCTCCAGGGGTGCCTCTGTGCCCTGCTGGGAGCGTTTGCTGGGAATGTGCCCCATCCCTGGGAGCGTCCCTTTGTCCCTGGGCTGCCAGCCAGAGCTTTGGGCTGCTCAGGCTCAGGCTGGGATTGCCAAAGGCACCGAGAGGGAGCAGCACAGGGAGGGGGCTCAGAGAGGGGCTGGCAGAGCCCAGCTGGCAGGCTGGGCTGGCTGCTGCAGGTGGGGCTGTGTGCACTGCAGGCAGGGAATGTCCCCTTCCCTCAGCAGCCCTGCAGATCCCAAGGGCTCCCAGAGCAGGATTTTATTCCTTACCTCCCTTTGTGGAGATTCATTCTCCACATTGCCATGAGCAATTCTTGGATTTCTCTAGGAGCAAACCTCCCAGCAGAGCCAGATTGCAGTGGAGGCCAGAGCTGTGTTTGGAGCAGGGAGTGCTGAGAGCTGCGTCTGCCTGTGCTGCCCCAGCCTGAGCACAGGCACAGAGAACAGCCTGGGCAAAGGGATTGGGGCAATGGCTGATGCCCAGGGAGAAGAGCACAAACCCACAGCCATTCAGCCTGACAGTCCCCTCCACCCAGAGCTCAGCACACATCCTCACAGGGAAGCCCAGCAGCTGAAGGGAAAAAAACCCACAGAAGAAAAAGGTGAGTTATTTTGCTGTAAAGTTATTTCAAGTTGTTATTAAAGCCCAACCAACATTTGCTCTTGCTTTTGGTTGGGTGAATAACAAGCAGTGGGCACAGGTGATGCCATTCATGTGGCTGAAAACCTGGTGTGATCTAGAGGGGATCCAAGAACTGTTTGTGTAGGGCAATGGAATGTGAGGGGATGTCAGGGGCAGTGAGGTGGCATTTTGGAGGGAATTGCTGAGGTCATTGAAGGGAGACCAGCAGACAATTTCCCTGGGAAATCCGAGGCCCCTCGGGCCCACAGCCAGGACTCTCCAGGGCTGAGGGGGCAGCACTGGAGACTCCCTGTGTCCTCCTTCCTTGGCAGCAGCCAGCAGGGAAGGGAGAAGAGGATCCCTGTGGGATGAGAGTGCAGAGAGCGAGCAGAGGAGCAGCCTCGGGCTGGAGAAAGGCCAAGGGACCAACACGGTGGCACCAGGGCACCTGTGAGGAACAGAATGGACACTTGGAGGCGAGGAGTGCATGGTTTGGGCAAAATGTCCGTGAATCTCCAGAGAGATAAGGAGGGGATATTTAGGAGGGAAACGCTGAGGTGATGAGTTCACCCAGCCTGGCACAAGGTGTGTTTGCACAGGCTGGGGCCAGAGGTGGAGGTCAACCCAAAGCCAGCCCTGCTCAGCCTCTCAATCCCAGGATAAGTTGTACAGGCTGCCCACTGAGGGATTAAAAATACATGAAAATGAAACCAAGAGCATTAATGAGATTCCTGGGAATCCCATTAACTTGTTGGCAGAGCTCCTGACACAGTTTGGAGCTTTGATGACAAGAATGCATTTCTTTATTTGGATTATTCACTGCGTGGGATATGGGGTTTGTTTGGATTTTAAAGCCCTCATGGTGGCTCTGACACTGCTCAGGAGCTGGTAGAGAAGCAGAGTCAGAGCTCCTGGCAGGCACAGGGTGTTTTCCCCCATAGTGGATTGTGGAGCAATTGTCTGGGACCTGGATTGTCCCTCTGGGTGATGCCACTTGCTGTGGTTTGTATCATTCCATCCATTTAATTCCCAAAACTTCTCAGCCCAGGGGTTGGAGCTGACAAGGCAGGACAAAGATTGTTCTCTGTGTGGTGCCCAGATTTGGGGTTCCCTGTCAGCTGTGCCAGTTCTGATGAGTTACACCCATAGCCCCAAATTCCCTGCTCCATTCCCGCTGCAGTAACCTCCCAGTGCCCCATGGAGTGTGGGCATTCCCATGCAGAGCTGCTGCCTTGGACAGCAGCTGTGTCAGGAGCCAGCAGAGCTTCCAAGGAAGCTCAGCAGCACAGGGACAAGGCCAGGGTTCTATTCCATAGAAGTGGCTGTTGGGAACCCTCAGCCCAATGGTGTCCCTGGGCTCACTGGCCAGAGCTGCCTGGAATGGAGCCCATTTCACCCCCCTGAGCTCCAGGATGGAGAACATCCAGTGGATGGTTTAGAGCAGGGGAAGGCAGTGGCCAGATGTGCTCCCAGCCTGAGCTGAGGCAGCCCCTGTGCCCAGGGGGGGACATCTCTCCCTGCAGAAGCTCAGCTCCTTTCAGAGCCTCAGCAGGGGCCTC
This sequence comes from Molothrus aeneus, assembly GCF_037042795.1. Taxonomy (NCBI): domain Eukaryota; kingdom Metazoa; phylum Chordata; class Aves; order Passeriformes; family Icteridae; genus Molothrus; species Molothrus aeneus. The sequence goes on from NW_027099232.1 coordinate 214,076, forward strand.
TACAAATTCTTTTCTCTCAGGAAAGGGATGCCCAGCTTTGTCTTCAGCACCCCTCCAGTGGCACCTACCTGGGAAAGCTTTCCATCACTTCTGCACTTCCAGCTGGATCCCTGGAAAACTCCAAACTCCATCCCACTGATTTTCAGGTACCTCTGAGGGCTGCTGCCTGGGATTGAACATCTGTGGGGGAAGATGGCCTTGGCTTTGATGCTGCTGATGGCCGATGGCCTCAGGCTGGGGAGGAGGGAAGGGATTTGGGGTGCTGGGCCACAGCTGGCAGCTGTGTGGGAGCTCTGAGCCAGGAGTTGCTGCATGAGCCCCTCTGCAAAGGGCCCGTGCCTCCATTCCCAGCAATGCCAGCTGCTCCTTGGGGTCCTGCTGGGCTGCTGGTGTGGCTTTGTCCGGGCTGAAGCATTTCCAGGGGCCTGCTCAGAGCAGCCCCTGGCCCAGGAGCCACGGTGCAGGCACAGCTGCAGATGCCAAATACATGAGGGGCTGCTGCCTTTCAGGAGCTCCTGGCCTCCTCCTGCCCTGCGCTCCCAGCCAGCTGGGACACAGCCAGGGAACACCAAGGAGCATGGCTGGCAGCCAGCAGGAGACACCGAGGCCCCTGGGCCAGAAAAACAGCCCTGGCCTCAGCAGCCAGCATCGTTTGGAGCTGGCAGCACTCACCTGCAGGCAACGCCCCCCGGCACTCTCCAGAAGAGCTTTGGCCACGGAGCAAGGTAACCCTCAGGGCTTGTCTTGTTCGCTTCTTCCTGGGGAAACAAAGGGACATTGTGGGAGCACATTTACAGCTGCTGGGGAAATCCTGGCAAGGGCAGAACAATCAGGGCTATGGGGAAGAGTTTGGTGCTGCCATGTTGAGTGCCAGCCAGTTCTGCCCCACAGCCATTGCAGGGGCTGCTGTGTAAAGAAGCAGTAGCAGAAGGGAAGGAGCTGCATTTGTAGAGGAGTTCTCTTAGTGGCAGCAGTCATTCCCATCCCACACAGGGCCTTTGGAACAGCCCTGGGATTGGCCCAGGTGTTTGGAGCAGGGTGCTGAGAAGGCCAAAATTCTGGGTTTGATGCGCAGCTGGGCCGGTCCCTTCTCAGCATTTGACTTGATGATTCTCACGGCTCTAGAAATAAAGAACAAATCGTTTCCACTGGTTTTTTAACCCATGGGGTTTTTCCTAGCGTTTCCCTGGGGCTCCAGTCCCACCCCAGGCACAACGGGAGCGGGAGCAGCAACGCCTCGGCCCCAGCGGCCGTCCCAGAGCGGCTGCTCCTGGCTGGGAAGCTGCAGCCCCCAGCAGGGGCTGCGGGCACGGAGCAGGGGCTGCGGCCGCTGTGGCTCGTAGGGGAGCGCGGCGCTCGTGGCGTTACCGGGCCGGGGGCTGCGGGGCGGCGCCGTGTCCGCCAGGGGGCGCCCCGCGGGGCGGGCGGCGGCGCTGAGCGAGCGGCGATGCCCGTGGGGTCCCGGGGCCGGTACGGGCGGTCTCGGTGTCCTTCCCGCTGCCAGCCGCGATCCAGAGGCTGCTCCAGGGAAGCGTCGTTCTCCTGGCGAGCACGGCAGCGACACAGCACCGGCTCCCTGCTGCCGCAGCCGGAGCGTGCCTGGAGCCCCGGCGGGACCCAGCCCCGCGCTGGCCGCAGCCGGAGCGGCAGCGCCTGTCCCGGAGCGGCTTTTCCCCAGCGCGGCGGTGGTGGTCCCGATCCCAGCCCCAATCCCACCTCGATCCTCCGGCCCCGGCACTCATACCCTGCCCGCCGAGGAAGAAGCGGCTCGGCCCAGCTCCCACGGGAAATACCAGCAGGACTAGGATGCTAATCCCCAGGCCTGGATCCCGATCCCAGTCCCACCCGAGCGCCTTGGATCCCGCGCAGCACCAGTAGCAGCCCCCGACCCGGATCTCCGCACAGCGCTCCGACCGACGCTCCCGCCGCAAGCCGAGATGAGCATCCCCCGCAGAAAACGGGACAGGCGCCGATCGGCCGGGATTTATGGGCGGGCGGGGGGCGGGGGGAAGGTGGGGCCCCGAGGGCGGGGCCGGCACAGGTGCGAGGGGCGGGGCCTGCACAGGTGTGAGGGACCCCAGTGCGGCTGCGCGGGGCGGGGCCTTGGGGGATTTAAGGCGCGGGGAGGGCACGGCGGAGCCATTTGCTCCTGGGCGTTGGGTGAGGGAGGTTGTTGCCGGCCGGGGCCCTATATCTCTTTTTCTCTGCGTTTCTTTTCTCCTGCGTTTCTGTTGTGTTGTATTTCTGTGTATTTCTCCTTTCTACCCTCCCTTCCACCCCTCCCCCACCCCCTACACCCTCCCCCCCCCAAACCCCCCCCCTCCCTCTCCCCCCTAGCCCTCCCCTCCCTCCCCCCCTACGGCCGCCCCTCTCTCGTTCTCTACCCTACCTACCCTACCCTGCTTTCCCATCCTCGGGCTTCCCTCCCCAGCCGGACTCCCCCCTGCCCCCTCTCCCTGCTCCCCTTCCCCCCCACCAGTCGCTCCCCATCCGCCCTCAATCCTGCTCCTTCCTCCACCCTTCCTTCCCCCCAGCCCCGTCCCCTGCTGTCCTGCACACCCCGATTTCTCCCCAACTTCTCCTCCGTTGCCCTGTTCTCGTTCTCCATTCCCCACTCTCCTCCTTTCCTCGCAGCCGCGGGGCTCGGGGTGCCGGGCAATAATAAAGCCCTGAGGGCCGGAGCCCGGCGCCCCCGGCCTCGCTGGGGTCCCCACACGGGGCCGGAGCCGCTCTGCGGGTCCCCCCATTGCAGTCCAACACACCGCCCGACACCGCCGGGGCTCCGGCTTTCCCAACATCACACTGGGGGGGTCCTGGGGCGGGGGGCCCGAGTTACAGGGGCCCCCTCATTAGGAGGGGGTCCCAGGGGGGAGGGGGGTTTAGGAAGGGCCCCCTCATTAGGAGGGGGTCCCTGGGGGGAGGGGGGGATAGGAAGGGCCCCCTCCGGAGGAGGGGGTCCCGGGGGGGGTGGGGGCGGGCCCCCTCCAGAGGAGGGGGTCCAGGGGAGGGGGCGGGGCTTGGGGCGGGGTAATTCCCCCTCCAAGCCCCGCCCCCTCCCCTGGACGCCCTCCTCCGGACGGAGTGCCGCCCCGGCCCCCTCCAGGGACCCCCCTCCTCCGGACCGGGGCCCGGGGGGGAGGGTGGGGCGGGCGGGGACAGGACGGCAGGGGACGGTCGTGTGTCTGGCAATTTTTTTTTTTTTTTTTTTTACGTGGGTTCACGCTGCACAGTGACGTGCCCCCTCTGCTTCCCCCCCACCCCACCCTCCCCTCCCTCCCCCCCGGGCCCCTGTCCGGAGGAGGGGGTCCCTGGAGGGGGCCGGGGTGGGACCCCGTCCGGAGGAGGGGGTCCGGGGAAGGGGGCGGAGCCTGGAGGGGGAATCATTCCCCCCAGGCCCCGCCCTCTCCCCTGGACCCCCTCCTCCGGAGGGGGCCCTCCCCGACCCCCCCCAGGGACCCCCTCCTCCGGAGGGGGCCCCTCCTAACCCCCCTCCCCTCTGGGACCCCCTCCTAATGAGGGGGCCCCTCCTAAACCCCCCTCCCCCCTGGGACCCCCTCCTAATGAGGGGGCCCCTGTAACTCGGGCCCCCCGCCCCAGGACCCCCCCAGTGTGATGTTGGGAAAGCCGGAGCCCCGGCGGTGTCGGGCGGTGTGTTGGACTGCAATGGGGGGACCCGCAGAGCGGCTCCGGCCCCGTGTGGGGACCCCAGCGAGGCCGGGGGCGCCGGGCTCCGGCCCTCAGGGCTTTATTATTGCCCGGCACCCCGAGCCCCGCGGCTGCGAGGAAAGGAGGAAACGGGAGGACGGGGAGACAGGAGAGATGAGGGTGGTGAGGACGGGGAGGGAGAGGGGTCGGAGTGACGAGGGAAGCGGGACAGGAAGGGAAAGGCCGAGGGGGGACAAGAGGGACGGTGGAAAGAGGAGGAATAGAAGGGAGTAGTGGGGAAGGGACACGACAGGAACGAGTGGGGGGAGTCGGGTTTGGGAGGAGAGGAAAGGAGCGTTTTGGGGCGAGAGGGAAGGGGAGAAAGAAAGGGAATACGCGGGGAAGGAAGGAGGGGGGGTAGAGAGAGGGACAGAAGGGGAGGCCGAAGCCTCCGCGCCTTACCGGCGGAGCCCGCACACGGAGCTCCCGTCCGCACCGTGCTCTGAGTGAGCAAATGGCGGCCGAGGCGATTTCCGGGGTCTAAAACACCTCGGCCCCGCCCCGCGCAGCCGCTCTGGGGCCCCGCACACCTGAGCCGCGCCCGCCGTGCACACCTGAGCCGGCCCCGCCCCTGGTCCCGCCCTTTGTGCCGCCTGGCCCCGCCCCCGTTCTCTCAGGCCTCGTCCCTTGCGCCGCCCGGTTCCGCCCCTGTCCCCGCCCCCTGTTTTCAGGCTCCGCCCCCCGCACCGCTGTCCCCCGCCAGGCGGGGGCGCCGCGCTCGCACCGCGCTCCGTGTCCGCCAGAGGGCGCCCTGCGTGGTGCCGGCCCCACACGGCGGCTCCGCACCGGGGAACGGCCGCGATCCCGCACCCGGCAGCGCCCCGTGCCCGCGGCCATCCCGGGCCCCAAACCGGTCCCGGGCCCGCTGCCGCTTCCATCCGCCCGACGGGGGAGAGGCGGCACCGCCCGGCACATCCCAGCGACGCTCTGCCCCCCACCCCCGGCCGCGGTGGCACCGTCGCATCGCCCCATGCCCGCGCTCCGTGGCCCCGCCCCTCGCACCTGTGCCGGCCCCGCCCCCCTGTCCCCCCCGGTCCCGGGGCCATCGCTCGGGAGCCTCGCTCGGCGCTGTGCGAGCCCCGCCCGACGGCTGCTCCCGCCGGGGACCGCTCGGAGCCCGGGGCGCTGCGGCGGGGCCGTGACCGCGGCCTGGGCTGCGGGGGCCGAGCGCTGCCCGGCTCTGCCGGGGGGCCCCGGGCGGTGCCGCCTCTCCCCCGTCGCCATCGGGACTGGCATCGCTATGGGGCGGGAGGGGCCTGGCTCTCCTGAGCCCGCAGAGCCCCGTCCCGGTGTCACCTTCCGTGTCCCGGCGCCGCGGGCGGGAGTGGCGGGCAGGGAGCGGCAACCGCCGGCCCCGCCTTCCCGTCCCGCTCCGTCGGGCCCGGGCTCGCCGAGCCCCGGCCGGGACCCGCCCAGGCCCGGGGACACCGCGGCTCCCGCCCCGCCTCCTGCCCCCGGCACCTCCCCGCCCGCCCGGCAACGGCCCCGGGGCCTCCGGCACCCGAGACCGCGGCGGGGGCTGGGCCCGAGCCCCCGAACGCCGGCCCCACGGGCCCCGCAACGCCGCGCTCCCGGCTCCTCACCCCCCGCCCATCGGCACCGGGGAGAGGCCCCACGAGTGTCCCGGCTCCGGGAAGAGCCTCGGCCGCAGCTCGGCCTCCGCTGCCGGGCGCCACGAGGGAGCGCCTGAGCGCTTCTCTCAGCCCCGAAGCCGCCCCCGTCAGGCCGGGGCCGGGCCCGGACAGCGCCGGGCCGGGGCTCCGCTTTCCGAGCACTCGCACGCAGCATTTGGCCTCTGGCCCCGGGCCCCAAAATGCAGGACTCGGCCTCTGTGCTCGAGGCCTGGACGAGCCTCGTTCTGCACCCCCGAAACACAGGGCTCAAGTCCCGGCTTCACAGCCCTCGGCCTGGCCGGCTGGGACTGGGTCCAAGTGCCAGCAGCGGAGGACTTTGTCCCTGAGCCCTCCTCACCTTCACCACCACCAAAAAAAAAAAAAAACCCACAAAAAACAAAAAACAAAAAAACAAAAAACAAAAAAAAAAACCAAAAAAAAAAAAAAAACCAAAAAAAACCCCAACCAACCAAACAAACAAACAAAAATCCCAGCACTGTGATATCCCATTATCCCCAGCCGGGTTTGTTGCGCCGCCTCCGGCTCACGGAGCGATGCCGCTCGTGGCTCCGGGCGCTGCCGCGGCGCGGGGAGCAGCCCCGGATCCGCTCGGCCCGGGGGAAGCGAAGGGGTGCCCGGTGCCCGGGCCGGAGCGGGCAGCAGCGGGTGACGATCCGGGCGCTCCTGCCCGGCTCCTGAGCTCAGGCTGAGGCAGCTCCCAGCTGCCGCCGCCGGGAAGGAGCAGCTCCCCAAGGATGGCCGCGCTCCCGGGCCATGGCAGCTGCCCCGCCTCTCTCAGGGACAGCGGCAGCTTTGGCAGAGGAAGCGGAGCCCCAGCGGCCGGGGCTCGGCAGCAGCCGGCACCGAGCCCCTTGCACTGAGCGGGAGCAGAGGGACGGGCCCGAGCCCGGGACTCGCATCCCGCCCGGGGACTCGGGGACGCGGGCTCTCTGCTCGGGCTCCGCCAGGAGGAGGAGGCGGATGGGAGTGCCCGGGAGGAGCCGGCACTGCCGGCCGACAGGGCTGCTCCTGAGGGGAGAACTCGCTCTGTGCTCCTTGGGCGGGATCAAGGCATGGCCAGAAGCTTTCATATTCATTTTACAGACTCTCGCACACCGACCGCTACCAACGTGCACTGTGCAAAGCAGCCACAATGGCTGCAGGCTCCAAAACAAAGATAAACAACGCTGTTCTCCTTTCCTTCTTTACGCAATCACACCTAGCTAAGATTCCTAACACTGATGCCATTTTCTTTTGAAAACTCTGGCCAATACCATGCCACTGACTAGGTCTCAAAAGCAGAAAGATGACAGCCATCAATTAAAGCTGATGCCAGATCTTTGCCTATTTAGCTTTCCATGACAGAAATCCCTGGATGGATCCACGTGCTCCTCTGCTCCTATCAGCTGAGCTTTTGTCTCACTCTAATCTCATTAGGATGCCCTAAATCCAACCTGTTCTGCTTCTCAGAGCAAAGCCTGCTGCCATCTCTGCTCGTGACCTTTGCATGGCACACATTGTTAGCACACTGATAATGGCAAAACAAATTGCCTCTCCTTCTTTCTGCAGTGAACAGTTCAGCTTCTGGGGAGCTGCAGCTGTGACACTCATGAGCAGCTCTCAACATGATCTCAACGTGGAGCTGCTCTTTTCCAAGTCTGCCCCTGTAGAAAATCCACGTTGTTGGAAAATGTCACCAAAGCGGGAATTGCTGCTGGAGCTCTCTTAGCGCACAAGGGCAGAGCCATTCCTGGGGCTACAAGTGCCTCATTCCCACTTTTCACTGCTCTTGGATCAACCTATGTGTTCATTTCCATCTTCCTGAGAAGCCTTGATCTTTTGTAGTGGAATCAAAGCGAAGCAGAGCTGAGCAAAACCCCACCCGTTGCTATGATCCTTCCCACTGCTTTTATTGATGTTGTTCCAGCTGGATTTATTTCATTATGAAAAGGCAAATTCAAGAGTCTTTTTATCTCCACGGTTTACGTTGTCTTTTGCTGGCTTGGACTTTTGCTTTCTGCCCTTTGCCGGTCTGGGCACGTTCACCTTTCAGGATTCCCATCCTCTGCCCTGCCCGGGCTGCCTCTGGCTCAGCTCCCTTGGCAGCCGCTGCTTCCACCTGAGCTCTCGGCCTTTAGCTCGCGTCCCTTTCCATGGGCCACGCCTCCCAGCTGCTCCAGCCCGGGCATTCCCGCCTGGGAACAAGCAGGGATTCCCTGCCCTGGCCCAGGGAAGCCTCCGGCCCTGCAGGCATTGCCGAGGCTCAGGGGCCGCTCCAAACCTTTGGTGTCCCAGAGCTCCCGGATCAGTGCCAGGGCAGAGCTGGGAGCCTGTCCTAAGGAGCGGGACTGACGCACGCGGTGCCTGCAAAGTCCCCCATGGATATTGGATCCAGCTGGCAGGAGCAGGTGCGGCCAAGGCAGCCCATTCCATTTCCTGCCCACCGAGAGATCTCCAGCACTTCAGCCTGCTAAGGCTGGCACACAAATCCCTGCCCTGGGGCACGGCAGCGACTGCAGCGCACCCAGGAGAAGGCAAACGCAACGCCCGGGGCTCAGTTCTGAGGCTGGGATCGAGATTCATTCTCAGCCATTTCAAACAAGGATTGCACCCCACTGCTCAGTTCTTTCTGCAGCTGGGACTCCAGGAGGAGGAGAAAGGAGGCAGTTTACTGGAGCCCCTTTCCTGCCAAACACTGAGGGTCATTCAGGTGCTGAGAGAAAGCACAGCCAGGGAGAGCTGCCCCTGCTCTGCTGGGATTGCACCCTGCACTCACGAGGGACAGGTGGCTCTGTGAAATCGGTCTCAGCATTTTTGTGCCTCATAGCTCCCACTGAAATGATTTTGACCAGAACTGAGACTGCTGAGCGTCACTGAGCAGCACAGGAGACATCCAGCAATGCCCATGAGCTGGCAGAGATGATTGCTGGCGATGGCCTGAGCCCTGGGCTGAGAGTTCCAGTGGCAGCAGCAGTGACAGCCACCCCGGCATTGCCCAGAAACAGGAGAAACCACCCCTGCCCTGCCTTTGGGGAGAATGTCTGCTGTGCATCTCCCAGTTACAGCCCCAGCGCTCCCTGGGCTCCTGCAGACATCAATTCCTTCTGCCTTCCTCACAAGGCATCTCCACTCGTTCCATCGTCTGCCTGCTGGGCAATGCTCCCCTCCTTATTGCACAGGGGAGAGCGAGGAACTCTGCAATTGCCTGCACTGAGCTCCTCTCCCATCATCTCCCACTCCTTTCATGGCCTCACCAGCCAGGAGAAACATTCAAGGGGGAAAAAGTGTGCTGTGCTCTAGGCAAGGCCAGAAAGGGGCCTGAAGAGACAGATTTTGGATTAACTCTGGCTGGAGAAAAGCAAAGGCAATCAGGATTGCCTCAAAATGAACACAAGAAAGGAGGGGATTGTTAAAGCCATTTATAGAGTCAGATTAAGGTCTGTTCCTCAAGGTTTTGGCTTTTGGCACTTCCGTAAGCAGCACGACAGACTGTGGGCAACTGTGACAGACTGCACAGAGGAGGGGGTTTTTATAAATAATATAAATAATAAAAAATAGAGATATTATTTTTATATTGTATATTTCTTATATTTATTTGTAATACATATTTATAGATATTGGTATCTATAATATATATTTGTATATCTATTTTTATATTATTTATATTATTTATAAAAAAAACCAGCCTATAACCAAATAAAATCAAAAAATCCCCAGTTTATTTTAACTATATTTAAATACTTTTAGATTTACAATCTAGATTTATATGTCGTTGGATATATATATAAAATAGACTATCATTTATATATATTATGGTATGTTACAATAATATATTATATATTATAGTTTTACATATTTATCTATTTGTTTTCTATATTTATGTTTACCACTATCATTTAATATTTATTTTTATGTTTATATTTATTTCTACTTTAATCTATATATTAGACCATATCAATTCATTGACCCAACGCATCAGAACCACAAAAATCCTGCGCCTTCATCAGCACCGGTACGCAGCCCACGCTCATCCCATCGCAGCATATCCAAACAAAACCTATTTCTAGGACTAACAGAACAAAGACCCCACGACATTTAACCCTAAGAAAAACTCAAATCAACCGAACTGTCAAGAAATTTGAAATCCCACTATAACTAGCCCAAAAGCTCCGTACATTCTCATCGTAAACTTCCTCCTAAACCAATGGCTCAAAACCCCAAAAAACTCAGATACACATGGAAAATGACAGAACTGCTAGTAAAAACAAACACCAATTAAAAAAATCAAACCAACTCACTAAACTCAAAACCCTACAACTGACCCTAAACATTACTATAAAAACCCCCAAAGCTCTACATTTATGCTAACCCACAAATAATAACCAATCATCTATAAAAATTATTTTAAAATATTAAAAAAGCATGAAAATAAAAAATCTAAACTATTAAAATACTAAAAAATATCACTACCCAAATTTAAAAACATATTGCCTATAAAAACCCACCATATAAATGCCCCTGTCTCAAAAAATAAAACTAAAAAAAAAATCAAACCAGAAAGAAATCGGAACTTAGGAACACTAAAACCAGAACGTTCAAGAAGTTCCACCATATCCCTGATCATACACCAACTACAAACAACATGAAACAATACAAACAATTCTTAAAAACCGCCTTAAAACCACTACATTAAAAACCCTTTCAACAATTCAAAACTGCATTGAACAAAAGCCATCTAATAAATTAACACCCAAAACTCCAGCAGCCCAGCTGGCCCTACCAAATCTCTCTGTTGATACATACAGTAAACAAAACCAAAATCCCAGGAATACCTGTCAGAAGTCTAGGAAAGAAACCTCTTGAAATTGATCCTACCTCAAATACAAACCAACCCGTCCAGAAAGTGAGCTTCACTCAAAAAACTATTTACACAGAGTTAATAAGACCAAGAAATAAAACAAAACACCATATACCACCAACAAATACAACAGTGAAGGAAAAAAATCTACTTTTTTTTCTTTTTTATTTTTTAAACTAACTTCTTTTATTAGCCAGAACAAAAGGTTTTGCCAGGACTGTAACATCTTCTCCTTCTCCTTCTGAAATGTCCCTTCTCCTTCCCAAATTCCTTACAACTTCTGAGTTTAAATCCAAGCCAAAAGCAAAATTCGTGCACTTGTGAGTCCGGTGCTCCTGTCAGATTCTGTCTCACTCCACATCTTCTCACACTTTCAGTCTGAGCGCTGTCCTGCCCTGATGAGTTTGACAGAAGCATTGGCACATGTTAAGAGAGCATTTCCCTCCCTGCCTCCCTCGCCAGAGCTGGTTTCCTTAGCGCATTTCAATCGATCCCAAGCCCGCAATGATGCGCGCTCACCTCAAGGCTCACAGCAAGCACGCAGCAGCTCAGGCTGACTTGGCTCCAGGGCTCCGTGCCTTGGATAGCTGAGAAAACTTCCCATGAGCCTCTGTCCCAAGACATTGGAATGCAATTGCCCTGCGCATTTGGTGGCAGCTTTGGGTCCCTCTGGGGGACGGCACCCAGCGTGACCCCCGCCCCTCGCCCGCCCCCCACCTGCTCCTGCACCGCAGTGGGGCTCCCTCTCCTGGGCACCTCGGGGTGCCCCCAACGGCATCAGAGCCCCGAGTCTTCACCCCCCCCTTTTCCTGACCCCCAAAGAAGGCTCAGAACGAATCCGACTGCCCTGGACAGCAGCGCAGCGCTTCCCCCAAGCCCTTCCCACACGTGCATGGCCCCAGCAAGGGATTCTGCTGCAACAAGAAAGCGGGGGCAGCCCCCAGAAGGCTTGAGGTTCCTGCCCAGCCTCGCTGTCACGGGCCGGGGGCAGCGAGAGAGGGAGCGGCACAGACGGCGGGGACGGCCCGGCACAGGGCGGGGGCCGCTCTCAGCGCGATGCCGGCAAAGCCGCAGCTCCGGCGCTGTCGGCCGGGCTGCTTGAGCGGCACGGGGGGATCCGCCGAGAGCCTCCGGCCCCGCGCGGGGACTCCTGCAAGGGCCCAGGGGCGCCGGGCTCCGGCCCTCGGGGCTTTATTCTCCGGCAGCCCGAGCCCCGCGGCTGCGGGGCAAAGAAGGAAAGGGGGCACGGGAAGAGAGGAGCGAGAGCAGCGCATGAGAAAGGGCGGCGAGGGAGCTCGGGCTGCGCAGGAAAGCGGGACGGGAAGGGAAAGCCCGGGACGAGGGTACAGGGAGGCTGGGCAGAGGAAGGAGAGAGGGGGAACAGAAGGGAGTAGCGGGCTAGGGACAGGACAGGAAGGAGCCGGGTTTGTGGGGGGAGAGGGAATGGGGGAAAGGGAGCGAGAGAAGGCGAATACGGGGAGAAGGAAGGAGGGCTAGAGAGAGGGACAGGCGGGGAAGCCCCCCAGAGCCCCGGCTGCACCCCGAGCCCGGCCCGGCGCCTCGCCCTGCCCGGGATGCTGCGCTCGGCGGAGCTCGGCTCGCTCCGGAGACGCTCGGCTCGAGTCGGCTCTTGTCGCCTCAACTCGGCTCTTGGCGCCTGCATTCGCCTCTTCGGCAGAGCTCGCCTCGCTTCGGCCCAACTCCCAGCCGCTCTGTGCCTTCGGCGCGCCTCGGCTCCGCTCGCCCCGGTTCGCTCGAGGCCGTCAGGGTCGGCCGCTCTCGCCTTGCTTCGGCCGAGCTCGTGCGATTCCCCCGAAGGCGGCGTCGTTCGGTTGTGTTTTTAGAAATATCTTTCTCTATCGATTGTATCTTTCTATAGTTAGATTTATATTTCTAGAATACTTCCATTAATCCAAATAAAAACCCCATCTCTAACCAAATAAATACAATAAATGCCTTCTTTTAAACGATATTGAAATATTTTTATTTATACTTTGTAGAATTACATTCACATTTATATTTATAGTTTCTTTTGATGCAATCTATTAATAATTATCTATAATATCTATAAAATTCTAGTCATGTATTTAAATTATTATTTATATTATGTATTGTATCTACTGCTGCAACTGATTTTTTCTTCTACTTTTAAACTATATGTATTTATGATATATTTCTAGACTTAGTTTTCTACCTTCATATTGTTTGTATTTATAATTTTTATAATCAAAACCCTGCCTATTGACAAGTAAAAAAACCCCACTTTATTTAACGACTTAAAAACTATTTTTATATTTATAATTTTCCTATTTCTATTTATAATTTGCTCTCTAGTACGTGATAACATACCTGCTCCTGCACCGCAGTGGGGCTCCCTCTCCTGGGCACCTCGGGGTGCCCCCAACGGCATCAGAGCCCCGAGTCTTCACCCCCCCTTTGCCTCTAGTTAGAAACTACACTGGAACTTTTTTCTGGAAACAAAGACACGACCTAAATCCTCTCCCCATGTCCTAGACAGATAGATGTTCAGTTCTTAGTTGACTGGGCAGCAGTTTCTTCAATAGAACGAGAAACAATATGGAAACGTTTTAGCTACAAGCAAATAGGCAAATCTGAACAAGGTCCTGGTGGCCAGCCGCTGCAGTTATTTTGAAGCAATTTTTTAAACAATCAAGTACTGATCCCACAAAAAATAAAGCAAAAAGCTGACTACTGGCTAAGAAAGAAGGAAAAATTAACTTTTGACGACAACAACAACATTCCAAGGACACAGGCTTGTTTCCAATCTCATACCTTATTACTACCTCTCTTGGGAATTCTCATCGTGGATCCCAAAAGGAATAAATCCCTCAGCGTGTCCTAAAGCACCAAGGAGCTACCTACAAGTGAAGGTGGCTACTTTCAGTGCAGACACAGCTGATGACACAGCAGTAGCGCAGTTCTATGCTGCCCAGGGATAATACTGTCTCCTCTTCTCCAGCAGCTGACTCTCTCCTGCCATGGTTTCTGTAAATGCATCAGAGCACGACCTTAAACACAAACAGGCAAGAAAACACCATCAGAAGTCTTGCATTAAGCACTACAAGAAGGGTTCCAAGCAGAGACCAACAGAATTTCAAGGAAGCAGTATGCAATTAAACCACCTCAGACTCGTTCAAGTATCCGGCAGGTAGACGGAACCAAAATGGAACCATTCAGAAACGACAAAGAAAACCTCCCCAAGTATTTATACAGGAGTCCTTAACGTCAGAAATGGGATGACAGGTTATGTTCAGATAAGATGAATGTTTATTTGGATGTAGAAATAAACTTCTCTCATGGTCCTTTGCCAAAAAATAGAACCTACAAGTGAACACCTACACCTGCCTAAAAAGACCTAACGAGCCCCTGGCAGCCACCGGCATCAAAGCACAGGGGATGTTTCTAATCCAGGCTAAGGAGAACAACATCACCTTTTGTTCTCTCCAGTTTGTTTCCTCTGCAGTCCTATTTGCTCCTTATGATTTTTACACTCTCTGTATCTTCTCGGGCAGCGCTGAGTCTGACGACCGGGATACGAGAGTCCTTCCCTGCCCTACGGAGAGAACCAGGAAAAAAAGTTAAAAAAAGAACAGGGCAGTTTGAAGTTAATACTTCCGACGAGAAGCAGCACCTGACAAACAGAGTGAACAAAGCGTGACACCTCCCTGGGGACAGAAGACTTACAAACTCTCCGGGATTTACAATCCCAGTAACCAAGCCCTTCAGCACAGCAGCCAAGTGTCCCATTAGGTGGTGCTGCACCAAAGAATGATCCGAGAGGTTCCAAAGAGTGAAACGCACGTTATTTTCCAAAGACGTAAAATCGTGCAAAATAACAAAACTACAATAGATCTAAACTACAGGGCAAGAGTACAAGTGTTAACTTGAGGAGCTGGAACCATCCAGGTGAGCAACTGCTACCTGGATCCTCAACAGAGTTTGAGAAACCCTCCAGGATACAGAAGGGTTTTCCCCAGAAATTACACAGGCCGAGTTTTGACAGAAGTACACTTGCCAGATGCTCAGAAACGTCACCCATCCTCCTCCGGGTGTCCTGAGAGAGCTGCGAATGGCTCTCACGTGGTTTGAGCTGGTTCTGTAAGGGCTCAGGGTGAATTTCACCAGATGCAACCAAACTGGGCAACACCCAGTGGGACAGAAGGAACCCAAAGCTTGGGTAAGCAGAGCTCCAGCAAATACTGAGGAAACGGACAGAACAGGGTAACAAATAATAAACATACCTTTTTTTTTTTTTTTTTTTTCAGATGAGCAAAACAATTAAGGAGAAGGTGGAAAACTCACCATGACTGAACATTTCATCACCTGTAAGCTGACCATCCTTAGCATAGAGGACTCCAAATTTAAAATTCACCGATCCCTGGGAAATAAAACCAGATATTGTATGATAAACAGTCAAACAGAAGACGTAAAAATTTGTTCCTCTAAGGACTTTCATGTATGTACGTATCTTTGTATACATCCTACACATTAGAACATACATTTTATACCATCTCCCAATACACAATAATTTACCTTTAAACTTTGATAGTATAGCATAAAATCATGAACTTATATTGGTGATCTATTATTATTAAGTTGGTGCTTCAAGTTATTTTTGCTGTCAGGTTCAAAAAAACATTACTTCTTTTTACTGTAACGAGCAATTGATTTAGAAGTCATCAAAAGCCCATCAAAATACAAAGCTGCATTCACCGGACGGGTCTGTGAGCAAGAAGTAGTCAGGCTTGTACTCACCTCTTGCCCTTCAACAACCAATAAATCCTGTCAACAAAAACAGCATCTTCAGCCCCCTCCTATTAAAGATTCTACAAGGATGATGCTTTTATTTGTGTTTAGTAGAAGTTTGGATTTGAAATGGCCAGTTCAATGGAGAAAGAGACAGTTTAAGTAGTATTAGATTATTATTCTTATTATTATTATTATTAGCTACTGGAAGAAACAAACCAGTGGTATCCATACTTAATTACTTCTATTTCCAGGAAATCATAAAGAAAAAGAACCAAACAAAAAAAAGTCACTTCCTACCTTTTGTATCTCAGGATGAAAAATGTCTCTTGGGCTCTTCTCCAGTTTCTCCAGACTCCTGGCACTGAAATGCAAATGAACGAGTGCTTTAGAGGAGGGCAAGTGCACATTCCAACCCCGAACCACCAACCGATTGCAGTTACAGCGCTTACAAAATGAATCGTTCCCAGAGCCTCTGGGAAATGGAACGGTTGGTGCAACTGCCATTTCTTCCCCAAAATACTGACTTCCAACACTTCCTAAACTTAGTTTGCATTTTAAAAACAGAAATTAGGGAGACTCAGGGTGGAGATCAGGTTGAAATTGATTTCCTTCTAAAGCACAGGGCTCTGTTCCATCACCCTTCACTTTGGCTCCACACAGAATCACGGGGAGCATTTTAGGAGGGCTCAAGAACCAATTCTATTTCTCTCTTTTTTCTAGTTCTCTCTCTTCCTAAATCATTCAAGGCAAGTCAAATGAAAAAGGACAAGTTCAGCATCAAATGCACACTTTTCCCCTTTGTCTGCTCAAGAACAGGCTTTAAAACCACTTCTTGCTGCCTTCAACGATTAAGACTTGCAAAACAGTTTCACAAGTTTGATAGGTTTATCATAAAAACCACAGAACGCAAGCTCTGAATTACAGGAAAAGGTACACAGGCAAATATCTAAACTGATGGTGGCTTGTCAATCCATACCTTAATGGAGATTGCACTGAGAATGGTTTTGTGGGACTCCAAGGGAGACAGATTTTCTGAGTACCCTGAAAACAAGAAAAGCTGGGATATATTACAGGACATACCCACTTTTCTGCATATTCAAATAGGATTATTAATAAAAACAATTAAGTTAAAAAAGAAGGAAGAAAACCAAGGTAATTTTACTCAGCTATATTTACTGCCGATTTAGAGAAAAAAATAGTCACGGGTGCTGCAAAGAA
Organism: Molothrus aeneus; assembly: GCF_037042795.1. Taxonomy (NCBI): domain Eukaryota; kingdom Metazoa; phylum Chordata; class Aves; order Passeriformes; family Icteridae; genus Molothrus; species Molothrus aeneus. Next base: position 230,240 of record NW_027099232.1, read on the forward strand.
AAAAAAAAAAGTGAACCAGAAACGCCTACAGTAGAACTTTAAAACAATTGCTTGGATAAAAGCAGCTCATGGAACATGAAGTAGAAAAAAAGCGAAACCAGTATCAGACCTGCCTATTTTCTCACCATTGCACAAGAAAAATCCGACAAGCGGTATAAAGGCACTGCCTAAAACCGATCCTAGGATGTAACCAAGAACAATTGAGGCATTTGCTAACCTAAACGGAAACCTTTTCCGGACCCTAGTGTCAAATCACACGTTTTGTCTTGCAGCAGCTCGAGGTTGGAGAGCATTTCCCCTGGGGGTCGGGAGGGTAGGGGCACCAGGGGCTGAGTTTGCGGATCGCACCTGTGCCAGCAGAAGGATCCAGCCCGGCGCTCCTTGCGCTCGCCATTCTCCGGGCCATCGCTGTGTTTTACTGCTCAGCGATGCCGCTCCATCTGTTTGCGTGGAAGAAAGAGCCACGAGCACTGAGGCACTCAGCAGCCGTGTCATTCCAGCCGCTCGTCCGCCCCCGCCCGCAGCAGCGGCAGCAGCCCGAGGGACACGGCTGCAGCTCGGCGGCTCCCGCGCCTCCGCCAGCCGCCGCACAGTGACCGCGGCAGCGCCCGGCGCCGCTCGCCCGGGGCGGCTCCTGCAGCTCCCGGTCCGCGGCAGCAAAGCACCGCCTGGCGCTCCGCCATCGGCGGGCGGCAGCGCGCCCCGCCCGAGCCGAGCCCCCGCCACCGGGACCGCTGAGCGAGGCCGAGGCACCGGGCGGACGCCCCTTCCGCGCCGCTCGGCTCCGTGCGGGCGGCCGGCCGGAGGCTTCGCCCCTCCAGCGTCGCTGCCGCGGCTCCGTCCCGCGCGGGAGAGGCGCCGGGAGCTCCCCGCGCCCAGCCCGCTCCCCCGGCGCGCGGCCGCCTCGGCCCGCCAGCCATTCACATGGCGCGTCGGCCGTTGCGTCAGACGCCGCGCTTTACGGCCGCAGGGCCTGCCGGGAGTTGTAGTCTCGGACTGACAGCCACCGCTCCGTTTTCCGCCACCGGGAGCTGCGGTCCCGCCGGGGGATCAAACGGCTCCTTCGCTCCTGGGCGCGGAAGCACCTTAGGCAGCACCGCCCCTCCCGAATGTCCTTTCTTTTCCACTCCAACTCTTTTTTCTGTTTTTCACTCTGTTTTTTCACCCCTTTTTCCACTTTCGCTCTTTCTTTTTCACTCTCACCCTTTTCCTTTTTCATTTTTTTTCTTCCTTTCTCTTCCTTCCTTTTTTTTTTCTTCCTTTCCTTTTTCCTTTTCTTTCTTTCTGTCTGTCTTTCTTTCTTTCTGTCTTTCTCTTTCTGTCTCCCTTTCTCTATTTCTTTCTCTCTCTCTTTCTTTCTTTCTGTCTCTCTCTCTCTTTCTCTCTCTTTCTTTCAGTCTATCTATTTCTTTCTCTCTTTCTTTCTTTCTCTCACTCTCTTTCTGTCTCCTTCTTTCTGTCTCTATTTCTTTCTCTCGTTCTTTCTCTCGCTCTCTTCCTGTCTCTCTCTTTCTTTCTGTCTCTCTCTATTTCTTTCTCTTTCTTTCTCTCGCTCTCTTTCTCTTTCTTTCTGTCTCTCTCTATTTCTTTCTCTCTTTCTCTCGCTCTCTTTCTGTCTCTATTTCTTTCTCTCTCTTTCTTTCGCTCTCTTTCTGTCTCTTTTTGTCTGTCTTTCTCTATTTCTTTTTCTCTTTCTTTCTCTCGCTCTCTTCCTGTCCCTCTCTTTCTTTCTTTCTGTCTGTCTTTCTCTATTTCTTTCTCTCTCTTTCTTTCTTTCTCTCCCTCTCTTTCTGTCTCTTTCTTTCTGTCTCTATTTCTTTCTCTCGCTCTCTTTCTGTCTCTCTCTTTCTGTCTGTATTTCTTTCTCTCTCTCTTTCTTTCTCTCACTCTCTTTCTGTCTCTATTTCTTTCTCTCTCTCTTTCTCTCTTTCTGTCTCTCTCTTTCTTTCTTTCTTTCTTTCTTTCTTTCTTTCTTTCTTTCTTTCTTTCTTTCTTTCTTTCTTTCTTTCTTTCTTTCTTTCTTTCTTTCTTTCTTTCTTTCTGTCTCTCTCTCTTTCTCTCTGTCTCTCTCTCTCTTTCTTTCTTTCTCTCTTTAATCATTTCTCTCTTTCTTTCCCTGTATTTCTAATCTTGGATTTCCATTCTAGCTTTAGAATAAAAAAGCAGCAGTAGAAACGTTCAGGCTACCGGGGAGTGCAAAAAACCCCAAAACGGTAATGATTTTAGGAAAACTATTTCCTCCATGGGAGCTGAAATTTTCTACAGCTGCAGGTGACATAGAGCTTTTATTTCTTCTTCTAGATAGTTGATACTTAATACTCTATTTATACAGCGCCCCCTGCCGTCTGCATGGGCGCACTGCAGGCACAGCGCCCCCTGCCGTCTGCATGGGCGCACTGCAGGCACAGCGCCCCCTGCCGTCTGCTTTGGCGCACTGCAGGCACAGCGCCCCCTGCCGTCTGCATGGGCGCACTGCAGGCACAGCGCCCCCTGCCGTCTGCTTTGGCGCACTGCAGGCACAGCGCCCCCTGCCGTCTGCATGGGCGCACTGCAGGCACATCGCCCCCTGCCGTCTGCTTTGGCGCACTGCAGGCACAGCGCCCCCTGCCGTCTGCATGGGCGCACTGCAGGCACAGCGCCCCCTGCCGTCTGCACCGGCGCACTGCAGGCACAGCGCCCCCTGCCGTCTGCACCGGCGCACTGCAGGCACAGCGCCCCCTGCCGTCTGCACCGGCGCACTGCAGGCACAGCGCCCCCTGCCGTCTGCACCGGCGCACTGCAGGCAGAGTGCCGCCTAATGACGTCACCCCGTCGACACGGCGCCCCGTCCCGGACACGCCGACTCGAGAGGCCGTCGCGATCTTGTGCGGCATTCCGTGACGGCCACGGCGCTGCCAGCCTATATGGCATAATTTTACGGCAGTCGCGCTTTACGGCAGTTTTGCGACAGTCGCGCTTTACGGCCCCTTTTGCGACAGTCGCGCTCTACGGCCCCTTTTGCGACAGTCGCGCTTTACGACACCTTTTACGACAGTCGCGCTTTACGGACCCTTTTGCGACAGTCGCGCTCTACGGCCCCTTTTACGACAGTCGCGCTTTACGGCCCCTTTTGCGACAGTCACGCTTTACGGCCCCCTTTGCGACAGTCGCGCTTTACGGCAGTTTTGCGACAGTCGCGCTTTACGGCCCCTTTTACGACAGTCGCGCTCTACGGCCCCTTTTACGACAGTCGCGCTTTACGGCCCCTTTTGCGACAGCCACGCTTTACGGCCCCCTTTGAGACAGTCGCGCTTTACGGCAGTTTTGCGACAGTCGCGCTTTACGGCCCCTTTTACGACAGTCGCGCTTTACGGCCCCTTTTGCGACAGTCGCGCTTTACGGCCCCTTTTGCGACAGTCACGCTTTAAGGCCCCCTTTGCGACAGTCGCGCTTTACGGCAGTTTTGCTACAGTCGCGCTTTACGGCCCCTTTTGCGACAGTTGCGCTTTGCGGCCCCTTTTACGACAGTCGCGCTTTACGACCCCTTTTGCGACAGTCGCGCTTTACGGCCCCGTTTGCGACAGTCGCGCTTTACGTCACCTTTTGCGACAGTCGCGCTTTACGGCACTACCCTTTATGGAAATTTTATGGTACTTTACAGCACTTTACGGTTTTTATTTTGTTTTTAATTTATTTTTACGGTTTTTATTTTGTTTTTAATTTATTTTAAATTTATTTTAATTTTTTAATTTTATTTTTTACTTAATGTTTATTTTAAATTTTTCTATTTTTAAAGCTTTTTATTTTATTTTTAAAATTTTATTTACTTATTATTTTTAATTTTTCTATTTTTAAAGCATTTATTTTTTATTTTTATTGTTTATTTAAATTTTATTTTTATTTTTTCTATTTTAAAAGCTTTAATTTTATTTTTTAATTTTATTTTTTATTCTTCTATTTTTAAAGCTTTCTGTATTTTTCTAATTTTATTTTTTATTTTTTATTTTTCTATTTTTAAAGGTTTTTAGTTTTTTTTATTTAGTGCTGCCCAGACCAACTCAAGCGGGTGATTGTGGTGGTGTTTGAGGGTCTTGCATTACGGCACTACCTTTTATGGAACGATTACAGCACTTTACAGCACGTTACAGTTTTTATTTTGTTTTTCATTTATTTTAAATTAATTTTGTTTTTTTTAATTTTACTTAATTTTTATTTTTAATTTATATATTTTTAAAGCATTTTTATTTTTTTAATTTTATCTTTTATTTACTTATTATTTTTAATTTTTCTATTTTTAAAGCTTTTTTTAAATTTTATTTTTTATTTAATTTCTATTTTTACTTTTTCTATTTGTAAAGCTTTTATTTTATTTTTTATTTTTAATTTTTCTATTTTTAAAGCTTTTATTTTATTTTTCTATTTTTTATTTACTTAGTTTTAATTTTTCTATATTTAAAGGTTTTTATATTATTTTTTTTATTTTATTTTTTATTTACTTACTATTTTTAATTTTTCTATTTCTAAAGCTTTTTATTTTAATTTTTTAATCTTATTTTTTATTTTAGTTTTAATTTTTCTACTTTTAAAGCATTTATTTTCTATTTTTATTTTTTATTTAATTTTTATTTTTTTTTTTTTTATTTTTAGAGCTTTAATTTTATTTTTTAATTTTATTTCTTATTTTCCTATTTTTATAGCTTTTATTTTATTATTCTAATTTTATTTTTTATTTATTTTTTATTTTTAATTTTTCTATTTTTAAAGCATTTATTTTATTTTTTAATTATATTTTTTATTAAATTTTTATTTTTAATTTTTCTATTTTAAAAGATTTTATTTAATTTTTTAAATTTAATTTTTTATTTTTTATTTTTCTATTTTTAAAGGTTTTTAGTTTTTTTTATTTAGTGCTGCCCAGACCAACTCAAGCTGGTGATTGTGGTGGTGTTTGAGGGTCTTGCATTACGGCACTACCTTTTCGGGAACTCTTACAGCACTTTACAGCACTTTACAGTTTTTGTTTTTCATTTATTTTAAATTAATTTTGTTTTTTTAAATTTTATTTAATTTTTATTTTTAATTTTTTTATTTTTAAAGCATTTTATTACATTTTATTTGGTGCTGCCCAAACCTGCTGTAGTGCATTTTTATACTTTGTAATACTTTGAAGTCATTTTGTTTTGTATCCCCATATTTTTCCCAAATGGTTTATCCCCAACTGTACCCCCCTCCTTCTACCTGTGTTATCCCTCTCCCGGGATGAGATCATCCCCAAATGCCCACCCTGCCTCTCTGTCAATCACTCAGCCTCCCATCCCCTCCATCCAGAAGTTTCGGTCCAAGTCGTCGAGTGATCAGCCAGAGGCCAGGGGTCAGCCCCCCAAGCCTTGCCCCATACGCTGTCCTGTATGTCTGGATCCACCAGCATCCATCCCTTAGGGTCACTTAATGGTTGGTAGGATGTTACCTACTTTTGGTTTCCACCTCCCTTTAAATGTGACCTTGACACATCTCCCGGGGCTCTCGGCAGGAGGCCCCTGAGGTGCAGGAGCTCCTTTGGGACTCCTAATAAAACCTTGGATTAACCCCTGCTAAGAGTCAGCCCTTTATCATCTACCGCTGTCTCTGGTGTCTCTTGTGCTGCACAGGGGCCCAGCCCAGGTGCCCTCAGCACCCTCGGGGCACAGAGAGTGTCTCCCCCCAGCCCAGGTGCCCTCAGCACCCTCGGGGCACACACAGAGAGTGTCTCCCCCCAGCCCAGGTGCCCTCAGCACCCTCGGGGCACACACAGAGAGTGTCTCCCTGCCAGCCCAGGTGCCCTCAGCACCCTCGGGGCACACACAGAGAGTTTCTCCCCCCAGCCCAGGTGCCCTCAGTACCCTCGGGGCACAGAGAGTGTCTCCCCCCAGCCCAGGTGCCCTCAGCACCCTCGGGGCACAGAGGGTGTCTCCCCTCTCTCGGCCGTGTCGGGGCTGCCCCCCCGGTGTCTGCCGACTCGGGACCGGCCGAGGGTTACTGAGAGGCTCGCACAAACCCGCTCGGCCGCTGATTGTGGTGATGAGGGTCCCCAGGACGAGGGAAGAGACGAGAATCTTGACTCCACCTTTCAGAAGGCTGAAATATTATTTTATCATCTCTATTATATTAAAAGAAAATGAGATATTAGAACTACACTAAAAGAGCAAGGAGACATCAGAAAGCTGGAAAGGAATGAATAATAAAAACCTGGGACTGCTCACAGCCCCGACGCAGCTAGACCATGATTGGTCATCAAGTAGAAACAATGCACAGGAGACCAATCCAAGATGCCCCTGTTGCTAAACCATCTCCAGCCCACACTCCACAGCCAGCAGATTGTTACTGGTTCCATTTCTGTTCTGAGGCTTCTCAGGAGAAAAATCCCAGCAAAAGGATTTTCATCAAACACGTCAGTGCCAGGTGATGGCACAGGCAGCATCGGCCGGCCGAGGTCACTGTGTCATCCCTGCCAGCCCAGGTGTCACAGCAAGGAGGAGAGAGTGCACCCTGTGCTCACCCTGCAATACAGAGCAATACAACACAACACACATATTAACACAAGATGATAACCTTTTTCTATTTTCATTACATGTGGATTTATTGTTATAGGAAACCCAAACCAACAAAAGCACACAAAAAACAGCACTCATCTACCATTAACACCCCCTTCAGATGACACACGAAGTCACCATCCCTCTCATCACAACTGCTAAATTACACCCCAGCAATCATTGGTCCTCGGGAACGTGGTTTCCGGGAGCCTCAAAAAAATCCTCCTCCTTGACAAAAAAACCCCGGTCCCTGGACAGTCTGTGCCCAAACTTTGGTGATGAACGTCGCCTCACAGACTGACCGGGACCGAGGAAAAAAAAAAAACCAGCCGGGGGGGGGGGGGGGGAACCCAGCTGGGGATTTTTTATTCTAAATTTAAAAATGAGTTAAAAAACTTGAAAAGCAAAAGTCACACACACAAGGTTAAATCCAGTAATCCAGTCAGCATGCGCTGACACATGCGGAGACGAGCAGACGCAGACAGACACAGACACGTGCTCTCACACACGCTCACACGCTCTTCCCACTTACACGCTCGCTGCGGCCCTTACTCGAGACGCTGAAGAACGTGCTTGACACATCTTCTGGCTGCGCTCCTTGACGTCAAATGGTAGATTCTGGGGAAATCGGCAGCCTCAGGGACCTGTGAGACGACAGGAAGCGGTCAACGAGTGGCTATCTGACAGCTAGGACTTGTCTGCACTCTGGACCAGTAAGTTTTCTACCCAAAATCCCATAAAAGACAGATGAACAGTAAAGTTTTTATAACTCTTCTACCTAACTGTGACTACGTGCCCTGGCAGGGCAGCTCCAACCTTAAGTGGTACAGTATAAGTACACACAACAATGTAAGTCGATGCATACAGTGCAAGTGTACATAGAGTGTAGGTACATACAGTATAAGCCAGCACAGGTACACACAATATAAAAGCCAGGACTTGAGATAACTCGCTGGAAGATCAATTCTTGAGTCCTATACCCTTGAGAAGATGGAACTTATAGAAGTACTGCAGTCACATGAGGAGGGTGCAAGACACTCCCTCTAGCAGTCCAAGAGAAGGGCATGGAAAAAAAGGCACTACCAAAGCTGGTAGTGAGAAGGAAGATGGATGTGAACATCTTGTCCGTTTGAGACATTCCTGTCTCAAAGAGTAAAAATGTAAAGATGCCAGAAGAAGGGATATCCAGAAAGGAACGTGAGTAGAACACGGCCTATATGGCACAGAATAGTGCCGATAAAGCATCGAGACGTAACAAAGGCCTATGACATGGAAGACAACGGACACAGACACGGACAACATAACATAGACATGGGTGACATAACACAGAGACAAGTGGCAACTGCCTGGCACTGTCCCCTTAGGGACCCGAGATGCCTAGCGCAAGATGAGCCAGAGGCTGATGATGCCAAAGGAAAGGAAGCCCTATGACGATAGCACGTGATGATGAAATGTAACTCGTTAAAAGAAGTTAGTGCCAAAGCAGTTAAGAGGATGCTCGAGAGGCTCAGCGAGCCTAGAGAAGGAAGCCGAGGGCGGGTGACCGTGGCTATAGCTCCGGACCTGAAGGCGAGCTACTCAGGGGAAACATCCGTGACCATGTTGAGTCGAGGAAGGCGGACGACACAAAGTACACAAAAATGTGGAGATGGGTCGGAACTGCCCTGCCCAGCAAAGGCCCTGGCGAGGCTGAGGGGAAACCCTCTCCCTTTACTTCCAGACAGCCCACCCCACTACAGACCTCTCCGCTAAGCTGACAACTGATTGCCCTCTGTGATAGTAAAGGTTTGTCCCCTTCTCCCAACCACTGGCCCCGACACTTCGCTTTTGGAAGATGAGAGGACAAAATCCATCCTCGGTCGGACGTGGATGTTGAAACGTGCTCCGTGTGTGCCTCGGTGCTGTCCTTTCCAACCTTTGGCTACGAGGCTCCTCAGGGTACCTAAGACAAAACAGAAAAGGTGACTATTGCCCTCAAAAACAGTAACCCCCAGGGCTCCTCCGCACCCCTGCCCCAGCTCACCTCAAATCTTGATTTGACTCCAGAGGGTGCCCAGAAGATACCTGCGAAAAGAAAAGGTACACCCTTAGCATGCTGCTGTGTAACGCTCACCTATGAGTCAGCCTGCCTAAACCCCGACTCACCTGCCCTCCTCCGTTCCTTGGCATGCCTAGGGCAGCGACAGCACCTGCAAAGAAACAAAGCAGAAAAGCATGCTGAGACACTGTGAAAACACAACCTACAAATCTGACAAGGATGCCACACTGATACCTTAAGCTGCACACACCTGGAATGGGCATGCTCGGCCAGGATAGATGGCAAGCGGACCACCTAAAATAGAAAAAAAAAAGTGGAGATGCTTAGAGCTGCACCAGAAACTGAGACATCAGCAAAAACAACTGCTTCTGTACACTACTCAATGCTCACCTCGCCCACTCAGCCTTGACTGCTGCTCTCTGCTTTGACTTCCTAAAAAGTGAGACAAAGAAGACTGCTCTAACAGCCATCATTTATGCTCCCTCTGCAGAGACAAACAGTGACTGACCTGCGCGGGGGAATCCCCTCACCCAAGATGGGGGGCTCTGCCCTGGATTTTATCCTTCTGCACCTGAAAGAAAGGACAAAAGTCAAAGAGCTGCAGGCTAACTTAAGAGCTCCAGACATCTTGTGTCCACCTACAAATCCCACCTAGAGTCCAACTACACCCCACATTACAAACATCGAGTCCCCGGGACTTCTCCTATTGCACCAGGCTATGCAGCAGGGCAGAGCAGCTCCGGCACAAATGTGTGCGCAGACACCCGTGACACAGGACAGGACAAACAACGGGGACACAACAGGAACAGAAATCTCTGGGTAAGGAAAATGACAGCGAGCACCGAGAGGACGCAAAATTAGAAGACCGAGGTGAAACTGATGGCGGGCTGATGAAGTTCAGAGAACCCTGGAGGAACAAGATGCTAAGTGAATGATTTATTCCAAGAACTGCAAAGATGGATGCCCGAGAATCCTACGGTCAGAAGCCTCTACCTGTCCCCACATTCTTACAAGTCCTAATCCATCATAACAGAACCTTGCAGGGTGCAGCTGTCTGTACAGCTCAGAACAAGACCTGACAAGACATCTGACTGGATGCTTCGAAGAAGAGTTGCTATTCTGATACCTGTCTGAGCTACCGAGTTAAAAGTTCCATGGCATCGGTGCCAGGGCAAGGAACGCTGAGAGTACAGATGCTAAGACTGGTGCCAAGGTTTCTGACAGGCCCCTCAAAGGGCTATGATAAAAGACATGAGATATCCAACAACACAGAATACACAAAAGACAAGGGACACAATACACACCGGGACTGCTCTGCCCTGCTCACCTCAGCACTGGGATCAAAAGTGAGATTTTGCTTTTATGGGGCCTAAGGGGCCACTTCATGGACACTCCTCACCGCCAAAGAGGACTCAAACCCCCCCCTCCCAGTAATTCCCAAACCAGCACCCTGCTTTCATCCCCCATGGGGGTCGTGGCCCTCTACTTCTCTCTCAGACATCCGGGGATGCCGGTCTCAGGTGCGAAGAAAGGAAACCTCGTCAGCCGGGAAGGTCCTGCTGGCACCAGGCTGGTGTCTCTTAGACAGCTATATTAAAGAAAACCAAACATCAAGGCCGGATCGTGGCACCACATCGGCCAAAACCCCACAAGCCTGCGACTCACCCTTCTCCTAAGAAGGCCCGGCTCCTCGGGCCGCACGCTCCGGCCGCGCTCGGAGGCCGACGCCGTCGTCGTGGGGTACGCCTGGGTTAAGAGGACAGGAGGTGACGTGGCATTGCTGAAACCTGAGCGGACCCTCGCTCCTCCTCCCTACTTCCCTGACTCACCGCAACTCCACGGCAGTTCCTGATGGCTGCCTGGAACGCAGGGCTCGTGAGAGCGGCAAACCCGGTCCGTCGGCCCGTTGGGGATGGGAGCTTGGCATGCTCCGAGCAGATGGCCTAAGGAACAAAAACGAGAATGGAGACTTAGACTTGCCCCAGGAATTGAGACCTCAGCAACAAGCAAGGCTACTGCTCACTGCTCACCTTACCCTCTTGCACTTGACTGCTGAGATCCAGCTATACTTCCTAAAAATAAAGACAAAGAACAGCGCTGTAACAGGGCCACACTTGACACTCCCCCTGCACAGACAAATGGTGACGGACCTGCTCAGGGGAACCCCCTCACCCAGGAGGGGGTGCTCTGCCGTGGATGCAATGCATCTGCACCTGCAAGAGAGTTAGAACATATGTCAAACACCTGCAGGATGACTCAAAAGCTGCAAACACCTTATATCAATCTAGGAACAGCATCTAGAGTCCAAGTACACCCCACATGAAAAATTTCAACCCCCCAGGGCTTGTCCTATTACACCAGGCTATGCGGCAGGGCAGAGCAGCTCCGGCACAAATATGTGCGGACACCCGTGACACAGGACACACAGGACACGACAAACAATGGGCACACAACACGGACAGAAATCTCTTGGCAAAAAAGATAACTGCAAGGACCGAGAGCATGCCAAATGAGATGACCGAGGTGAGACTGATGGCAAGCTGACGTGGCTCAGAAAACCCTGGAGGAACAAGATGCTAACTGAATGATTTATTCCAAGAACTGCAAATATGGATGCCCGAGAATCCTACGGTCAGAAGCCTCTACCTGTCCTCACATTCTTTCAAGCCCTAATCTGCCATAATGGATCCTGGCAGGGCATAGTTGTCTGTACAGCTCAGAACAAGACCTGACAAGACATCTGACCGGATGCTTCCAAAGAGAGATGCAATTCTGATACATGTCTGAGCTCCCCAGGCAAAGGTTGTATGGCATGGGTGGCAGACCAAGAAATGCAGAGATCACAGAGGATAAGAACAATGCCAAGGTTTCTGACAGGCCCCTCAAAGGGCTAAGGTAAGAGACATGAGATACCCAAACAACACACAAGGCACGATAGACAAGGGACATAATACACACCGGGACCGCTCTGCCCTGCGCACCGCAGCACTGGGATCAAAAGTGAGACTTGGCTTTTATGTGGCCTAAGGGGCTGCTTCATGGACACCCCCCCACCTCCAAAGTGGACTCAAAAACCCATCCCAGTATTTCCCAAACCAGTACCCTGCTTTCATCCCCCCTGAGGGTCCTAGCCCTCTACTTCTCTCTCAGACATCCGGGGATGCCGGTCTCAGGTGCGAAGAAAGGAAACCTCGTCAGCCGGGAAGGTCCTGCTGGCACCGGGCTGGTGTCTCTTAGACAGCTATATTAAAGAAAAACAAACATCAATGCCGGATCGTGGCACCACATTGGCCAAAACCCCACAAGTCTGCTACTCACCGTGCTCCTAAGAACGCTCAGCTGCTCGGGCCGCACGCTTAGGGCACGCTCGGAGACCGAGGCCGTCGCCACAGGGGATGCCTGGGTTAAGAGGAGATGAGGTGATTTGGCACGGCTGAAACCTGAGTGGACCCTCGCTCCTCCCCCCTACTTCCCTGACTCACCACAACTCCTCAGCACTTGCCGGAGGCCACCAGGATGGCACCTTTAAATAGAAAAGTTCAGGGCTTCATCACCAAGTCCTGTAATGCATCCACAGGGCTCACATTTGCAGGAAACCCGGAGCATCGGCCGGCTGGTGACGGGGGCTCGGCATACTCCGAGTGGATTGCCTAAAGCGCACAAACGAGAATGGAAGCTTAGAGCTGCACCAGAAATTGAGACCTGAGCAATAACAACTGCTTCTCTCCACTGCTCACCTTGACTGCTGGTATCCAGATTTGCTTCCTAAAAAGAAAGACAAAGAACAGTGCTGTAACAGATGCATCATTTACACTTCTGCTGCAGAGACAAACGGGGCCTCACCTGCGCGGGGGAAACCCCTCACCCGGGATGGGGCCCTCTGGCACACATTTAATCCATCTGAATCTGAAAAAAAAGTTAGGACAAAACTCAAACTGTTGCAGGATAACTTAGGAGCTCCAGACGTCTTGTGTCCATCTACAAATCCCATCTAGAGTCCAACTACACCCCACATTACAAACTCCCAGGGACTTCCCCTATTGCACCGGGCTATGCGGCAGGGCAGAGCAGCTCCGGCACAAATGTGTGTGCTGACACCCGTGACACGGGACAGGACGCGACAGACAGGGGGGACACAACAGGGACAGAAAGCTCCTGGCAAGGAAAGTGGCTGCAGGGACTGAGAGAATGCAAAAGGAGATGACCGAGGTGAGACTGATGGCAACCTGATGAGGCTCAGAGAACCCTGGAGGAAGATGCTGGCTGAAGGATTTATTCCAAGAACTGCAAAGATGGATACCCAGGAATCCTACGGTCAGAATCCTCTCCCTAACCTCGCATTCTTACAAAGCCTAATCCGTTGAAATGGAGCATTGAGGAGCACGGCTGTCCGTGCAGCTCAGAACAAGACCTGAAAAGCCACCCGACTGGATGCTTCCAAAGAGAGATGCAATTCTGATGCCTGTCGGAGCTACCGAGTCAAAAGGTCAATGGTCTGGGTACCAGGCCAAGGAATGCAGAGATTACAGATGCTAACAGTGATGCCAGGGTTTCTGCTTGGCTCCTCAAAGGCCTAAGGTAAAGGACATGACACATCCAACCACACAGAACACTCAATAGACAATTGACACAGTACACACCGGCACTGCTCTGCCCTGCGCACCTCAGCACTGAGATCAAAAGTGAGACTTTGCTTTTATTTCCCCCCCAAGCCTAAGGGGCCGCTTCGTGGACACCCCTGTCTCCAAAGCGGACTCAGAAACCCCTCCCGGTGGGTCCCTGCCCTGCGCCCTGGTTTCATCCCCTCTGTGGGTCGTAGCCCTCTACTTATCTCTCAGGCATCTGGGGATGCCGGTCTGTGTCAGGTGCAAGGGAAGGCTGCCTCGACAGCTGGGAAGGTCCTGCTGGCACTGTTGTTAAACAGCTTCCTGTTGTTTCTTCGTCTGCTCCAATAAAGAAAACGAAATATCAATGCATAACCTCAGCAGCACATTGGCCAAAACCCAACAATTCTGCCACTCACTCTTTTCCCAAGAATGCCCGGCTCCTGGGGCCGCACGCTTCAGCCACACTCGGAGGCTGACGCCATCGTCGTGGGTACGCCTGGGCTAAGAGGAGACGAGGTGATGTGGCGCTGCTGAAACCTGAGCGGAGCCTCGCTCCTCCTCCCTACTTCCCTGACTCAACGCAACTCCTCGGCCATTGCTGAAGGCTGCCCTGGTGACACCTTTAAACAGAAAAGGCAGAGGCTTCATCGCCGAGTCCCGTGATACTTCCCCAGGGCTCGGGAGAGCGGCAAACCCGGCGCGTCGGCCGGTTGGTGCCTGGGGCTTGGCGTACTCCGAGCGGATTGCCTAAAGCGCAGAAACAGGAACAGATGCTTAGAGCTGCACCAGAAAGTGAGACTGGAGCAATAACAACTGCTTCTGTACGCTACTCAGTGCTCACCTTGCCCACCTCACCTTGACTGCTGATGTCCAGCTTTACTTCCTAAAAAGAAAAAGAACAGAGCTGTAACAGAGTCACACTTTACACTCCCCCTGCAGAGACAAACGGTGACTGACCTGCTCGGGGGAACCTCCTCACTCGGGATGGGTGGATGGATTTTGCCCTGGATTTTATCCTTCTGTGTCTGAAAGAAAGCGAGGACAAACGTCAAAGGGCTGCAGGATATCTTCACAGCTCCAAACATCTTCTGTCTATCTAGGAATATCATCTAGAGTCTGGCAACACCCCACAAACTGCCTGTCCCTGAGCCTTGTCCTCTTGCGGCAGCCTCTGCGGCAGGGCAGAGCAGCTCCGGCACAAACATGTGCAGACACCCGTGACACAGAACGTGACAAACGGGGGGACGTTAAACACGACACATTATACTTGTGGTGAGGGCCTCGAGGGGAAAAGGCAAAAGGGACCCCAAAGACACAGTAGGTAACACGGTACACCGGACAACACGACGTGGACCGGAACTGCTCTGCCCTGCCCGCCTGCACGCTGCCATCAAATGTGGAGTCTCTCCCTTGAGCTGTCCTAAGAGGCCCCTTGGAGAAGATTGCTTTTCCCTCTGCTAATTTTTCCATCTGTCCCAGGAACTCCCAACCCACTGCTCTCCCATCTCCAGGCCGTGGCCCCGACTTATCTTTTGGATGATCGGCGATGTGAATCCACGTTGCACCTGAAATGAGTCTGCCTCGGAGGGCCCCGTGATCGCCTGTTAGCCTCTCGGTCAGCTACAATAAAGAAAACCAAAACCAACGTATGAGTTCAGAGTTATGTGGGCCAAATCCCAGCAAGTCAGCTACTTGCCCTCTCCTGAGTGTGCCTGGCTCCTTCAGGCTCCACCTTCATCCTGATTCCAAGGGTGTGGCCTTTATTATGAGTGGCACCTGGGTTAGAGAAAAGCAAAGTTAAATGGCATTCCTGTGAGTGCACTGGATGACCTTGTGTGAGGAAGACATGGGAATGCCTCTGCTATGCTTCTGAAAAGCCTTGTGTGTGGGGGCCCTCAGATAAACACCCTTTCTCACCCTGCTGCCTGCAAACCCCCCTGCCCCCCAATAACTCCTAACTGGATACCTGCTCACCCTCCCTCTCCCAGTCACAACCCTCAACTCACCTGAAGCCTCAGTCTCAAACATCATTTTTGACACTGGGCAGATGCCTCCTGTGACATGATGAATCTGCTGAAAGAAGTGCTGTGCTTGACACAACCTGGGATCTCTGGAAGCTGTGCACCTCCTAAAAACAATAAAAACACAAAACAAGAACAAAACCAGAAATTGCAAATGCACTTTACCACCCCTAAACACAAAATCGTGAACTTAAATACTCCCTGTATTCCATGCCATTTTCTTCACAGGATCTTCCAAGCCTCTGTTGCTTTAGATGCCCAGAAACACCTGCTGAAAGCAAGCTGAGATAAGCTGAAAGAGCCTCTTCACTGAAATGACAGGAGAGCCCTTACCCCAGCACATCCCAGAGAGGGAATGAAGCCCCTCAGCAAAGGCTGGGGTTAATATAGCCCTGATGGTGCCGGCCTCCCATTCCCATGATGCCTGGGAAAAGGGAGGGGGCTAATCCCACTGAATATAAAAGCCCCCAGAGCAGCTGCAGCTGTTTGGCTCCTCTGACTCAAATTCAAAGGGAGGAAAGGCCTTGTTATAGAAGAAAGCTCTTCAGAAAAATAACAGCGCTTTCTTTTTTGACACAACTACTAGGAGCAGAAGAACAGAAAAATTCTAAGACATAAAGCAGTGTGTTTAGGTAGCATACCTAGATAAATTGGGTAATTTGCTGTTAACTTACATAATTTTTCTGTGATTAATAAAAGCCATCTAATAAATTAACACCCAAAACTCCAGCAGCCCAGCTGGCCCTACCAAATCTCTCTGTTGATACATACAGTAAACAAAACCAAAATCCCAGGAATACCTATCAGAAGTCTAGGAAAGAAACCTCTTGAAATTAATCCTACCTCAAATACAAACCAACCCGTCCAGAAAGTGAGCTTCACTCAAAAAACTATTTACACAGAGTTAATAAGACCAAGAAATAAAACAACACACCATATACCACCAACGAATACAACAGTGAGGGAAAAAAACCCACGTTTTTTTTCTTTTTTTTTTATTTCAACTAACTTCCTTTATTAGCTCGAACCAAAGATTTTGCCAGGGCTGTAACAACAACAACTTCTTTTTCTTCTTCTCCTTCTGAAATGTCCCTTCTCCTTCCCAAATTCCTTACAACTTCTGAGTTTAAATCCAAGCCAAAAGCAAAATTCGTGCACTTGTGAGTCCGGTGCTCCTGTCAGATTCTCTGTCTCACTGCACATCTTCTCACACTTTCAGTCTGAACGCTGTCCTGCCCTGATGAGTTTGACAGAAGAATTGGCACATGTTAAGAGAGCATTTCCCTCCCTGCCTCCCTCGCCAGAGCTGGTTTCCTTAGCGCATTTCAATCGATCCCAAGCCCGCAATGATGCGCGCTCACCTCAAGGCTCACAGCAAGCACGCAGCAGCTCAGGCTGACTTGGCTCCAGGGCTCCGTGCCTTGGATAGCTGAGAAAACTTCCCATGAGCCTCTGTCCCAAGACATTGGAATGCAAACCCAGCTCCGTCTCAGCGTCTCGGTGGGAGCCAGGAGCACATCTGGCTGAGCCACAAAAAATCCCTTCTTGGGCAGCTGCACTCTGCCGGAAAGGGGAAACACGTGCTAGTGTACAGCAGCTCAGAAACAATTCTTTTCTAATGTTACCTGCTCTACTTGACTGCTCGCTAACACAAGTCTCATTTTACCATTGCAGGGAGAACGCTGTAGGAAAATGTCTGATGAGCAGCCACAAAGGCCTCACTCCTGCTACACAGCCTGCAACACCCTCGGCAGAGCGGAGCAGCCAAATCACCACACTCTCCTTGCCATGGGCAAGGGTAGAAGATGACTGGGGGAGGCATATAAAAAGAAGGGAAACGCTCCTACAAATGCACAGCCATTTGCTTTCAGAAGCCCAGAGTTCAGGATCTTCTCTAGGAAGCCAGACATGACATGATATTTCTAAGATTTTCTTCTTCATCGAAGGAAATGTACGTACATACACGCTCTTACAAGTGTACCTACAGTTTTGGGGTTTTTTTTCTTCTGAAGCTCCAAGAATGATTTCCCATCTTGAGTCATTCAGAAGAAAGGGCCCCTGTGACTCAGGTCAGAAGGGCACCTGCGTTTTTGATCACGACAGCTTTTGGGTTTACCCAGTGAGCAGGAGCAGCCAGAGCTGAGGCTCAGCAGAGGCTGACCCCGGCCAGCCCCTTCCTCCCTTCCCTGTGTCACAATGACTTCCAGGCAGAAGGATGCAAAGCAGGTTTGTGTCTTTTCTCTACAGTGCCAATAGGTAAAAGATGTAGGCTTTGAAATAACTCATGACCCTCTCTTTGAACTCTCCCAAGGACAGCTTTAAAGAAAAGACAGAAGATTGCTGCTAAATCCATATGGGATAAGGACGAGAGCAGCAAGGAGGGCAGGTGTGTCCCCCCCGCAAGGGTGCACCCAGAGCCC
This sequence comes from Molothrus aeneus, assembly GCF_037042795.1. Lineage (NCBI taxonomy): Eukaryota > Metazoa > Chordata > Aves > Passeriformes > Icteridae > Molothrus > Molothrus aeneus. Next base: position 247,874 of record NW_027099232.1, read on the forward strand.
CGGGCAGGGACGGAGTCACTGACTGCTCTCTGGGGACGAGACCCTCCCTGCAGGTGACACTGGCTTGTCCTCTCCCTGTGGCACAGGGACCTCCAGGCTCTATGACCAGCCTCATTTTGTCAGCATCCAGGTGCTGTGCTAGAGCCAGAGGGGTCAAGGCTTTCCAGAACCATAGGATCCTTGCGGTTGGAAAAGCCTTCTAAGGACATCGAGCCCAGCTGCTGCCCCAGCACTGCCAAGCTGCCCCCCCAAATCAGGTCCCTAAACACCACATCTTGACATCCTTGACATGTCTCCAGGCACGGGGACTTCCCTGGGCAGCCTGCTCCTATGCCTGACCACCCTTTCAGTGAAGAAATTGTCCCTCCAATCCAATCTAAGCCTTCCCTGCTGCAAGTTGAGGCCATTTCCTTTTGCCGTGTCACTTCTTACCCGGGAGACCTCGGTACTTCAACCTTACCTGCTCCTTCCCTAGGCGGTCTCTGGCTTGGCTGGATGAGAGGAGAAACACTCCCACCACAGGAATGGCACCTCAGGAGGTCCCACACCAAGGCCAGGGGGAGCAGCCGTCCTCGCCAGAGCTCGCACGTCGCTTCTCAGAGATTGGCTCTGCTTTTCCTCCCGGGCAGATCTCTGCTGAGTGCTGCACAATTGCCTGTTTGGAGGAGGGGGGGGAAAAGAGGTTAGCCAAGTTTTTTATCTAGACTTAGCTGATGGCTTTGCCTCCTCCTGACTTCCTTCTGCTACAAAAACAGCTGCCTTTGGACTTCTAGGGGCAACTTGCACGTTGCCTGAAAAGGAGCTACAGAAAAGCGCCTCATTTTTAAAGCCTCAGCCAAGAAGACAGATAATTGCAGCTTCTCCATGCCCACTGCCTGCAGAGCTGGCAGGCACCAGGCCAGCTCTGCTCCTCCTTCAAGTTGTTCCCAAATCTGCTGGAAGAACTGAAGGCTACTTTGGCCTTCCATTGCTCTGCTTGTCCCGAGAAAGAGCTTTGAGTGTTGTTACCCCTCCAGAAAGGAAGGGCCTTTCTGTCTCACACGCTCGGTGACACAAGGCTACGCCAAGCTGCAGCAGCCTCTGCTCCAGGTGGGAAGGGCTTCCTTCCTCCTCTGGCACCTGGCTGGCACAGGGCATGCTCTATGGAAGCACGTCCCTGCCCACGGCGGCAGCAGCCTTGGAATGAGGTGATCTTTAGCGCCCCTTCCAACCTGAATTATTCCATGATTCTGTGAACTGAAAAAAGCGGGGAAAGAAATCTGTAAAGGTCACTAAATGCATCAAAGCACATCCCCATGGATCCAATCCTCAGCAGCCCATCCGGCCAAGGTCAGAGCTGCTCTCTGCCCACCGAGGACACGGCAAGCAGCAGGGACCTTTCTCCCACTCTCCAGCACGGAGAAGTGGGAAGCCAGAGGGAAGTTTACAGACACCGGGAGGCGGCGGCACGGGGCGGGACGGGGCGGGCGGTCTTACCTTGCAAAGCTGGCGGCAGAAAGGGCGGGCAGCGCCGCCGCCACGCCGGGATTTTCCGGCCCGCCGTCGCTTCCGCCGCCTGGAGAGGGGCGTGCGCGGGCTCGGGGGGTGCAGCCCCGTTCCGACGGCGCTCGCCCGCCCCCGGCCCGCGGAGCGCTGCGACCGCGCCTCCGCCGCCCGCCGAAAGTGGCCCCGCCGGGCCGCCCCTCCCCCGGCCATTCTTCTCAGCCATCGTGTCCCTTTTGCACTCCTGAATGTCTTTCACCCCTGCCGGCCATTTACCGAGCCCGCCCCGCCCGCCGCTCGCTCCCGCCCCTCGCCCTTGCCTCGCTCGGCAGCCGCGTCCTTGCCCCGCCCCCGGCAGCCAGCGGCGAGGGGCAGGGCTCTGGCTCGGGGGGCTGCAGTACCGCGCTCTGGCCACAGGGCGGCAGACTCCCGGGTCCGCGATTTTCCCGCGCTTTTGGCCGCCATTTTGAGAAGGTCAATGAAGCTCCGCGACATTGGCGACGCGACGCTCCCATGATGGCGGCCAAGAAAGGACCCCCCCCCCCCCCCCCCCCCCCCCCTCCGCCGAGAGAGGCGATTACTCAGATGGCGGTCAGAAACCCACCGAAATACGCCCGCCCGCGGCGCCGCTGACCCCACAGCCCATGCCGGGTACACCTGAAACGCAAGAGAAAATCTCGCCGGGACCACGTCGGTGCTCCGTGCAGGCAGTCCGGATACACACACCGCGGTCCTCCGGTTGCCCACCCTTTTGGCCGCCATTTTGAGACAATCAAACAAACTCCGCCACGCGCCACGCCCAAGAGGGCTGCCTGGCGGCGGCGGGCTGCAGTACCGCGCTCTGCCCACAAGGCGGCAGCACCGCCGCCCACCCCAGCCGGGGGCGCCGCGCGCCTTGGGGCTGCGGGCAGCCAAGGCGGCAAAAAAGAACAGGGGCGATTCCCCCCCGCAAAAAACTCCTCTAAAAATAAATGCCAAAAACCTGCCTCTTACCAAACAAGAACCAAACAAGCCCCCTTTCTTTCAAACCTTCTTTAAATAAATTTTATAGTTCTAGTTTCCCTAGTTCTATTCACACGCATATTTATACCGGACATTGATGTGTTACGTCATTTATACAATCTATTATGTCTATTCCTATTATCTGTATTTATTCATATTTTGTGGTTTTATCAATATCATTATATATTGATTGTATATTTCTAGACTTCGATCTAGATTTCTATCATACTTTTATTATTCAAAAAAAAAATCCCATCTCTAACCAAACAAATACCAAAAAACCCTTCTTTTAAACTATATTGAAATAGTTTTATATTTATAGCTTGCATAATTATATTCACATTTATAGTCACAGTTTATACTGATGCATTCTATTCATAATTACATCTCACATATATATTATTCACATCATAGAGATAAATTATTATTTTTATTATGTACCATATCTACTGCTACAACTTATTTTTTCTAATATTTTCAATTTTTATATCAACCTTGATGTATTCATGAGATATTTTTACAATTAGATTTCTACCTTTCTATTATTTGTATTTGTAGTTTTTATAATAAAACCCCTGCTTTTGCCAAATAAAAAACAAAACCATCCTTTCTTTTAAACTACTTTTAATAATATTGTTGTATTTATATTTACCCTATCTCTAATGTTTTATATATTATATCATAGTGATGTACTATATATATAACTATTTTATAGCTACTTCCTATAATATATAAGAAGATATATACAGTATCACTTGTATTATGTGTTGTATGGATTTATGTCACTTTAGATTTACAATCCTTTAATAATTTTATATCTATATCTGCATAGATTCGCAATACATTTCTATATTTAAAATTTCGTTTGAGTTGTGTTTATATTTATCATCTCTATTGATATATCTATAAACATACACAACGCTCTATTAAAAAATACAATATCTTATTGGAATATATCATGACTTATGTTACCTGTTAAATTTTAAATATAGACCGAATAGATCAAAATAAAAGTTTATTCCCATTTCTACTCATCTACTTGTTTTGTTTAAAGATAGCTATCCTTAGAATTTTACATTTAAAATCCATTTCCTAAATACAAGGACAAAACAAACAGCATCGAATTCCCAGCAATGTCTTCCAAAACCATCAAGATACCTCCACCAGCCAAACAACTGCCAGCGAAAAAAACACACAACACTCTTTTCACTGACAGTTCTCATCACATCAGAAAAATGGAACCAAACGAAAAGAAAACCCTGGAGAAACACACGCAGCAAATCACAAAAGCCTCTAAAAAAATCCAAAGCAACTCACTCAACTCCCAACAGTGCCACTGACCCTGAACGTTATTAAAAAAATAACCAAAATTCTACATCTACACTAACTCAAGGAATAAGCAATACTCTGTCAAAAGTACTTTAGAAAGCGAATTAACTAACGAAATAGAAAAAAAAAATCTCAACAACTAAAAAATAAGAAAATAACTACCCAAATAAAAAAAAAAACTACTTAAAAAGACCCACCATATAAATACCCACGTTCCCAAAAATAAAACTGATCAACAACCACCAAATACGTCAAAGGACAACAAAAAATGAAAAAAAAAAGAAAAGAAAATACATTTGTAAAACAAAAGTCCCCCAAACCAAATCAACTTTAATTTACAACAAAAAAATTATTCCCAGCTGAAGAATAAACGCATAGAGCCTCATTCGATCAAAATAAAAATACCACCCAGAAATAAACACAAAGCCTAAAGAGAAACGCAACCATTAACAATATCTCCCAAATGATCCCGTAACAATAAAACATACACTACAATCAAACAAACCAAATAAATAACAGCCCTGGAAGACGATAAACACGAACGCAATTAGAGAGATTTTAAAAACCCCGCTGCTATTAACGACACGACGCCACCTCGACCCCACCGAAACAAACGCTACACGCCCACGCTAATAAAAGCCACCGCGACAGAATTAAAATCCGAGCCGCTGCTTCGCGCAACGACCCGTAGAAACCATTGCACACCTTTAAAAACAGAATAGCCCGGCAGAAAAAATATCCGACTACAGAACTCGATTCAAACCAAACCTTTATCGTCACCACCTGAACCGAGAACCGTACCGGTCAGGAAGAACGCCAGAGCCCTTAGCGCACACCCACTGCGACCCACACAAAACCGTGCGATCGATCCCTACAGAGCACCTCCGAACCACGACACCCAAGAACTTGCGGCAGCCGAACCCCGCGCTGCCGGCCCCGGACGGAGCGCGGCTCCCGGCGGCAAAGCGGCTCCTCCGGCGCGCAGGGGCGGCGCCGCCCCGGAGACCCCCCCGGCCCCGCCCGCTCCCCCTGCCCGGGGGACCCCGGCGGCGCCCGAGCCCCGCGCCCGGAGCGGACAGAGCGGCGGGCACCGGCCGGGCCGGCGCAGCAGCGCCCGCGCCGCCTCTGCCGCCCTCGGCCGGCCCGGCGCCAGCCGCCCTCGGCTCCGCACGGCGGCTCGCACCGGCAGAGCGGCTCCGCCGCTGCCGCGCCAAATTCCCCGTGCGCCTCGGCAACCGCCCGGCCCGGGCCGGCAGCGCTCCCGAGCGGCAACGCTCCGGCCCGGGCCGCGGCCACAAGAAGCGCCCTCAAATGCAGCGGCACAGCCCCGACTGCAGCCCTGCAAACGCTGCCAGAGCTGCGGCTTCCCGCAACTGAACCCCGAAACTGACGCCGCGGGCGGCGCTCACCTCGCTTCAACAAGGGCAAAGAAATGGGTTCTCCCCTTCAAGTTCATCCCCTGGGAGAGCAGAAAAGAAGGGGCTTTCCTCCAATGAAATCCTTCAAGCCGTGTGGAAAGGGGGATTTGGACCTCAATTCAAACCCTTGCAAAGGAGGGACACCAGCGCTGTCCCCTCCATTTAAACCTTAGGATGATGAAAATGGGCTGGCTGCCTTCAAATCAAACCCCTCAGATGACAACAATACTTTGCCCATTCTCGTTCAAATGGAACGCAGGGATTCCCTGTCACCCCTGGGATACCCCTAACAGCCGGGAAAAGGCAGGTTTTCCTTCAATCAACACCCTTCGAACCGCAGGTGAAGGCGGATCCCTCCCAGTTCGAACACAGACAATATTAGGAGAGTAGCTGCTTGCCTCTCCTTCATTTCTTTTGTCTTCACAAGCTCCGGTTTTGTTCCTGGGGAACCGGGGAGGGGGGACTGCCAAGATCAAATCGAAAAGGGAAAGGACCAAAGTCCCCGCTCCAAATCCACACGCGCTCACCCGTTCGGCTGCTGCTTCCCGGCACAAAGATTCGTCCCTCGGCACCTCCTTGAAGCGATGCTCCGCGTCTCCAAGCGCGTATCCAGGTGTTCGCCCGCCCAGACGCTGCGAGAAGCTCTCGCAGTCCTTCCATGAGACAGCCCCGGGAACCCCCCATGAACCCCTCTTCTCAGCAGCTCCATGCAAAAGGGAGCTGAGGCGAAGCCTCGCCCTAAAACAGCCTCGCCCCCCCCCCCGCCCCGGCAGGAGCCGGTCCCTCATCATCCTCACAGCTCACACCTGGCGCTGATGCCACTCTCCAACAGCGCCTCTCCCCGTTCAGCACACAGCCCGCTTCTCACAGACACAGAGCCAACAGAAATCTGCTCCGGGTGCTGGCTGTTCTTAGTCCGTCTGCTTCCACAATTCAGACACGGACGTGCGCTGATGGCACTGAGGGAAAGCTTTCCAGTGCACAAAACTGTCATTCTGGTAGCACGCTTTGAGACGCCTTCAGAAATAGCAGAATCAGCGCCACCTCCTAAGAGCCCTGCTGAGGAACCCCGCCCTCCTTGGGACACCCAATGCAGCAGAGCTCGAAAAACGAGGGCAAAAGTCAAGCTTGGAGTGGGAAAAGAGAATATAAATACAGCAGCCGTTAAAAAAAGCCTTCACACAGTAATAGTGGGAGCCGGTCACATTTCTTCTTTCCTTGCTCTCTGGAATGACATCAATACGAAGTAAAAAACCCACACGAAACCCAAGGCAGAGCTGGGATTTTACACGTCTTCCTTTTGGCTCTCGGGATGACAAGCGCCTCTTCCGGGACTGCGACACGATTTGGGCGCTGGCAGAGAACGGAGGCAAAAGGTGCCAGAGAGCCCCTTCTATCGCCTTCAGCCCCTGCAGCTGTTCTGAGGGTTCCAGGGCACAGCTCGGTCCGTTCCTAGATCAAAACCTCACGGCAATATCTTCAGAACTACTACCCATCTCCAGTCGGAACCTTCTACATTCCTGGAAACAAATGAGTGCGTAGAGAGGGTTTCTCCCCAGCTGAGTTTAGAGACCAATTCCTATTCTTTAGCAATACCTAGAAAACCGAACGCCTTGCCAGGTTTTAGCATCCTACACCCACTCACCCCTCCCTCCCTGCGCATTTGGTGGCAGCTTTGGGTCCCTCTGGGGGACGGCACCCAGCGTGACCCCCGCCCCTCGCCCGCCCCCCACCTGCTCCTGCACCGCAGTGGGGCTCCCTCTCCTGGGCACCTTGGGGTGCCCCCAACGGCATCAGAGCCCCGAGTCTTCACCCCCCCCCCTTTTCCTGACCCCCAAAGAAGGCTCAGAACGAATCCGACTGCCCTGGACAGCAGCGCAGCGCTTCCCCCAAGCCCTTCCCACACGTGCATGGCCCCAGCAAGGGATTCTGCTGCAACAAGAAAGCGGGGGCAGCCCCCAGAAGGCTTGAGGTTCCTGCCCAGCCTCGCTGTCACGGGCCGGGGGCAGCGAGAGAGGGAGCGGCACAGACGGCGGGGACGGCCCGGCACAGGGCGGGGGCCGCTCTCAGCGCGATGCCGGCAAAGCCGCAGCTCCGGCGCTGTCGGCCGGGCTGCTTGAGCGGCACGGGGGGATCCGCCGAGAGCCTCCGGCCCCGCGCGGGGACTCCTGCAAGGGCCCAGGGGCGCCGGGCTCCGACCCTCGGGGCTTTACTCTCCGGCAGCCCGAGCCCCGCGGCTGCGGGGCAAAGAAGGAAAGGGGGCACGGGAAGAGAGGAGCGAGAGCAGCGCATGAGAAAGGGCGGCGAGGGAGCTCGGGCTGCGCAGGAAAGCGGGACGGGAAGGGAAAGCCCGGGACGAGGCTGGGCAGAGGAAGGAGAGAGGGGGAACAGAAGGGAGTAGCGGGCTAGGGACAGGACAGGAAGGAGCCGGGTTTGTGGGGGGAGAGGGAATGGGGGAAAGGGAGCGAGAGAAGGCGAATACGGGGAGAAGGAAGGAGGGCTAGAGAGAGGGACAGGCGGGGAAGCCCCCCAGAGCCCCGGCTGCACCCCGAGCCCGGCCCGGCGCCTCGCCCTGCCCGGGATGCTGCGCTCGGCGGAGCTCGGCTCGCTCCGGAGACGCTCGGCTCGAGTCGGCTCTTGTCGCCTCAACTCGGCTCTTGGCGCCTGCATTCGCCTCTTCGGCAGAGCTCGCCTCGCTTCGGCCCAACTCCCAGCCGCTCTGTGCCTTCGGCGCGCCTCGGCTCCGCTCGCCCCGGTTCGCTCGAGGCCGTCAGGGTCGGCCGCTCTCGCCTTGCTTCGGCCGAGCTCGTGCGATTCCCCCGAAGGCGGCGGCGTTCGGTTGTGTTTTTAGAAATATCTTTCTCTATCGATTGTATCTTTCTATAGTTAGATTTATATTTCTAGAATACTTCTATTAATCCAAATAAAAACCCCATCTCTAACCAAATAAATACAATAAAAGCCTTCTTTTAAACGATATCGAAATATTTTTATACTTTGCATAATTATATTCACATTTATATTTATAGTTTCTTTTGATGCAATCTATTAATAATTGTATATAATATCTATAAAATTCTAGACATGTATTTAAAGTATTATTTATATTATGTATCGTATCTACTGCTGCAACTGATTTTTTTCTTCTAGTTTTAAACTTTATCTGTATGTATTTATGATATATTTCTAGACTTAGATTTCTACCTTCATATTCTTTGTATTTATCATTTTTATCATCAAAACCCTGCCTATTGACAAGTAAAAAACCCCGCTTTATTTAACGACTTAAAAAATATTTTTATATTTATAATTTTCATATTTCTGTTTATAATTTGCTCTCTAGTACGTGATAACATACCTGCTCCTGCACCGCAGTGGGGCTCCCTCTCCTGGGCACCTCGGGGTGCCCCCAACGGCATCAGAGCCCCGAGTCTTCACCCCCCCTTTGCCTCTAGTTAGAAACTACACTGGAACTTTTTTCTGGAAACAAAGACACGACCTAAATCCTCTCCCCATGTCCCAGACAGATAGATGTTCAGTTCTTAGTTGACTGGGCAGCAGTTTCTTCAATAGAACGAGAAACAATATGGAAACGTTTTAGCTACAAGCAAATAGGCAAATCTGAACAAGGTCCTGGTGGCCAGCCGCTGCAGTTATTTTGAAGCAATTTTTTAAACAATCAAATACTGATCCCACAAAAAATAAAGCAAAAAGCTGACTACTGGCTAAGAAAGAAGGAAAAATTAACTTTTGACGACAACAACAACATTCCAAGGACACAGGCTTGTTTCCAGTCTCATACCTTATTACTACCTCTCTTGGGAATTCTCATCGTGGATCCCAAAAGGAATAAATCCCTCAGCGTGTCCTAAAGCACCAAGGAGCTACCTACAAGTGAAGGTGGCTACTTTCAGTGCAGACACAGCTGATGACACAGCAGTAGCGCAGTTCTATGCTGCCCAGGGATAATACTGTCTCCTCTTCTCCAGCAGCTGACTCTCTCCTGCCATGGTTTCTGTAAATGCATCAGAGCACGACCTTAAACACAAACAGGCAAGAAAACACCATCAGAAGTCTTGCATGAAGCACTACAAGAAGGGTTCCAAGCAGAGACCAACAGAATTTCAAGGAAGCAGTATGCAATTAAACCACCTCAGACTCGTTCAAGTATCCGGCAGGTAGACGGAACCAAAATGGAACCATTCAGAAACGACAAAGAAAACCTCCCCAAGTATTTATACAGGAGTCCTTAACGTCAGAAATGGGATGACAGGTTATGTTCAGATAAGATGAATGTTTATTTGGATGTAGAAATAAACTTCTCTCATGGTCCTTTGCCAAAAAATAGAACCTACAAGTGAACACCTACACCTGCCTAAAAAGACCTAACGAGCCCCTGGCAGCCACCGGCATCAAAGCACAGGGGATGTTTCTAATCCAGGCTAAGGAGAACAACATCACCTTTTGTTCTCTCCAGTTTGTTTCCTCTGCAGTCCTATTTGCTCCTTATGATTTTTACACTCTCTGTATCTTCTCGGGCAGCGCTGAGTCTGACGACCGGGATACGAGAGTCCTTCCCTGCCCTACGGAGAGAACCAGGAAAAAAAGTTAAAAAAAGAACAGGGCAGTTTGAAGTTAATACTTCCGACGAGAAGCAGCACCTGACAAACAGAGTGAACAAAGCGTGACACCTCCCTGGGGACAGAAGACTTACAAACTCTCCGGGATTTACAATCCCAGTAACCAAGCCCTTCAGCACAGCAGCCAAGTGTCCCATTAGGTGGTGCTGCACCAAAGAATGATCCGAGAGGTTCCAAAGAGTGAAACGCACGTTATTTTCCAAAGACGTAAAATCGTGCAAAATAACAAAACTACAATAGATCTAAACTACAGGGCAAGAGTACAAGTGTTAACTTGAGGAGCTGGAACCATCCAGGTGAGCAACTGCTACCTGGATCCTCAACAGAGTTTGAGAAACCCTCCAGGATACAGAAGGGTTTTCCCCAGAAATTACACAGGCCGAGTTTTGACAGAAGTACACTTGCCAGATGCTCAGAAACGTCACCCATCCTCCTCCGGGTGTCCTGAGAGAGCTGCGAATGGCTCTCACGTGGTTTGAGCTGGTTCTGTAAGGGCTCAGGGTGAATTTCACCAGATGCAACCAAACTGGGCAACACCCAGTGGGACAGAAGGAACCCAAAGCTTGGGTAAGCAGAGCTCCAGCAAATACTGAGGAAACGGACAGAACAGGGTAACAAATAATAAACATACCTTTTTTTTTTTTTTTTTTTTCAGATGAGCAAAACAATTAAGGAGAAGGTGGAAAACTCACCATGACTGAACATTTCATCACCTGTAAGCTGACCATCCTTAGCATAGAGGACTCCAAATTTAAAATTCACCGATCCCTGGGAAATAAAACCAGATATTGTATGATAAACAGTCAAACAGAAGACGTAAAAATTTGTTCCTCTAAGGACTTTCATGTATGTACGTATCTTTGTATACATCCTACACATTAGAACATACATTTTATACCATCTCCCAATACACAATAATTTACCTTTAAACTTTGATAGTATAGCATAAAATCATGAACTTATATTGGTGATCTATTATTATTAAGTTGGTGCTTCAAGTTATTTTTGCTGTCAGGTTCAAAAAAACATTACTTCTTTTTACTGTAACGAGCAATTGATTTAGAAGTCATCAAAAGCCCATCAAAATACAAAGCTGCATTCACCGGACGGGTCTGTGAGCAAGAAGTAGTCAGGCTTGTACTCACCTCTTGCCCTTCAACAACCAATAAATCCTGTCAACAAAAACAGCATCTTCAGCCCCCTCCTATTAAAGATTCTACAAGGATGATGCTTTTATTTGTGTTTAGTAGAAGTTTGGATTTGAAATGGCCAGTTCAATGGAGAAAGAGACAGTTTAAGTAGTATTAGATTATTATTCTTATTATTATTATTATTAGCTACTGGAAGAAACAAACCAGTGGTATCCATACTTAATTACTTCTATTTCCAGGAAATCATAAAGAAAAAGAACCAAACAAAAAAAAGTCACTTCCTACCTTTTGTATCTCAGGATGAAAAATGTCTCTTGGGCTCTTCTCCAGTTTCTCCAGACTCCTGGCACTGAAATGCAAATGAACGAGTGCTTTAGAGGAGGGCAAGTGCACATTCCAACCCCGAACCACCAACCGATTGCAGTTACAGCGCTTACAAAATGAATCGTTCCCAGAGCCTCTGGGAAATGGAACGGTTGGTGCAACTGCCATTTCTTCCCCAAAATACTGACTTCCAACACTTCCTAAACTTAGTTTGCATTTTAAAAACAGAAATTAGGGAGACTCAGGGTGGAGATCAGGTTGAAATTGATTTCCTTCTAAAGCACAGGGCTCTGTTCCATCACCCTTCACTTTGGCTCCACACAGAATCACGGGGAGCATTTTAGGAGGGCTCAAGAACCAATTCTATTTCTCTCTTTTTTCTAGTTCTCTCTCTTCCTAAATCATTCAAGGCAAGTCAAATGAAAAAGGACAAGTTCAGCATCAAATGCACACTTTTCCCCTTTGTCTGCTCAAGAACAGGCTTTAAAACCACTTCTTGCTGCCTTCAACGATTAAGACTTGCAAAACAGTTTCACAAGTTTGATAGGTTTATCATAAAAACCACAGAACGCAAGCTCTGAATTACAGGAAAAGGTACACAGGCAAATATCTAAACTGATGGTGGCTTGTCAATCCATACCTTAATGGAGATTGCACTGAGAATGGTTTTGTGGGACTCCAAGGGAGACAGATTTTCTGAGTACCCTGAAAACAAGAAAAGCTGGGATATATTACAGGACATACCCACTTTTCTGCATATTCAAATAGGATTATTAATAAAAACAATTAAGTTAAAAAAGAAGGAAGAAAACCAAGGTAATTTTACTCAGCTATATTTACTGCCGATTTAGAGAAAAAAATAGTCACGGGTGCTGCAAAGAAAAAAAAAAAAGTGAACCAGAAACGCCTACAGTAGAACTTTAAAACAATTGCTTGGATAAAAGCAGCTCATGGAACATGAAGTAGAAAAAAAGCGAAACCAGTATCAGACCTGCCTATTTTCTCACCATTGCACAAGAAAAATCCGACAAGCGGTATAAAGGCACTGCCTAAAACCGATCCTAGGATGTAACCAAGAACAATTGAGGCATTTGCTAACCTAAACGGAAACCTTTTCCGGACCCTAGTGTCAAATCACACGTTTTGTCTTGCAGCAGCTCGAGGTTGGAGAGCATTTCCCCTGGGGGTCGGGAGGGTAGGGGCACCAGGGGCTGAGTTTGCGGATCGCACCTGTGCCAGCAGAAGGATCCAGCCCGGCGCTCCTTGCGCTCGCCATTCTCCGGGCCATCGCTGTGTTTTACTGCTCAGCGATGCCGCTCCATCTGTTTGCGTGGAAGAAAGAGCCACGAGCACTGAGGCACTCAGCAGCCGTGTCATTCCAGCCGCTCGTCCGCCCCCGCCCGCAGCAGCGGCAGCAGCCCGAGGGACACGGCTGCAGCTCGGCGGCTCCCGCGCCTCCGCCAGCCGCCGCACAGTGACCGCGGCAGCGCCCGGCGCCGCTCGCCCGGGGCGGCTCCTGCAGCTCCCGGCCCGCGGCAGCAAAGCACCGCCTGGCGCTCCGCCATCGGCGGGCGGCAGCGCGCCCCGCCCGAGCCGAGCCCCCGCCACCGGGACCGCTGAGCGAGGCCGAGGCACCGGGCGGACGCCCCTTCCGCGCCGCTCGGCTCCGTGCGGGCGGCCGGCCGGAGGCTTCGCCCCTCCAGCGTCGCTGCCGCGGCTCCGTCCCGCGCGGGAGAGGCGCCGGGAGCTCCCCGCGCCCAGCCCGCTCCCCCGGCGCGCGGCCGCCTCGGCCCGCCAGCCATTCACATGGCGCGTCGGCCGTTGCGTCAGACGCCGCGCTTTACGGCCGCAGGGCCTGCCGGGAGTTGTAGTCTCGGACTGACAGCCACCGCTCCGTTTTCCGCCACCGGGAGCTGCGGTCCCGCCGGGGGATCAAACGGCTCCTTCGCTCCTGGGCGCGGAAGCACCTTAGGCAGCACCGCCCCTCCCGAATGTCCTTTCTTTTCCACTCCAACTCTTTTTTCTGTTTTTCACTCTGTTTTTTCACCCCTTTTTCCACTTTCGCTCTTTCTTTTTCACTCTCACCCTTTTCCTTTTTCATTTTTTTTCTTCCTTTCTCTTCCTTCCTTTTTTTTTTCTTCCTTTCCTTTTTCCTTTTCTTTCTTTCTGTCTGTCTTTCTTTCTTTCTGTCTTTCTCTTTCTGTCTCCCTTTCTCTATTTCTTTCTCTCTCTCTTTCTTTCTTTCTGTCTCTCTCTCTCTTTCTCTCTCTTTCTTTCAGTCTATCTATTTCTTTCTCTCTTTCTTTCTTTCTCTCACTCTCTTTCTGTCTCCTTCTTTCTGTCTCTATTTCTTTCTCTCGTTCTTTCTCTCGCTCTCTTCCTGTCTCTCTCTTTCTTTCTGTCTCTCTCTATTTCTTTCTCTTTCTTTCTCTCGCTCTCTTTCTCTTTCTTTCTGTCTCTCTCTATTTCTTTCTCTCTTTCTCTCGCTCTCTTTCTGTCTCTATTTCTTTCTCTCTCTTTCTTTCGCTCTCTTTCTGTCTCTTTTTGTCTGTCTTTCTCTATTTCTTTTTCTCTTTCTTTCTCTCGCTCTCTTCCTGTCCCTCTCTTTCTTTCTTTCTGTCTGTCTTTCTCTATTTCTTTCTCTCTCTTTCTTTCTTTCTCTCCCTCTCTTTCTGTCTCTTTCTTTCTGTCTCTATTTCTTTCTCTCGCTCTCTTTCTGTCTCTCTCTTTCTGTCTGTATTTCTTTCTCTCTCTCTTTCTTTCTCTCACTCTCTTTCTGTCTCTATTTCTTTCTCTCTCTCTTTCTCTCTTTCTGTCTCTCTCTTTCTTTCTTTCTTTCTTTCTTTCTTTCTTTCTTTCTTTCTTTCTTTCTTTCTTTCTTTCTTTCTTTCTTTCTTTCTTTCTTTCTTTCTTTCTGTCTCTCTCTCTTTCTCTCTGTCTCTCTCTCTCTTTCTTTCTTTCTCTCTTTAATCATTTCTCTCTTTCTTTCCCTGTATTTCTAATCTTGGATTTCCATTCTAGCTTTAGAATAAAAAAGCAGCAGTAGAAACGTTCAGGCTACCGGGGAGTGCAAAAAACCCCAAAACGGTAATGATTTTAGGAAAACTATTTCCTCCATGGGAGCTGAAATTTTCTACAGCTGCAGGTGACATAGAGCTTTTATTTCTTCTTCTAGATAGTTGATACTTAATACTCTATTTATACAGCGCCCCCTGCCGTCTGCATGGGCGCACTGCAGGCACAGCGCCCCCTGCCGTCTGCATGGGCGCACTGCAGGCACAGCGCCCCCTGCCGTCTGCTTTGGCGCACTGCAGGCACAGCGCCCCCTGCCGTCTGCATGGGCGCACTGCAGGCACAGCGCCCCCTGCCGTCTGCACGGGCGCACTGCAGGCACAGCGCCCCCTGCCGTCTGCATGGGCGCACTGCAGGCACATCGCCCCCTGCCGTCTGCTTTGGCGCACTGCAGGCACAGCGCCCCCTGCCGTCTGCATGGGCGCACTGCAGGCACAGCGCCCCCTGCCGTCTGCACCGGCGCACTGCAGGCACAGCGCCCCCTGCCGTCTGCACCGGCGCACTGCAGGCACAGCGCCCCCTGCCGTCTGCACCGGCGCACTGCAGGCACAGCGCCCCCTGCCGTCTGCACCGGCGCACTGCAGGCAGAGTGCCGCCTAATGACGTCACCCCGTCGACACGGCGCCCCGTCCCGGACACGCCGACTCGAGAGGCCGTCGCGATCTTGTGCGGCATTCCGTGACGGCCACGGCGCTGCCAGCCTATATGGCATAATTTTACGGCAGTCGCGCTTTACGGCAGTTTTGCGACAGTCGCGCTTTACGGCCCCTTTTGCGACAGTCGCGCTCTACGGCCCCTTTTGCGACAGTCGCGCTTTACGACACCTTTTACGACAGTCGCGCTTTACGGACCCTTTTGCGACAGTCGCGCTCTACGGCCCCTTTTACGACAGTCGCGCTTTACGGCCCCTTTTGCGACAGTCACGCTTTACGGCCCCCTTTGCGACAGTCGCGCTTTACGGCAGTTTTGCGACAGTCGCGCTTTACGGCCCCTTTTACGACAGTCGCGCTCTACGGCCCCTTTTACGACAGTCGCGCTTTACGGCCCCTTTTGCGACAGCCACGCTTTACGGCCCCCTTTGAGACAGTCGCGCTTTACGGCAGTTTTGCGACAGTCGCGCTTTACGGCCCCTTTTACGACAGTCGCGCTTTACGGCCCCTTTTGCGACAGTCGCGCTTTACGGCCCCTTTTGCGACAGTCACGCTTTAAGGCCCCCTTTGCGACAGTCGCGCTTTACGGCAGTTTTGCTACAGTCGCGCTTTACGGCCCCTTTTGCGACAGTTGCGCTTTGCGGCCCCTTTTACGACAGTCGCGCTTTACGACCCCTTTTGCGACAGTCGCGCTTTACGGCCCCGTTTGCGACAGTCGCGCTTTACGTCACCTTTTGCGACAGTCGCGCTTTACGGCACTACCCTTTATGGAAATTTTATGGTACTTTACAGCACTTTACGGTTTTTATTTTGTTTTTAATTTATTTTTACGGTTTTTATTTTGTTTTTAATTTATTTTAAATTTATTTTAATTTTTTAATTTTATTTTTTACTTAATGTTTATTTTAAATTTTTCTATTTTTAAAGCTTTTTATTTTATTTTTAAAATTTTATTTACTTATTATTTTTAATTTTTCTATTTTTAAAGCATTTATTTTTTATTTTTATTGTTTATTTAAATTTTATTTTTATTTTTTCTATTTTAAAAGCTTTAATTTTATTTTTTAATTTTATTTTTTATTCTTCTATTTTTAAAGCTTTCTGTATTTTTCTAATTTTATTTTTTATTTTTTATTTTTCTATTTTTAAAGGTTTTTAGTTTTTTTTATTTAGTGCTGCCCAGACCAACTCAAGCGGGTGATTGTGGTGGTGTTTGAGGGTCTTGCATTACGGCACTACCTTTTATGGAACGATTACAGCACTTTACAGCACGTTACAGTTTTTATTTTGTTTTTCATTTATTTTAAATTAATTTTGTTTTTTTTAATTTTACTTAATTTTTATTTTTAATTTATATATTTTTAAAGCATTTTTATTTTTTTAATTTTATCTTTTATTTACTTATTATTTTTAATTTTTCTATTTTTAAAGCTTTTTTTAAATTTTATTTTTTATTTAATTTCTATTTTTACTTTTTCTATTTGTAAAGCTTTTATTTTATTTTTTATTTTTAATTTTTCTATTTTTAAAGCTTTTATTTTATTTTTCTATTTTTTATTTACTTAGTTTTAATTTTTCTATATTTAAAGGTTTTTATATTATTTTTTTTATTTTATTTTTTATTTACTTACTATTTTTAATTTTTCTATTTCTAAAGCTTTTTATTTTAATTTTTTAATCTTATTTTTTATTTTAGTTTTAATTTTTCTACTTTTAAAGCATTTATTTTCTATTTTTATTTTTTATTTAATTTTTATTTTTTTTTTTTTTATTTTTAGAGCTTTAATTTTATTTTTTAATTTTATTTCTTATTTTCCTATTTTTATAGCTTTTATTTTATTATTCTAATTTTATTTTTTATTTATTTTTTATTTTTAATTTTTCTATTTTTAAAGCATTTATTTTATTTTTTAATTATATTTTTTATTAAATTTTTATTTTTAATTTTTCTATTTTAAAAGATTTTATTTAATTTTTTAAATTTAATTTTTTATTTTTTATTTTTCTATTTTTAAAGGTTTTTAGTTTTTTTTATTTAGTGCTGCCCAGACCAACTCAAGCTGGTGATTGTGGTGGTGTTTGAGGGTCTTGCATTACGGCACTACCTTTTCGGGAACTCTTACAGCACTTTACAGCACTTTACAGTTTTTGTTTTTCATTTATTTTAAATTAATTTTGTTTTTTTAAATTTTATTTAATTTTTATTTTTAATTTTTTTATTTTTAAAGCATTTTATTACATTTTATTTGGTGCTGCCCAAACCTGCTGTAGTGCATTTTTATACTTTGTAATACTTTGAAGTCATTTTGTTTTGTATCCCCATATTTTTCCCAAATGGTTTATCCCCAACTGTACCCCCCTCCTTCTACCTGTGTTATCCCTCTCCCGGGATGAGATCATCCCCAAATGCCCACCCTGCCTCTCTGTCAATCACTCAGCCTCCCATCCCCTCCATCCAGAAGTTTCGGTCCAAGTCGTCGAGTGATCAGCCAGAGGCCAGGGGTCAGCCCCCCAAGCCTTGCCCCATACGCTGTCCTGTATGTCTGGATCCACCAGCATCCATCCCTTAGGGTCACTTAATGGTTGGTAGGATGTTACCTACTTTTGGTTTCCACCTCCCTTTAAATGTGACCTTGACACATCTCCCGGGGCTCTCGGCAGGAGGCCCCTGAGGTGCAGGAGCTCCTTTGGGACTCCTAATAAAACCTTGGATTAACCCCTGCTAAGAGTCAGCCCTTTATCATCTACCGCTGTCTCTGGTGTCTCTTGTGCTGCACAGGGGCCCAGCCCAGGTGCCCTCAGCACCCTCGGGGCACAGAGAGTGTCTCCCCCCAGCCCAGGTGCCCTCAGCACCCTCGGGGCACACACAGAGAGTGTCTCCCCCCAGCCCAGGTGCCCTCAGCACCCTCGGGGCACACACAGAGAGTGTCTCCCTGCCAGCCCAGGTGCCCTCAGCACCCTCGGGGCACACACAGAGAGTTTCTCCCCCCAGCCCAGGTGCCCTCAGTACCCTCGGGGCACACACAGAGAGTGTCTCCCCCCAGCCCAGGTGCCCTCAGCACCCTCGGGGCACACACAGAGAGTGTCTCCCCCCAGCCCAGGTGCCCTCAGTACCCTCGGGGCACAGAGAGTGTCTCCCCCCAGCCCAGGTGCCCTCAGCACCCTCGGGGCACAGAGGGTGTCTCCCCTCTCTCGGCCGTGTCGGGGCTGCCCCCCCGGTGTCTGCCGACTCGGGACCGGCCGAGGGTTACTGAGAGGCTCGCACAAACCCGCTCGGCCGCTGATTGTGGTGATGAGGGTCCCCAGGACGAGGGAAGAGACGAGAATCTTGACTCCACCTTTCAGAAGGCTGAAATATTATTTTATCATCTCTATTATATTAAAAGAAAATGAGATATTAGAACTACACTAAAAGAGCAAGGAGACATCAGAAAGCTGGAAAGGAATGAATAATAAAAACCTGGGACTGCTCACAGCCCCGACGCAGCTAGACCATGATTGGTCATCAAGTAGAAACAATGCACAGGAGACCAATCCAAGATGCCCCTGTTGCTAAACCATCTCCAGCCCACACTCCACAGCCAGCAGATTGTTACTGGTTCCATTTCTGTTCTGAGGCTTCTCAGGAGAAAAATCCCAGCAAAAGGATTTTCATCAAACACGTCAGTGCCAGGTGATGGCACAGGCAGCATCGGCCGGCCGAGGTCACTGTGTCATCCCTGCCAGCCCAGGTGTCACAGCAAGGAGGAGAGAGTGCACCCTGTGCTCACCCTGCAATACAGAGCAATACAACACAACACACATATTAACACAAGATGATAACCTTTTTCTATTTTCATTACATGTGGATTTATTGTTATAGGAAACCCAAACCAACAAAAGCACACAAAAAACAGCACTCATCTACCATTAACACCCCCTTCAGATGACACACGAAGTCACCATCCCTCTCATCACAACTGCTAAATTACACCCCAGCAATCATTGGTCCTCGGGAACGTGGTTTCCGGGAGCCTCAAAAAAATCCTCCTCCTTGACAAAAAAACCCCGGTCCCTGGACAGTCTGTGCCCAAACTTTGGTGATGAACGTCGCCTCACAGACTGACCGGGACCGAGGAAAAAAAAAAAACCAGCCGGGGGGGGGGGGGGGGAACCCAGCTGGGGATTTTTTATTCTAAATTTAAAAATGAGTTAAAAAACTTGAAAAGCAAAAGTCACACACACAAGGTTAAATCCAGTAATCCAGTCAGCATGCGCTGACACATGCGGAGACGAGCAGACGCAGACAGACACAGACACGTGCTCTCACACACGCTCACACGCTCTTCCCACTTACACGCTCGCTGCGGCCCTTACTCGAGACGCTGAAGAACGTGCTTGACACATCTTCTGGCTGCGCTCCTTGACGTCAAATGGTAGATTCTGGGGAAATCGGCAGCCTCAGGGACCTGTGAGACGACAGGAAGCGGTCAACGAGTGGCTATCTGACAGCTAGGACTTGTCTGCACTCTGGACCAGTAAGTTTTCTACCCAAAATCCCATAAAAGACAGATGAACAGTAAAGTTTTTATAACTCTTCTACCTAACTGTGACTACGTGCCCTGGCAGGGCAGCTCCAACCTTAAGTGGTACAGTATAAGTACACACAACAATGTAAGTCGATGCATACAGTGCAAGTGTACATAGAGTGTAGGTACATACAGTATAAGCCAGCACAGGTACACACAATATAAAAGCCAGGACTTGAGATAACTCGCTGGAAGATCAATTCTTGAGTCCTATACCCTTGAGAAGATGGAACTTATAGAAGTACTGCAGTCACATGAGGAGGGTGCAAGACACTCCCTCTAGCAGTCCAAGAGAAGGGCATGGAAAAAAAGGCACTACCAAAGCTGGTAGTGAGAAGGAAGATGGATGTGAACATCTTGTCCGTTTGAGACATTCCTGTCTCAAAGAGTAAAAATGTAAAGATGCCAGAAGAAGGGATATCCAGAAAGGAACGTGAGTAGAACACGGCCTATATGGCACAGAATAGTGCCGATAAAGCATCGAGACGTAACAAAGGCCTATGACATGGAAGACAACGGACACAGACACGGACAACATAACATAGACATGGGTGACATAACACAGAGACAAGTGGCAACTGCCTGGCACTGTCCCCTTAGGGACCCGAGATGCCTAGCGCAAGATGAGCCAGAGGCTGATGATGCCAAAGGAAAGGAAGCCCTATGACGATAGCACGTGATGATGAAATGTAACTCGTTAAAAGAAGTTAGTGCCAAAGCAGTTAAGAGGATGCTCGAGAGGCTCAGCGAGCCTAGAGAAGGAAGCCGAGGGCGGGTGACCGTGGCTATAGCTCCGGACCTGAAGGCGAGCTACTCAGGGGAAACATCCGTGACCATGTTGAGTCGAGGAAGGCGGACGACACAAAGTACACAAAAATGTGGAGATGGGTCGGAACTGCCCTGCCCAGCAAAGGCCCTGGCGAGGCTGAGGGGAAACCCTCTCCCTTTACTTCCAGACAGCCCACCCCACTACAGACCTCTCCGCTAAGCTGACAACTGATTGCCCTCTGTGATAGTAAAGGTTTGTCCCCTTCTCCCAACCACTGGCCCCGACACTTCGCTTTTGGAAGATGAGAGGACAAAATCCATCCTCGGTCGGACGTGGATGTTGAAACGTGCTCCGTGTGTGCCTCGGTGCTGTCCTTTCCAACCTTTGGCTACGAGGCTCCTCAGGGTACCTAAGACAAAACAGAAAAGGTGACTATTGCCCTCAAAAACAGTAACCCCCAGGGCTCCTCCGCACCCCTGCCCCAGCTCACCTCAAATCTTGATTTGACTCCAGAGGGTGCCCAGAAGATACCTGCGAAAAGAAAAGGTACACCCTTAGCATGCTGCTGTGTAACGCTCACCTATGAGTCAGCCTGCCTAAACCCCGACTCACCTGCCCTCCTCCGTTCCTTGGCATGCCTAGGGCAGCGACAGCACCTGCAAAGAAACAAAGCAGAAAAGCATGCTGAGACACTGTGAAAACACAACCTACAAATCTGACAAGGATGCCACACTGATACCTTAAGCTGCACACACCTGGAATGGGCATGCTCGGCCAGGATAGATGGCAAGCGGACCACCTAAAATAGAAAAAAAAAAGTGGAGATGCTTAGAGCTGCACCAGAAACTGAGACATCAGCAAAAACAACTGCTTCTGTACACTACTCAATGCTCACCTCGCCCACTCAGCCTTGACTGCTGCTCTCTGCTTTGACTTCCTAAAAAGTGAGACAAAGAAGACTGCTCTAACAGCCATCATTTATGCTCCCTCTGCAGAGACAAACAGTGACTGACCTGCGCGGGGGAATCCCCTCACCCAAGATGGGGGGCTCTGCCCTGGATTTTATCCTTCTGCACCTGAAAGAAAGGACAAAAGTCAAAGAGCTGCAGGCTAACTTAAGAGCTCCAGACATCTTGTGTCCACCTACAAATCCCACCTAGAGTCCAACTACACCCCACATTACAAACATCGAGTCCCCGGGACTTCTCCTATTGCACCAGGCTATGCAGCAGGGCAGAGCAGCTCCGGCACAAATGTGTGCGCAGACACCCGTGACACAGGACAGGACAAACAACGGGGACACAACAGGAACAGAAATCTCTGGGTAAGGAAAATGACAGCGAGCACCGAGAGGACGCAAAATTAGAAGACCGAGGTGAAACTGATGGCGGGCTGATGAAGTTCAGAGAACCCTGGAGGAACAAGATGCTAAGTGAATGATTTATTCCAAGAACTGCAAAGATGGATGCCCGAGAATCCTACGGTCAGAAGCCTCTACCTGTCCCCACATTCTTACAAGTCCTAATCCATCATAACAGAACCTTGCAGGGTGCAGCTGTCTGTACAGCTCAGAACAAGACCTGACAAGACATCTGACTGGATGCTTCGAAGAAGAGTTGCTATTCTGATACCTGTCTGAGCTACCGAGTTAAAAGTTCCATGGCATCGGTGCCAGGGCAAGGAACGCTGAGAGTACAGATGCTAAGACTGGTGCCAAGGTTTCTGACAGGCCCCTCAAAGGGCTATGATAAAAGACATGAGATATCCAACAACACAGAATACACAAAAGACAAGGGACACAATACACACCGGGACTGCTCTGCCCTGCTCACCTCAGCACTGGGATCAAAAGTGAGATTTTGCTTTTATGGGGCCTAAGGGGCCACTTCATGGACACTCCTCACCGCCAAAGAGGACTCAAACCCCCCCCTCCCAGTAATTCCCAAACCAGCACCCTGCTTTCATCCCCCATGGGGGTCGTGGCCCTCTACTTCTCTCTCAGACATCCGGGGATGCCGGTCTCAGGTGCGAAGAAAGGAAACCTCGTCAGCCGGGAAGGTCCTGCTGGCACCAGGCTGGTGTCTCTTAGACAGCTATATTAAAGAAAACCAAACATCAAGGCCGGATCGTGGCACCACATCGGCCAAAACCCCACAAGCCTGCGACTCACCCTTCTCCTAAGAAGGCCCGGCTCCTCGGGCCGCACGCTCCGGCCGCGCTCGGAGGCCGACGCCGTCGTCGTGGGGTACGCCTGGGTTAAGAGGACAGGAGGTGACGTGGCATTGCTGAAACCTGAGCGGACCCTCGCTCCTCCTCCCTACTTCCCTGACTCACCGCAACTCCACGGCAGTTCCTGATGGCTGCCTGGAACGCAGGGCTCGTGAGAGCGGCAAACCCGGTCCGTCGGCCCGTTGGGGATGGGAGCTTGGCATGCTCCGAGCAGATGGCCTAAGGAACAAAAACGAGAATGGAGACTTAGACTTGCCCCAGGAATTGAGACCTCAGCAACAAGCAAGGCTACTGCTCACTGCTCACCTTACCCTCTTGCACTTGACTGCTGAGATCCAGCTATACTTCCTAAAAATAAAGACAAAGAACAGCGCTGTAACAGGGCCACACTTGACACTCCCCCTGCACAGACAAATGGTGACGGACCTGCTCAGGGGAACCCCCTCACCCAGGAGGGGGTGCTCTGCCGTGGATGCAATGCATCTGCACCTGCAAGAGAGTTAGAACATATGTCAAACACCTGCAGGATGACTCAAAAGCTGCAAACACCTTATATCAATCTAGGAACAGCATCTAGAGTCCAAGTACACCCCACATGAAAAATTTCAACCCCCCAGGGCTTGTCCTATTACACCAGGCTATGCGGCAGGGCAGAGCAGCTCCGGCACAAATATGTGCGGACACCCGTGACACAGGACACACAGGACACGACAAACAATGGGCACACAACACGGACAGAAATCTCTTGGCAAAAAAGATAACTGCAAGGACCGAGAGCATGCCAAATGAGATGACCGAGGTGAGACTGATGGCAAGCTGACGTGGCTCAGAAAACCCTGGAGGAACAAGATGCTAACTGAATGATTTATTCCAAGAACTGCAAATATGGATGCCCGAGAATCCTACGGTCAGAAGCCTCTACCTGTCCTCACATTCTTTCAAGCCCTAATCTGCCATAATGGATCCTGGCAGGGCATAGTTGTCTGTACAGCTCAGAACAAGACCTGACAAGACATCTGACCGGATGCTTCCAAAGAGAGATGCAATTCTGATACATGTCTGAGCTCCCCAGGCAAAGGTTGTATGGCATGGGTGGCAGACCAAGAAATGCAGAGATCACAGAGGATAAGAACAATGCCAAGGTTTCTGACAGGCCCCTCAAAGGGCTAAGGTAAGAGACATGAGATACCCAAACAACACACAAGGCACGATAGACAAGGGACATAATACACACCGGGACCGCTCTGCCCTGCGCACCGCAGCACTGGGATCAAAAGTGAGACTTGGCTTTTATGTGGCCTAAGGGGCTGCTTCATGGACACCCCCCCACCTCCAAAGTGGACTCAAAAACCCATCCCAGTATTTCCCAAACCAGTACCCTGCTTTCATCCCCCCTGAGGGTCCTAGCCCTCTACTTCTCTCTCAGACATCCGGGGATGCCGGTCTCAGGTGCGAAGAAAGGAAACCTCGTCAGCCGGGAAGGTCCTGCTGGCACCGGGCTGGTGTCTCTTAGACAGCTATATTAAAGAAAAACAAACATCAATGCCGGATCGTGGCACCA
This sequence comes from Molothrus aeneus, assembly GCF_037042795.1. Lineage (NCBI taxonomy): Eukaryota > Metazoa > Chordata > Aves > Passeriformes > Icteridae > Molothrus > Molothrus aeneus. Next base: position 272,069 of record NW_027099232.1, read on the forward strand.
CATTGGCCAAAACCCCACAAGTCTGCTACTCACCGTGCTCCTAAGAACGCTCAGCTGCTCGGGCCGCACGCTTAGGGCACGCTCGGAGACCGAGGCCGTCGCCACAGGGGATGCCTGGGTTAAGAGGAGATGAGGTGATTTGGCACGGCTGAAACCTGAGTGGACCCTCGCTCCTCCCCCCTACTTCCCTGACTCACCACAACTCCTCAGCACTTGCCGGAGGCCACCAGGATGGCACCTTTAAATAGAAAAGTTCAGGGCTTCATCACCAAGTCCTGTAATGCATCCACAGGGCTCACATTTGCAGGAAACCCGGAGCATCGGCCGGCTGGTGACGGGGGCTCGGCATACTCCGAGTGGATTGCCTAAAGCGCACAAACGAGAATGGAAGCTTAGAGCTGCACCAGAAATTGAGACCTGAGCAATAACAACTGCTTCTCTCCACTGCTCACCTTGACTGCTGGTATCCAGATTTGCTTCCTAAAAAGAAAGACAAAGAACAGTGCTGTAACAGATGCATCATTTACACTTCTGCTGCAGAGACAAACGGGGCCTCACCTGCGCGGGGGAAACCCCTCACCCGGGATGGGGCCCTCTGGCACACATTTAATCCATCTGAATCTGAAAAAAAAGTTAGGACAAAACTCAAACTGTTGCAGGATAACTTAGGAGCTCCAGACGTCTTGTGTCCATCTACAAATCCCATCTAGAGTCCAACTACACCCCACATTACAAACTCCCAGGGACTTCCCCTATTGCACCGGGCTATGCGGCAGGGCAGAGCAGCTCCGGCACAAATGTGTGTGCTGACACCCGTGACACGGGACAGGACGCGACAGACAGGGGGGACACAACAGGGACAGAAAGCTCCTGGCAAGGAAAGTGGCTGCAGGGACTGAGAGAATGCAAAAGGAGATGACCGAGGTGAGACTGATGGCAACCTGATGAGGCTCAGAGAACCCTGGAGGAAGATGCTGGCTGAAGGATTTATTCCAAGAACTGCAAAGATGGATACCCAGGAATCCTACGGTCAGAATCCTCTCCCTAACCTCGCATTCTTACAAAGCCTAATCCGTTGAAATGGAGCATTGAGGAGCACGGCTGTCCGTGCAGCTCAGAACAAGACCTGAAAAGCCACCCGACTGGATGCTTCCAAAGAGAGATGCAATTCTGATGCCTGTCGGAGCTACCGAGTCAAAAGGTCAATGGTCTGGGTACCAGGCCAAGGAATGCAGAGATTACAGATGCTAACAGTGATGCCAGGGTTTCTGCTTGGCTCCTCAAAGGCCTAAGGTAAAGGACATGACACATCCAACCACACAGAACACTCAATAGACAATTGACACAGTACACACCGGCACTGCTCTGCCCTGCGCACCTCAGCACTGAGATCAAAAGTGAGACTTTGCTTTTATTTCCCCCCCAAGCCTAAGGGGCCGCTTCGTGGACACCCCTGTCTCCAAAGCGGACTCAGAAACCCCTCCCGGTGGGTCCCTGCCCTGCGCCCTGGTTTCATCCCCTCTGTGGGTCGTAGCCCTCTACTTATCTCTCAGGCATCTGGGGATGCCGGTCTGTGTCAGGTGCAAGGGAAGGCTGCCTCGACAGCTGGGAAGGTCCTGCTGGCACTGTTGTTAAACAGCTTCCTGTTGTTTCTTCGTCTGCTCCAATAAAGAAAACGAAATATCAATGCATAACCTCAGCAGCACATTGGCCAAAACCCAACAATTCTGCCACTCACTCTTTTCCCAAGAATGCCCGGCTCCTGGGGCCGCACGCTTCAGCCACACTCGGAGGCTGACGCCATCGTCGTGGGTACGCCTGGGCTAAGAGGAGACGAGGTGATGTGGCGCTGCTGAAACCTGAGCGGAGCCTCGCTCCTCCTCCCTACTTCCCTGACTCAACGCAACTCCTCGGCCATTGCTGAAGGCTGCCCTGGTGACACCTTTAAACAGAAAAGGCAGAGGCTTCATCGCCGAGTCCCGTGATACTTCCCCAGGGCTCGGGAGAGCGGCAAACCCGGCGCGTCGGCCGGTTGGTGCCTGGGGCTTGGCGTACTCCGAGCGGATTGCCTAAAGCGCAGAAACAGGAACAGATGCTTAGAGCTGCACCAGAAAGTGAGACTGGAGCAATAACAACTGCTTCTGTACGCTACTCAGTGCTCACCTTGCCCACCTCACCTTGACTGCTGATGTCCAGCTTTACTTCCTAAAAAGAAAAAGAACAGAGCTGTAACAGAGTCACACTTTACACTCCCCCTGCAGAGACAAACGGTGACTGACCTGCTCGGGGGAACCTCCTCACTCGGGATGGGTGGATGGATTTTGCCCTGGATTTTATCCTTCTGTGTCTGAAAGAAAGCGAGGACAAACGTCAAAGGGCTGCAGGATATCTTCACAGCTCCAAACATCTTCTGTCTATCTAGGAATATCATCTAGAGTCTGGCAACACCCCACAAACTGCCTGTCCCTGAGCCTTGTCCTCTTGCGGCAGCCTCTGCGGCAGGGCAGAGCAGCTCCGGCACAAACATGTGCAGACACCCGTGACACAGAACGTGACAAACGGGGGGACGTTAAACACGACACATTATACTTGTGGTGAGGGCCTCGAGGGGAAAAGGCAAAAGGGACCCCAAAGACACAGTAGGTAACACGGTACACCGGACAACACGACGTGGACCGGAACTGCTCTGCCCTGCCCGCCTGCACGCTGCCATCAAATGTGGAGTCTCTCCCTTGAGCTGTCCTAAGAGGCCCCTTGGAGAAGATTGCTTTTCCCTCTGCTAATTTTTCCATCTGTCCCAGGAACTCCCAACCCACTGCTCTCCCATCTCCAGGCCGTGGCCCCGACTTATCTTTTGGATGATCGGCGATGTGAATCCACGTTGCACCTGAAATGAGTCTGCCTCGGAGGGCCCCGTGATCGCCTGTTAGCCTCTCGGTCAGCTACAATAAAGAAAACCAAAACCAACGTATGAGTTCAGAGTTATGTGGGCCAAATCCCAGCAAGTCAGCTACTTGCCCTCTCCTGAGTGTGCCTGGCTCCTTCAGGCTCCACCTTCATCCTGATTCCAAGGGTGTGGCCTTTATTATGAGTGGCACCTGGGTTAGAGAAAAGCAAAGTTAAATGGCATTCCTGTGAGTGCACTGGATGACCTTGTGTGAGGAAGACATGGGAATGCCTCTGCTATGCTTCTGAAAAGCCTTGTGTGTGGGGGCCCTCAGATAAACACCCTTTCTCACCCTGCTGCCTGCAAACCCCCCTGCCCCCCAATAACTCCTAACTGGATACCTGCTCACCCTCCCTCTCCCAGTCACAACCCTCAACTCACCTGAAGCCTCAGTCTCAAACATCATTTTTGACACTGGGCAGATGCCTCCTGTGACATGATGAATCTGCTGAAAGAAGTGCTGTGCTTGACACAACCTGGGATCTCTGGAAGCTGTGCACCTCCTAAAAACAATAAAAACACAAAACAAGAACAAAACCAGAAATTGCAAATGCACTTTACCACCCCTAAACACAAAATCGTGAACTTAAATACTCCCTGTATTCCATGCCATTTTCTTCACAGGATCTTCCAAGCCTCTGTTGCTTTAGATGCCCAGAAACACCTGCTGAAAGCAAGCTGAGATAAGCTGAAAGAGCCTCTTCACTGAAATGACAGGAGAGCCCTTACCCCAGCACATCCCAGAGAGGGAATGAAGCCCCTCAGCAAAGGCTGGGGTTAATATAGCCCTGATGGTGCCGGCCTCCCATTCCCATGATGCCTGGGAAAAGGGAGGGGGCTAATCCCACTGAATATAAAAGCCCCCAGAGCAGCTGCAGCTGTTTGGCTCCTCTGACTCAAATTCAAAGGGAGGAAAGGCCTTGTTATAGAAGAAAGCTCTTCAGAAAAATAACAGCGCTTTCTTTTTTGACACAACTACTAGGAGCAGAAGAACAGAAAAATTCTAAGACATAAAGCAGTGTGTTTAGGTAGCATACCTAGATAAATTGGGTAATTTGCTGTTAACTTACATAATTTTTCTGTGATTAATAAAAGCCATCTAATAAATTAACACCCAAAACTCCAGCAGCCCAGCTGGCCCTACCAAATCTCTCTGTTGATACATACAGTAAACAAAACCAAAATCCCAGGAATACCTATCAGAAGTCTAGGAAAGAAACCTCTTGAAATTAATCCTACCTCAAATACAAACCAACCCGTCCAGAAAGTGAGCTTCACTCAAAAAACTATTTACACAGAGTTAATAAGACCAAGAAATAAAACAACACACCATATACCACCAACGAATACAACAGTGAGGGAAAAAAACCCACGTTTTTTTTCTTTTTTTTTTATTTCAACTAACTTCCTTTATTAGCTCGAACCAAAGATTTTGCCAGGGCTGTAACAACAACAACTTCTTTTTCTTCTTCTCCTTCTGAAATGTCCCTTCTCCTTCCCAAATTCCTTACAACTTCTGAGTTTAAATCCAAGCCAAAAGCAAAATTCGTGCACTTGTGAGTCCGGTGCTCCTGTCAGATTCTCTGTCTCACTGCACATCTTCTCACACTTTCAGTCTGAACGCTGTCCTGCCCTGATGAGTTTGACAGAAGAATTGGCACATGTTAAGAGAGCATTTCCCTCCCTGCCTCCCTCGCCAGAGCTGGTTTCCTTAGCGCATTTCAATCGATCCCAAGCCCGCAATGATGCGCGCTCACCTCAAGGCTCACAGCAAGCACGCAGCAGCTCAGGCTGACTTGGCTCCAGGGCTCCGTGCCTTGGATAGCTGAGAAAACTTCCCATGAGCCTCTGTCCCAAGACATTGGAATGCAAACCCAGCTCCGTCTCAGCGTCTCGGTGGGAGCCAGGAGCACATCTGGCTGAGCCACAAAAAATCCCTTCTTGGGCAGCTGCACTCTGCCGGAAAGGGGAAACACGTGCTAGTGTACAGCAGCTCAGAAACAATTCTTTTCTAATGTTACCTGCTCTACTTGACTGCTCGCTAACACAAGTCTCATTTTACCATTGCAGGGAGAACGCTGTAGGAAAATGTCTGATGAGCAGCCACAAAGGCCTCACTCCTGCTACACAGCCTGCAACACCCTCGGCAGAGCGGAGCAGCCAAATCACCACACTCTCCTTGCCATGGGCAAGGGTAGAAGATGACTGGGGGAGGCATATAAAAAGAAGGGAAACGCTCCTACAAATGCACAGCCATTTGCTTTCAGAAGCCCAGAGTTCAGGATCTTCTCTAGGAAGCCAGACATGACATGATATTTCTAAGATTTTCTTCTTCATCGAAGGAAATGTACGTACATACACGCTCTTACAAGTGTACCTACAGTTTTGGGGTTTTTTTTCTTCTGAAGCTCCAAGAATGATTTCCCATCTTGAGTCATTCAGAAGAAAGGGCCCCTGTGACTCAGGTCAGAAGGGCACCTGCGTTTTTGATCACGACAGCTTTTGGGTTTACCCAGTGAGCAGGAGCAGCCAGAGCTGAGGCTCAGCAGAGGCTGACCCCGGCCAGCCCCTTCCTCCCTTCCCTGTGTCACAATGACTTCCAGGCAGAAGGATGCAAAGCAGGTTTGTGTCTTTTCTCTACAGTGCCAATAGGTAAAAGATGTAGGCTTTGAAATAACTCATGACCCTCTCTTTGAACTCTCCCAAGGACAGCTTTAAAGAAAAGACAGAAGATTGCTGCTAAATCCATATGGGATAAGGACGAGAGCAGCAAGGAGGGCAGGTGTGTCCCCCCCGCAAGGGTGCACCCAGAGCCCCGGGCAGGGACGGAGTCACTGACTGCTCTCTGGGGACGAGACCCTCCCTGCAGGTGACACTGGCTTGTCCTCTCCCTGTGGCACAGGGACCTCCAGGCTCTATGACCAGCCTCATTTTGTCAGCATCCAGGTGCTGTGCTAGAGCCAGAGGGGTCAAGGCTTTCCAGAACCATAGGATCCTTGCGGTTGGAAAAGCCTTCTAAGGACATCGAGCCCAGCTGCTGCCCCAGCACTGCCAAGCTGCCCCCCCAAATCAGGTCCCTAAACACCACATCTTGACATCCTTGACATGTCTCCAGGCACGGGGACTTCCCTGGGCAGCCTGCTCCTATGCCTGACCACCCTTTCAGTGAAGAAATTGTCCCTCCAATCCAATCTAAGCCTTCCCTGCTGCAAGTTGAGGCCATTTCCTTTTGCCGTGTCACTTCTTACCCGGGAGACCTCGGTACTTCAACCTTACCTGCTCCTTCCCTAGGCGGTCTCTGGCTTGGCTGGATGAGAGGAGAAACACTCCCACCACAGGAATGGCACCTCAGGAGGTCCCACACCAAGGCCAGGGGGAGCAGCCGTCCTCGCCAGAGCTCGCACGTCGCTTCTCAGAGATTGGCTCTGCTTTTCCTCCCGGGCAGATCTCTGCTGAGTGCTGCACAATTGCCTGTTTGGAGGAGGGGGGGGAAAAGAGGTTAGCCAAGTTTTTTATCTAGACTTAGCTGATGGCTTTGCCTCCTCCTGACTTCCTTCTGCTACAAAAACAGCTGCCTTTGGACTTCTAGGGGCAACTTGCACGTCATGCCTGAAAAGGAGCTACAGAAAAGCGCCTCATTTTTAAAGCCTCAGCCAAGAAGACAGATAATTGCAGCTTCTCCATGCCCACTGCCTGCAGAGCTGGCAGGCACCAGGCCAGCTCTGCTCCTCCTTCAAGTTGTTCCCAAATCTGCTGGAAGAACTGAAGGCTACTTTGGCCTTCCATTGCTCTGCTTGTCCCGAGAAAGAGCTTTGAGTGTTGTTACCCCTCCAGAAAGGAAGGGCCTTTCTGTCTCACACGCTCGGTGACACAAGGCTACGCCAAGCTGCAGCAGCCTCTGCTCCAGGTGGGAAGGGCTTCCTTCCTCCTCTGGCACCTGGCTGGCACAGGGCATGCTCTATGGAAGCACGTCCCTGCCCACGGCGGCAGCAGCCTTGGAATGAGGTGATCTTTAGCGCCCCTTCCAACCTGAATTATTCCATGATTCTGTGAACTGAAAAAAGCGGGGAAAGAAATCTGTAAAGGTCACTAAATGCATCAAAGCACATCCCCATGGATCCAATCCTCAGCAGCCCATCCGGCCAAGGTCAGAGCTGCTCTCTGCCCACCGAGGACACGGCAAGCAGCAGGGACCTTTCTCCCACTCTCCAGCACGGAGAAGTGGGAAGCCAGAGGGAAGTTTACAGACACCGGGAGGCGGCGGCACGGGGCGGGACGGGGCGGGCGGTCTTACCTTGCAAAGCTGGCGGCAGAAAGGGCGGGCAGCGCCGCCGCCACGCCGGGATTTTCCGGCCCGCCGTCGCTTCCGCCGCCTGGAGAGGGGCGTGCGCGGGCTCGGGGGGTGCAGCCCCGTTCCGACGGCGCTCGCCCGCCCCCGGCCCGCGGAGCGCTGCGACCGCGCCTCCGCCGCCCGCCGAAAGTGGCCCCGCCGGGCCGCCCCTCCCCCGGCCATTCTTCTCAGCCATCGTGTCCCTTTTGCACTCCTGAATGTCTTTCACCCCTGCCGGCCATTTACCGAGCCCGCCCCGCCCGCCGCTCGCTCCCGCCCCTCGCCCTTGCCTCGCTCGGCAGCCGCGTCCTTGCCCCGCCCCCGGCAGCCAGCGGCGAGGGGCAGGGCTCTGGCTCGGGGGGCTGCAGTACCGCGCTCTGGCCACAGGGCGGCAGACTCCCGGGTCCGCGATTTTCCCGCGCTTTTGGCCGCCATTTTGAGAAGGTCAATGAAGCTCCGCGACATTGGCGACGCGACGCTCCCATGATGGCGGCCAAGAAAGGACCCCCCCCCCCCCCCCCCCCCCCCCCTCCGCCGAGAGAGGCGATTACTCAGATGGCGGTCAGAAACCCACCGAAATACGCCCGCCCGCGGCGCCGCTGACCCCACAGCCCATGCCGGGTACACCTGAAACGCAAGAGAAAATCTCGCCGGGACCACGTCGGTGCTCCGTGCAGGCAGTCCGGATACACACACCGCGGTCCTCCGGTTGCCCACCCTTTTGGCCGCCATTTTGAGACAATCAAACAAACTCCGCCACGCGCCACGCCCAAGAGGGCTGCCTGGCGGCGGCGGGCTGCAGTACCGCGCTCTGCCCACAAGGCGGCAGCACCGCCGCCCACCCCAGCCGGGGGCGCCGCGCGCCTTGGGGCTGCGGGCAGCCAAGGCGGCAAAAAAGAACAGGGGCGATTCCCCCCCGCAAAAAACTCCTCTAAAAATAAATGCCAAAAACCTGCCTCTTACCAAACAAGAACCAAACAAGCCCCCTTTCTTTCAAACCTTCTTTAAATAAATTTTATAGTTCTAGTTTCCCTAGTTCTATTCACACGCATATTTATACCGGACATTGATGTGTTACGTCATTTATACAATCTATTATGTCTATTCCTATTATCTGTATTTATTCATATTTTGTGGTTTTATCAATATCATTATATATTGATTGTATATTTCTAGACTTCGATCTAGATTTCTATCATACTTTTATTATTCAAAAAAAAAATCCCATCTCTAACCAAACAAATACCAAAAAACCCTTCTTTTAAACTATATTGAAATAGTTTTATATTTATAGCTTGCATAATTATATTCACATTTATAGTCACAGTTTATACTGATGCATTCTATTCATAATTACATCTCACATATATATTATTCACATCATAGAGATAAATTATTATTTTTATTATGTACCATATCTACTGCTACAACTTATTTTTTCTAATATTTTCAATTTTTATATCAACCTTGATGTATTCATGAGATATTTTTACAATTAGATTTCTACCTTTCTATTATTTGTATTTGTAGTTTTTATAATAAAACCCCTGCTTTTGCCAAATAAAAAACAAAACCATCCTTTCTTTTAAACTACTTTTAATAATATTGTTGTATTTATATTTACCCTATCTCTAATGTTTTATATATTATATCATAGTGATGTACTATATATATAACTATTTTATAGCTACTTCCTATAATATATAAGAAGATATATACAGTATCACTTGTATTATGTGTTGTATGGATTTATGTCACTTTAGATTTACAATCCTTTAATAATTTTATATCTATATCTGCATAGATTCGCAATACATTTCTATATTTAAAATTTCGTTTGAGTTGTGTTTATATTTATCATCTCTATTGATATATCTATAAACATACACAACGCTCTATTAAAAAATACAATATCTTATTGGAATATATCATGACTTATGTTACCTGTTAAATTTTAAATATAGACCGAATAGATCAAAATAAAAGTTTATTCCCATTTCTACTCATCTACTTGTTTTGTTTAAAGATAGCTATCCTTAGAATTTTACATTTAAAATCCATTTCCTAAATACAAGGACAAAACAAACAGCATCGAATTCCCAGCAATGTCTTCCAAAACCATCAAGATACCTCCACCAGCCAAACAACTGCCAGCGAAAAAAACACACAACACTCTTTTCACTGACAGTTCTCATCACATCAGAAAAATGGAACCAAACGAAAAGAAAACCCTGGAGAAACACACGCAGCAAATCACAAAAGCCTCTAAAAAAATCCAAAGCAACTCACTCAACTCCCAACAGTGCCACTGACCCTGAACGTTATTAAAAAAATAACCAAAATTCTACATCTACACTAACTCAAGGAATAAGCAATACTCTGTCAAAAGTACTTTAGAAAGCGAATTAACTAACGAAATAGAAAAAAAAAATCTCAACAACTAAAAAATAAGAAAATAACTACCCAAATAAAAAAAAAACTACTTAAAAAGACCCACCATATAAATACCCACGTTCCCAAAAATAAAACTGATCAACAACCACCAAATACGTCAAAGGACAACAAAAAATGAAAAAAAAAAGAAAAGAAAATACATTTGTAAAACAAAAGTCCCCCAAACCAAATCAACTTTAATTTACAACAAAAAAATTATTCCCAGCTGAAGAATAAACGCATAGAGCCTCATTCGATCAAAATAAAAATACCACCCAGAAATAAACACAAAGCCTAAAGAGAAACGCAACCATTAACAATATCTCCCAAATGATCCCGTAACAATAAAACATACACTACAATCAAACAAACCAAATAAATAACAGCCCTGGAAGACGATAAACACGAACGCAATTAGAGAGATTTTAAAAACCCCGCTGCTATTAACGACACGACGCCACCTCGACCCCACCGAAACAAACGCTACACGCCCACGCTAATAAAAGCCACCGCGACAGAATTAAAATCCGAGCCGCTGCTTCGCGCAACGACCCGTAGAAACCATTGCACACCTTTAAAAACAGAATAGCCCGGCAGAAAAAATATCCGACTACAGAACTCGATTCAAACCAAACCTTTATCGTCACCACCTGAACCGAGAACCGTACCGGTCAGGAAGAACGCCAGAGCCCTTAGCGCACACCCACTGCGACCCACACAAAACCGTGCGATCGATCCCTACAGAGCACCTCCGAACCACGACACCCAAGAACTTGCGGCAGCCGAACCCCGCGCTGCCGGCCCCGGACGGAGCGCGGCTCCCGGCGGCAAAGCGGCTCCTCCGGCGCGCAGGGGCGGCGCCGCCCCGGAGACCCCCCCGCCCCCGCCCGCTCCCCCTGCCCGGGGGACCCCGGCGGCGCCCGAGCCCCGCGCCCGGAGCGGACAGAGCGGCGGGCACCGGCCGGGCCGGCGCAGCAGCGCCCGCGCCGCCTCTGCCGCCCTCGGCCGGCCCGGCGCCAGCCGCCCTCGGCTCCGCACGGCGGCTCGCACCGGCAGAGCGGCTCCGCCGCTGCCGCGCCAAATTCCCCGTGCGCCTCGGCAACCGCCCGGCCCGGGCCGGCAGCGCTCCCGAGCGGCAACGCTCCGGCCCGGGCCGCGGCCACAAGAAGCGCCCTCAAATGCAGCGGCACAGCCCCGACTGCAGCCCTGCAAACGCTGCCAGAGCTGCGGCTTCCCGCAACTGAACCCCGAAACTGACGCCGCGGGCGGCGCTCACCTCGCTTCAACAAGGGCAAAGAAATGGGTTCTCCCCTTCAAGTTCATCCCCTGGGAGAGCAGAAAAGAAGGGGCTTTCCTCCAATGAAATCCTTCAAGCCGTGTGGAAAGGGGGATTTGGACCTCAATTCAAACCCTTGCAAAGGAGGGACACCAGCGCTGTCCCCTCCATTTAAACCTTAGGATGATGAAAATGGGCTGGCTGCCTTCAAATCAAACCCCTCAGATGACAACAATACTTTGCCCATTCTCGTTCAAATGGAACGCAGGGATTCCCTGTCACCCCTGGGATACCCCTAACAGCCGGGAAAAGGCAGGTTTTCCTTCAATCAACACCCTTCGAACCGCAGGTGAAGGCGGATCCCTCCCAGTTCGAACACAGACAATATTAGGAGAGTAGCTGCTTGCCTCTCCTTCATTTCTTTTGTCTTCACAAGCTCCGGTTTTGTTCCTGGGGAACCGGGGAGGGGGGACTGCCAAGATCAAATCGAAAAGGGAAAGGACCAAAGTCCCCGCTCCAAATCCACACGCGCTCACCCGTTCGGCTGCTGCTTCCCGGCACAAAGATTCGTCCCTCGGCACCTCCTTGAAGCGATGCTCCGCGTCTCCAAGCGCGTATCCAGGTGTTCGCCCGCCCAGACGCTGCGAGAAGCTCTCGCAGTCCTTCCATGAGACAGCCCCGGGAACCCCCCATGAACCCCTCTTCTCAGCAGCTCCATGCAAAAGGGAGCTGAGGCGAAGCCTCGCCCTAAAACAGCCTCGCCCCCCCCCCCGCCCCGGCAGGAGCCGGTCCCTCATCATCCTCACAGCTCACACCTGGCGCTGATGCCACTCTCCAACAGCGCCTCTCCCCGTTCAGCACACAGCCCGCTTCTCACAGACACAGAGCCAACAGAAATCTGCTCCGGGTGCTGGCTGTTCTTAGTCCGTCTGCTTCCACAATTCAGACACGGACGTGCGCTGATGGCACTGAGGGAAAGCTTTCCAGTGCACAAAACTGTCATTCTGGTAGCACGCTTTGAGACGCCTTCAGAAATAGCAGAATCAGCGCCACCTCCTAAGAGCCCTGCTGAGGAACCCCGCCCTCCTTGGGACACCCAATGCAGCAGAGCTCGAAAAACGAGGGCAAAAGTCAAGCTTGGAGTGGGAAAAGAGAATATAAATACAGCAGCCGTTAAAAAAAGCCTTCACACAGTAATAGTGGGAGCCGGTCACATTTCTTCTTTCCTTGCTCTCTGGAATGACATCAATACGAAGTAAAAAACCCACACGAAACCCAAGGCAGAGCTGGGATTTTACACGTCTTCCTTTTGGCTCTCGGGATGACAAGCGCCTCTTCCGGGACTGCGACACGATTTGGGCGCTGGCAGAGAACGGAGGCAAAAGGTGCCAGAGAGCCCCTTCTATCGCCTTCAGCCCCTGCAGCTGTTCTGAGGGTTCCAGGGCACAGCTCGGTCCGTTCCTAGATCAAAACCTCACGGCAATATCTTCAGAACTACTACCCATCTCCAGTCGGAACCTTCTACATTCCTGGAAACAAATGAGTGCGTAGAGAGGGTTTCTCCCCAGCTGAGTTTAGAGACCAATTCCTATTCTTTAGCAATACCTAGAAAACCGAACGCCTTGCCAGGTTTTAGCATCCTACACCCACTCACCCCTCCCTCCCTGCGCATTTGGTGGCAGCTTTGGGTCCCTCTGGGGGACGGCACCCAGCGTGACCCCCGCCCCTCGCCCGCCCCCCACCTGCTCCTGCACCGCAGTGGGGCTCCCTCTCCTGGGCACCTTGGGGTGCCCCCAACGGCATCAGAGCCCCGAGTCTTCACCCCCCCCCCTTTTCCTGACCCCCAAAGAAGGCTCAGAACGAATCCGACTGCCCTGGACAGCAGCGCAGCGCTTCCCCCAAGCCCTTCCCACACGTGCATGGCCCCAGCAAGGGATTCTGCTGCAACAAGAAAGCGGGGGCAGCCCCCAGAAGGCTTGAGGTTCCTGCCCAGCCTCGCTGTCACGGGCCGGGGGCAGCGAGAGAGGGAGCGGCACAGACGGCGGGGACGGCCCGGCACAGGGCGGGGGCCGCTCTCAGCGCGATGCCGGCAAAGCCGCAGCTCCGGCGCTGTCGGCCGGGCTGCTTGAGCGGCACGGGGGGATCCGCCGAGAGCCTCCGGCCCCGCGCGGGGACTCCTGCAAGGGCCCAGGGGCGCCGGGCTCCGACCCTCGGGGCTTTACTCTCCGGCAGCCCGAGCCCCGCGGCTGCGGGGCAAAGAAGGAAAGGGGGCACGGGAAGAGAGGAGCGAGAGCAGCGCATGAGAAAGGGCGGCGAGGGAGCTCGGGCTGCGCAGGAAAGCGGGACGGGAAGGGAAAGCCCGGGACGAGGCTGGGCAGAGGAAGGAGAGAGGGGGAACAGAAGGGAGTAGCGGGCTAGGGACAGGACAGGAAGGAGCCGGGTTTGTGGGGGGAGAGGGAATGGGGGAAAGGGAGCGAGAGAAGGCGAATACGGGGAGAAGGAAGGAGGGCTAGAGAGAGGGACAGGCGGGGAAGCCCCCCAGAGCCCCGGCTGCACCCCGAGCCCGGCCCGGCGCCTCGCCCTGCCCGGGATGCTGCGCTCGGCGGAGCTCGGCTCGCTCCGGAGACGCTCGGCTCGAGTCGGCTCTTGTCGCCTCAACTCGGCTCTTGGCGCCTGCATTCGCCTCTTCGGCAGAGCTCGCCTCGCTTCGGCCCAACTCCCAGCCGCTCTGTGCCTTCGGCGCGCCTCGGCTCCGCTCGCCCCGGTTCGCTCGAGGCCGTCAGGGTCGGCCGCTCTCGCCTTGCTTCGGCCGAGCTCGTGCGATTCCCCCGAAGGCGGCGGCGTTCGGTTGTGTTTTTAGAAATATCTTTCTCTATCGATTGTATCTTTCTATAGTTAGATTTATATTTCTAGAATACTTCTATTAATCCAAATAAAAACCCCATCTCTAACCAAATAAATACAATAAAAGCCTTCTTTTAAACGATATCGAAATATTTTTATACTTTGCATAATTATATTCACATTTATATTTATAGTTTCTTTTGATGCAATCTATTAATAATTGTATATAATATCTATAAAATTCTAGACATGTATTTAAAGTATTATTTATATTATGTATCGTATCTACTGCTGCAACTGATTTTTTTCTTCTAGTTTTAAACTTTATCTGTATGTATTTATGATATATTTCTAGACTTAGATTTCTACCTTCATATTCTTTGTATTTATCATTTTTATCATCAAAACCCTGCCTATTGACAAGTAAAAAACCCCGCTTTATTTAACGACTTAAAAAATATTTTTATATTTATAATTTTCATATTTCTGTTTATAATTTGCTCTCTAGTACGTGATAACATACCTGCTCCTGCACCGCAGTGGGGCTCCCTCTCCTGGGCACCTCGGGGTGCCCCCAACGGCATCAGAGCCCCGAGTCTTCACCCCCCCTTTGCCTCTAGTTAGAAACTACACTGGAACTTTTTTCTGGAAACAAAGACACGACCTAAATCCTCTCCCCATGTCCCAGACAGATAGATGTTCAGTTCTTAGTTGACTGGGCAGCAGTTTCTTCAATAGAACGAGAAACAATATGGAAACGTTTTAGCTACAAGCAAATAGGCAAATCTGAACAAGGTCCTGGTGGCCAGCCGCTGCAGTTATTTTGAAGCAATTTTTTAAACAATCAAATACTGATCCCACAAAAAATAAAGCAAAAAGCTGACTACTGGCTAAGAAAGAAGGAAAAATTAACTTTTGACGACAACAACAACATTCCAAGGACACAGGCTTGTTTCCAGTCTCATACCTTATTACTACCTCTCTTGGGAATTCTCATCGTGGATCCCAAAAGGAATAAATCCCTCAGCGTGTCCTAAAGCACCAAGGAGCTACCTACAAGTGAAGGTGGCTACTTTCAGTGCAGACACAGCTGATGACACAGCAGTAGCGCAGTTCTATGCTGCCCAGGGATAATACTGTCTCCTCTTCTCCAGCAGCTGACTCTCTCCTGCCATGGTTTCTGTAAATGCATCAGAGCACGACCTTAAACACAAACAGGCAAGAAAACACCATCAGAAGTCTTGCATGAAGCACTACAAGAAGGGTTCCAAGCAGAGACCAACAGAATTTCAAGGAAGCAGTATGCAATTAAACCACCTCAGACTCGTTCAAGTATCCGGCAGGTAGACGGAACCAAAATGGAACCATTCAGAAACGACAAAGAAAACCTCCCCAAGTATTTATACAGGAGTCCTTAACGTCAGAAATGGGATGACAGGTTATGTTCAGATAAGATGAATGTTTATTTGGATGTAGAAATAAACTTCTCTCATGGTCCTTTGCCAAAAAATAGAACCTACAAGTGAACACCTACACCTGCCTAAAAAGACCTAACGAGCCCCTGGCAGCCACCGGCATCAAAGCACAGGGGATGTTTCTAATCCAGGCTAAGGAGAACAACATCACCTTTTGTTCTCTCCAGTTTGTTTCCTCTGCAGTCCTATTTGCTCCTTATGATTTTTACACTCTCTGTATCTTCTCGGGCAGCGCTGAGTCTGACGACCGGGATACGAGAGTCCTTCCCTGCCCTACGGAGAGAACCAGGAAAAAAAGTTAAAAAAAGAACAGGGCAGTTTGAAGTTAATACTTCCGACGAGAAGCAGCACCTGACAAACAGAGTGAACAAAGCGTGACACCTCCCTGGGGACAGAAGACTTACAAACTCTCCGGGATTTACAATCCCAGTAACCAAGCCCTTCAGCACAGCAGCCAAGTGTCCCATTAGGTGGTGCTGCACCAAAGAATGATCCGAGAGGTTCCAAAGAGTGAAACGCACGTTATTTTCCAAAGACGTAAAATCGTGCAAAATAACAAAACTACAATAGATCTAAACTACAGGGCAAGAGTACAAGTGTTAACTTGAGGAGCTGGAACCATCCAGGTGAGCAACTGCTACCTGGATCCTCAACAGAGTTTGAGAAACCCTCCAGGATACAGAAGGGTTTTCCCCAGAAATTACACAGGCCGAGTTTTGACAGAAGTACACTTGCCAGATGCTCAGAAACGTCACCCATCCTCCTCCGGGTGTCCTGAGAGAGCTGCGAATGGCTCTCACGTGGTTTGAGCTGGTTCTGTAAGGGCTCAGGGTGAATTTCACCAGATGCAACCAAACTGGGCAACACCCAGTGGGACAGAAGGAACCCAAAGCTTGGGTAAGCAGAGCTCCAGCAAATACTGAGGAAACGGACAGAACAGGGTAACAAATAATAAACATACCTTTTTTTTTTTTTTTTTTTTCAGATGAGCAAAACAATTAAGGAGAAGGTGGAAAACTCACCATGACTGAACATTTCATCACCTGTAAGCTGACCATCCTTAGCATAGAGGACTCCAAATTTAAAATTCACCGATCCCTGGGAAATAAAACCAGATATTGTATGATAAACAGTCAAACAGAAGACGTAAAAATTTGTTCCTCTAAGGACTTTCATGTATGTACGTATCTTTGTATACATCCTACACATTAGAACATACATTTTATACCATCTCCCAATACACAATAATTTACCTTTAAACTTTGATAGTATAGCATAAAATCATGAACTTATATTGGTGATCTATTATTATTAAGTTGGTGCTTCAAGTTATTTTTGCTGTCAGGTTCAAAAAAACATTACTTCTTTTTACTGTAACGAGCAATTGATTTAGAAGTCATCAAAAGCCCATCAAAATACAAAGCTGCATTCACCGGACGGGTCTGTGAGCAAGAAGTAGTCAGGCTTGTACTCACCTCTTGCCCTTCAACAACCAATAAATCCTGTCAACAAAAACAGCATCTTCAGCCCCCTCCTATTAAAGATTCTACAAGGATGATGCTTTTATTTGTGTTTAGTAGAAGTTTGGATTTGAAATGGCCAGTTCAATGGAGAAAGAGACAGTTTAAGTAGTATTAGATTATTATTCTTATTATTATTATTATTAGCTACTGGAAGAAACAAACCAGTGGTATCCATACTTAATTACTTCTATTTCCAGGAAATCATAAAGAAAAAGAACCAAACAAAAAAAAGTCACTTCCTACCTTTTGTATCTCAGGATGAAAAATGTCTCTTGGGCTCTTCTCCAGTTTCTCCAGACTCCTGGCACTGAAATGCAAATGAACGAGTGCTTTAGAGGAGGGCAAGTGCACATTCCAACCCCGAACCACCAACCGATTGCAGTTACAGCGCTTACAAAATGAATCGTTCCCAGAGCCTCTGGGAAATGGAACGGTTGGTGCAACTGCCATTTCTTCCCCAAAATACTGACTTCCAACACTTCCTAAACTTAGTTTGCATTTTAAAAACAGAAATTAGGGAGACTCAGGGTGGAGATCAGGTTGAAATTGATTTCCTTCTAAAGCACAGGGCTCTGTTCCATCACCCTTCACTTTGGCTCCACACAGAATCACGGGGAGCATTTTAGGAGGGCTCAAGAACCAATTCTATTTCTCTCTTTTTTCTAGTTCTCTCTCTTCCTAAATCATTCAAGGCAAGTCAAATGAAAAAGGACAAGTTCAGCATCAAATGCACACTTTTCCCCTTTGTCTGCTCAAGAACAGGCTTTAAAACCACTTCTTGCTGCCTTCAACGATTAAGACTTGCAAAACAGTTTCACAAGTTTGATAGGTTTATCATAAAAACCACAGAACGCAAGCTCTGAATTACAGGAAAAGGTACACAGGCAAATATCTAAACTGATGGTGGCTTGTCAATCCATACCTTAATGGAGATTGCACTGAGAATGGTTTTGTGGGACTCCAAGGGAGACAGATTTTCTGAGTACCCTGAAAACAAGAAAAGCTGGGATATATTACAGGACATACCCACTTTTCTGCATATTCAAATAGGATTATTAATAAAAACAATTAAGTTAAAAAAGAAGGAAGAAAACCAAGGTAATTTTACTCAGCTATATTTACTGCCGATTTAGAGAAAAAAATAGTCACGGGTGCTGCAAAGAAAAAAAAAAAAGTGAACCAGAAACGCCTACAGTAGAACTTTAAAACAATTGCTTGGATAAAAGCAGCTCATGGAACATGAAGTAGAAAAAAAGCGAAACCAGTATCAGACCTGCCTATTTTCTCACCATTGCACAAGAAAAATCCGACAAGCGGTATAAAGGCACTGCCTAAAACCGATCCTAGGATGTAACCAAGAACAATTGAGGCATTTGCTAACCTAAACGGAAACCTTTTCCGGACCCTAGTGTCAAATCACACGTTTTGTCTTGCAGCAGCTCGAGGTTGGAGAGCATTTCCCCTGGGGGTCGGGAGGGTAGGGGCACCAGGGGCTGAGTTTGCGGATCGCACCTGTGCCAGCAGAAGGATCCAGCCCGGCGCTCCTTGCGCTCGCCATTCTCCGGGCCATCGCTGTGTTTTACTGCTCAGCGATGCCGCTCCATCTGTTTGCGTGGAAGAAAGAGCCACGAGCACTGAGGCACTCAGCAGCCGTGTCATTCCAGCCGCTCGTCCGCCCCCGCCCGCAGCAGCGGCAGCAGCCCGAGGGACACGGCTGCAGCTCGGCGGCTCCCGCGCCTCCGCCAGCCGCCGCACAGTGACCGCGGCAGCGCCCGGCGCCGCTCGCCCGGGGCGGCTCCTGCAGCTCCCGGCCCGCGGCAGCAAAGCACCGCCTGGCGCTCCGCCATCGGCGGGCGGCAGCGCGCCCCGCCCGAGCCGAGCCCCCGCCACCGGGACCGCTGAGCGAGGCCGAGGCACCGGGCGGACGCCCCTTCCGCGCCGCTCGGCTCCGTGCGGGCGGCCGGCCGGAGGCTTCGCCCCTCCAGCGTCGCTGCCGCGGCTCCGTCCCGCGCGGGAGAGGCGCCGGGAGCTCCCCGCGCCCAGCCCGCTCCCCCGGCGCGCGGCCGCCTCGGCCCGCCAGCCATTCACATGGCGCGTCGGCCGTTGCGTCAGACGCCGCGCTTTACGGCCGCAGGGCCTGCCGGGAGTTGTAGTCTCGGACTGACAGCCACCGCTCCGTTTTCCGCCACCGGGAGCTGCGGTCCCGCCGGGGGATCAAACGGCTCCTTCGCTCCTGGGCGCGGAAGCACCTTAGGCAGCACCGCCCCTCCCGAATGTCCTTTCTTTTCCACTCCAACTCTTTTTTCTGTTTTTCACTCTGTTTTTTCACCCCTTTTTCCACTTTCGCTCTTTCTTTTTCACTCTCACCCTTTTCCTTTTTCATTTTTTTTCTTCCTTTCTCTTCCTTCCTTTTTTTTTTCTTCCTTTCCTTTTTCCTTTTCTTTCTTTCTGTCTGTCTTTCTTTCTTTCTGTCTTTCTCTTTCTGTCTCCCTTTCTCTATTTCTTTCTCTCTCTCTTTCTTTCTTTCTGTCTCTCTCTCTCTTTCTCTCTCTTTCTTTCAGTCTATCTATTTCTTTCTCTCTTTCTTTCTTTCTCTCACTCTCTTTCTGTCTCCTTCTTTCTGTCTCTATTTCTTTCTCTCGTTCTTTCTCTCGCTCTCTTCCTGTCTCTCTCTTTCTTTCTGTCTCTCTCTATTTCTTTCTCTTTCTTTCTCTCGCTCTCTTTCTCTTTCTTTCTGTCTCTCTCTATTTCTTTCTCTCTTTCTCTCGCTCTCTTTCTGTCTCTATTTCTTTCTCTCTCTTTCTTTCGCTCTCTTTCTGTCTCTTTTTGTCTGTCTTTCTCTATTTCTTTTTCTCTTTCTTTCTCTCGCTCTCTTCCTGTCCCTCTCTTTCTTTCTTTCTGTCTGTCTTTCTCTATTTCTTTCTCTCTCTTTCTTTCTTTCTCTCCCTCTCTTTCTGTCTCTTTCTTTCTGTCTCTATTTCTTTCTCTCGCTCTCTTTCTGTCTCTCTCTTTCTGTCTGTATTTCTTTCTCTCTCTCTTTCTTTCTCTCACTCTCTTTCTGTCTCTATTTCTTTCTCTCTCTCTTTCTCTCTTTCTGTCTCTCTCTTTCTTTCTTTCTTTCTTTCTTTCTTTCTTTCTTTCTTTCTTTCTTTCTTTCTTTCTTTCTTTCTTTCTTTCTTTCTTTCTTTCTTTCTTTCTTTCTTTCTGTCTCTCTCTCTTTCTCTCTGTCTCTCTCTCTCTTTCTTTCTTTCTCTCTTTAATCATTTCTCTCTTTCTTTCCCTGTATTTCTAATCTTGGATTTCCATTCTAGCTTTAGAATAAAAAAGCAGCAGTAGAAACGTTCAGGCTACCGGGGAGTGCAAAAAACCCCAAAACGGTAATGATTTTAGGAAAACTATTTCCTCCATGGGAGCTGAAATTTTCTACAGCTGCAGGTGACATAGAGCTTTTATTTCTTCTTCTAGATAGTTGATACTTAATACTCTATTTATACAGCGCCCCCTGCCGTCTGCATGGGCGCACTGCAGGCACAGCGCCCCCTGCCGTCTGCATGGGCGCACTGCAGGCACAGCGCCCCCTGCCGTCTGCTTTGGCGCACTGCAGGCACAGCGCCCCCT
This sequence comes from Molothrus aeneus, assembly GCF_037042795.1. Lineage (NCBI taxonomy): Eukaryota > Metazoa > Chordata > Aves > Passeriformes > Icteridae > Molothrus > Molothrus aeneus. The sequence continues at coordinate 292,515 of NW_027099232.1, forward strand.
GCCGTCTGCATGGGCGCACTGCAGGCACAGCGCCCCCTGCCGTCTGCACGGGCGCACTGCAGGCACAGCGCCCCCTGCCGTCTGCATGGGCGCACTGCAGGCACATCGCCCCCTGCCGTCTGCTTTGGCGCACTGCAGGCACAGCGCCCCCTGCCGTCTGCATGGGCGCACTGCAGGCACAGCGCCCCCTGCCGTCTGCACCGGCGCACTGCAGGCACAGCGCCCCCTGCCGTCTGCACCGGCGCACTGCAGGCACAGCGCCCCCTGCCGTCTGCACCGGCGCACTGCAGGCACAGCGCCCCCTGCCGTCTGCACCGGCGCACTGCAGGCAGAGTGCCGCCTAATGACGTCACCCCGTCGACACGGCGCCCCGTCCCGGACACGCCGACTCGAGAGGCCGTCGCGATCTTGTGCGGCATTCCGTGACGGCCACGGCGCTGCCAGCCTATATGGCATAATTTTACGGCAGTCGCGCTTTACGGCAGTTTTGCGACAGTCGCGCTTTACGGCCCCTTTTGCGACAGTCGCGCTCTACGGCCCCTTTTGCGACAGTCGCGCTTTACGACACCTTTTACGACAGTCGCGCTTTACGGACCCTTTTGCGACAGTCGCGCTCTACGGCCCCTTTTACGACAGTCGCGCTTTACGGCCCCTTTTGCGACAGTCACGCTTTACGGCCCCCTTTGCGACAGTCGCGCTTTACGGCAGTTTTGCGACAGTCGCGCTTTACGGCCCCTTTTACGACAGTCGCGCTCTACGGCCCCTTTTACGACAGTCGCGCTTTACGGCCCCTTTTGCGACAGCCACGCTTTACGGCCCCCTTTGAGACAGTCGCGCTTTACGGCAGTTTTGCGACAGTCGCGCTTTACGGCCCCTTTTACGACAGTCGCGCTTTACGGCCCCTTTTGCGACAGTCGCGCTTTACGGCCCCTTTTGCGACAGTCACGCTTTACGGCCCCCTTTGCGACAGTCGCGCTTTACGGCAGTTTTGCTACAGTCGCGCTTTACGGCCCCTTTTGCGACAGTTGCGCTTTGCGGCCCCTTTTACGACAGTCGCGCTTTACGACCCCTTTTGCGACAGTCGCGCTTTACGGCCCCGTTTGCGACAGTCGCGCTTTACGTCACCTTTTGCGACAGTCGCGCTTTACGGCACTACCCTTTATGGAAATTTTATGGTACTTTACAGCACTTTACGGTTTTTATTTTGTTTTTAATTTATTTTTACGGTTTTTATTTTGTTTTTAATTTATTTTAAATTTATTTTAATTTTTTAATTTTATTTTTTACTTAATGTTTATTTTAAATTTTTCTATTTTTAAAGCTTTTTATTTTATTTTTAAAATTTTATTTACTTATTATTTTTAATTTTTCTATTTTTAAAGCATTTATTTTTTATTTTTATTGTTTATTTAAATTTTATTTTTATTTTTTCTATTTTAAAAGCTTTAATTTTATTTTTTAATTTTATTTTTTATTCTTCTATTTTTAAAGCTTTCTGTATTTTTCTAATTTTATTTTTTATTTTTTATTTTTCTATTTTTAAAGGTTTTTAGTTTTTTTTATTTAGTGCTGCCCAGACCAACTCAAGCGGGTGATTGTGGTGGTGTTTGAGGGTCTTGCATTACGGCACTACCTTTTATGGAACGATTACAGCACTTTACAGCACGTTACAGTTTTTATTTTGTTTTTCATTTATTTTAAATTAATTTTGTTTTTTTTAATTTTACTTAATTTTTATTTTTAATTTATATATTTTTAAAGCATTTTTATTTTTTTAATTTTATCTTTTATTTACTTATTATTTTTAATTTTTCTATTTTTAAAGCTTTTTTTAAATTTTATTTTTTATTTAATTTCTATTTTTACTTTTTCTATTTGTAAAGCTTTTATTTTATTTTTTATTTTTAATTTTTCTATTTTTAAAGCTTTTATTTTATTTTTCTATTTTTTATTTACTTAGTTTTAATTTTTCTATATTTAAAGGTTTTTATATTATTTTTTTTATTTTATTTTTTATTTACTTACTATTTTTAATTTTTCTATTTCTAAAGCTTTTTATTTTAATTTTTTAATCTTATTTTTTATTTTAGTTTTAATTTTTCTACTTTTAAAGCATTTATTTTCTATTTTTATTTTTTATTTAATTTTTATTTTTTTTTTTTTATTTTTAGAGCTTTAATTTTATTTTTTAATTTTATTTCTTATTTTCCTATTTTTATAGCTTTTATTTTATTATTCTAATTTTATTTTTTATTTATTTTTTATTTTTAATTTTTCTATTTTTAAAGCATTTATTTTATTTTTTAATTATATTTTTTATTAAATTTTTATTTTTAATTTTTCTATTTTAAAAGATTTTATTTAATTTTTTAAATTTAATTTTTTATTTTTTATTTTTCTATTTTTAAAGGTTTTTAGTTTTTTTTATTTAGTGCTGCCCAGACCAACTCAAGCTGGTGATTGTGGTGGTGTTTGAGGGTCTTGCATTACGGCACTACCTTTTCGGGAACTCTTACAGCACTTTACAGCACTTTACAGTTTTTGTTTTTCATTTATTTTAAATTAATTTTGTTTTTTTAAATTTTATTTAATTTTTATTTTTAATTTTTTTATTTTTAAAGCATTTTATTACATTTTATTTGGTGCTGCCCAAACCTGCTGTAGTGCATTTTTATACTTTGTAATACTTTGAAGTCATTTTGTTTTGTATCCCCATATTTTTCCCAAATGGTTTATCCCCAACTGTACCCCCCTCCTTCTACCTGTGTTATCCCTCTCCCGGGATGAGATCATCCCCAAATGCCCACCCTGCCTCTCTGTCAATCACTCAGCCTCCCATCCCCTCCATCCAGAAGTTTCGGTCCAAGTCGTCGAGTGATCAGCCAGAGGCCAGGGGTCAGCCCCCCAAGCCTTGCCCCATACGCTGTCCTGTATGTCTGGATCCACCAGCATCCATCCCTTAGGGTCACTTAATGGTTGGTAGGATGTTACCTACTTTTGGTTTCCACCTCCCTTTAAATGTGACCTTGACACATCTCCCGGGGCTCTCGGCAGGAGGCCCCTGAGGTGCAGGAGCTCCTTTGGGACTCCTAATAAAACCTTGGATTAACCCCTGCTAAGAGTCAGCCCTTTATCATCTACCGCTGTCTCTGGTGTCTCTTGTGCTGCACAGGGGCCCAGCCCAGGTGCCCTCAGCACCCTCGGGGCACAGAGAGTGTCTCCCCCCAGCCCAGGTGCCCTCAGCACCCTCGGGGCACACACAGAGAGTGTCTCCCCCCAGCCCAGGTGCCCTCAGCACCCTCGGGGCACACACAGAGAGTGTCTCCCTGCCAGCCCAGGTGCCCTCAGCACCCTCGGGGCACACACAGAGAGTTTCTCCCCCCAGCCCAGGTGCCCTCAGTACCCTCGGGGCACACACAGAGAGTGTCTCCCCCCAGCCCAGGTGCCCTCAGCACCCTCGGGGCACACACAGAGAGTGTCTCCCCCCAGCCCAGGTGCCCTCAGTACCCTCGGGGCACAGAGAGTGTCTCCCCCCAGCCCAGGTGCCCTCAGCACCCTCGGGGCACAGAGGGTGTCTCCCCTCTCTCGGCCGTGTCGGGGCTGCCCCCCCGGTGTCTGCCGACTCGGGACCGGCCGAGGGTTACTGAGAGGCTCGCACAAACCCGCTCGGCCGCTGATTGTGGTGATGAGGGTCCCCAGGACGAGGGAAGAGACGAGAATCTTGACTCCACCTTTCAGAAGGCTGAAATATTATTTTATCATCTCTATTATATTAAAAGAAAATGAGATATTAGAACTACACTAAAAGAGCAAGGAGACATCAGAAAGCTGGAAAGGAATGAATAATAAAAACCTGGGACTGCTCACAGCCCCGACGCAGCTAGACCATGATTGGTCATCAAGTAGAAACAATGCACAGGAGACCAATCCAAGATGCCCCTGTTGCTAAACCATCTCCAGCCCACACTCCACAGCCAGCAGATTGTTACTGGTTCCATTTCTGTTCTGAGGCTTCTCAGGAGAAAAATCCCAGCAAAAGGATTTTCATCAAACACGTCAGTGCCAGGTGATGGCACAGGCAGCATCGGCCGGCCGAGGTCACTGTGTCATCCCTGCCAGCCCAGGTGTCACAGCAAGGAGGAGAGAGTGCACCCTGTGCTCACCCTGCAATACAGAGCAATACAACACAACACACATATTAACACAAGATGATAACCTTTTTCTATTTTCATTACATGTGGATTTATTGTTATAGGAAACCCAAACCAACAAAAGCACACAAAAAACAGCACTCATCTACCATTAACACCCCCTTCAGATGACACACGAAGTCACCATCCCTCTCATCACAACTGCTAAATTACACCCCAGCAATCATTGGTCCTCGGGAACGTGGTTTCCGGGAGCCTCAAAAAAATCCTCCTCCTTGACAAAAAAACCCCGGTCCCTGGACAGTCTGTGCCCAAACTTTGGTGATGAACGTCGCCTCACAGACTGACCGGGACCGAGGAAAAAAAAAAAACCAGCCGGGGGGGGGGGGGGGGAACCCAGCTGGGGATTTTTTATTCTAAATTTAAAAATGAGTTAAAAAACTTGAAAAGCAAAAGTCACACACACAAGGTTAAATCCAGTAATCCAGTCAGCATGCGCTGACACATGCGGAGACGAGCAGACGCAGACAGACACAGACACGTGCTCTCACACACGCTCACACGCTCTTCCCACTTACACGCTCGCTGCGGCCCTTACTCGAGACGCTGAAGAACGTGCTTGACACATCTTCTGGCTGCGCTCCTTGACGTCAAATGGTAGATTCTGGGGAAATCGGCAGCCTCAGGGACCTGTGAGACGACAGGAAGCGGTCAACGAGTGGCTATCTGACAGCTAGGACTTGTCTGCACTCTGGACCAGTAAGTTTTCTACCCAAAATCCCATAAAAGACAGATGAACAGTAAAGTTTTTATAACTCTTCTACCTAACTGTGACTACGTGCCCTGGCAGGGCAGCTCCAACCTTAAGTGGTACAGTATAAGTACACACAACAATGTAAGTCGATGCATACAGTGCAAGTGTACATAGAGTGTAGGTACATACAGTATAAGCCAGCACAGGTACACACAATATAAAAGCCAGGACTTGAGATAACTCGCTGGAAGATCAATTCTTGAGTCCTATACCCTTGAGAAGATGGAACTTATAGAAGTACTGCAGTCACATGAGGAGGGTGCAAGACACTCCCTCTAGCAGTCCAAGAGAAGGGCATGGAAAAAAAGGCACTACCAAAGCTGGTAGTGAGAAGGAAGATGGATGTGAACATCTTGTCCGTTTGAGACATTCCTGTCTCAAAGAGTAAAAATGTAAAGATGCCAGAAGAAGGGATATCCAGAAAGGAACGTGAGTAGAACACGGCCTATATGGCACAGAATAGTGCCGATAAAGCATCGAGACGTAACAAAGGCCTATGACATGGAAGACAACGGACACAGACACGGACAACATAACATAGACATGGGTGACATAACACAGAGACAAGTGGCAACTGCCTGGCACTGTCCCCTTAGGGACCCGAGATGCCTAGCGCAAGATGAGCCAGAGGCTGATGATGCCAAAGGAAAGGAAGCCCTATGACGATAGCACGTGATGATGAAATGTAACTCGTTAAAAGAAGTTAGTGCCAAAGCAGTTAAGAGGATGCTCGAGAGGCTCAGCGAGCCTAGAGAAGGAAGCCGAGGGCGGGTGACCGTGGCTATAGCTCCGGACCTGAAGGCGAGCTACTCAGGGGAAACATCCGTGACCATGTTGAGTCGAGGAAGGCGGACGACACAAAGTACACAAAAATGTGGAGATGGGTCGGAACTGCCCTGCCCAGCAAAGGCCCTGGCGAGGCTGAGGGGAAACCCTCTCCCTTTACTTCCAGACAGCCCACCCCACTACAGACCTCTCCGCTAAGCTGACAACTGATTGCCCTCTGTGATAGTAAAGGTTTGTCCCCTTCTCCCAACCACTGGCCCCGACACTTCGCTTTTGGAAGATGAGAGGACAAAATCCATCCTCGGTCGGACGTGGATGTTGAAACGTGCTCCGTGTGTGCCTCGGTGCTGTCCTTTCCAACCTTTGGCTACGAGGCTCCTCAGGGTACCTAAGACAAAACAGAAAAGGTGACTATTGCCCTCAAAAACAGTAACCCCCAGGGCTCCTCCGCACCCCTGCCCCAGCTCACCTCAAATCTTGATTTGACTCCAGAGGGTGCCCAGAAGATACCTGCGAAAAGAAAAGGTACACCCTTAGCATGCTGCTGTGTAACGCTCACCTATGAGTCAGCCTGCCTAAACCCCGACTCACCTGCCCTCCTCCGTTCCTTGGCATGCCTAGGGCAGCGACAGCACCTGCAAAGAAACAAAGCAGAAAAGCATGCTGAGACACTGTGAAAACACAACCTACAAATCTGACAAGGATGCCACACTGATACCTTAAGCTGCACACACCTGGAATGGGCATGCTCGGCCAGGATAGATGGCAAGCGGACCACCTAAAATAGAAAAAAAAAAGTGGAGATGCTTAGAGCTGCACCAGAAACTGAGACATCAGCAAAAACAACTGCTTCTGTACACTACTCAATGCTCACCTCGCCCACTCAGCCTTGACTGCTGCTCTCTGCTTTGACTTCCTAAAAAGTGAGACAAAGAAGACTGCTCTAACAGCCATCATTTATGCTCCCTCTGCAGAGACAAACAGTGACTGACCTGCGCGGGGGAATCCCCTCACCCAAGATGGGGGGCTCTGCCCTGGATTTTATCCTTCTGCACCTGAAAGAAAGGACAAAAGTCAAAGAGCTGCAGGCTAACTTAAGAGCTCCAGACATCTTGTGTCCACCTACAAATCCCACCTAGAGTCCAACTACACCCCACATTACAAACATCGAGTCCCCGGGACTTCTCCTATTGCACCAGGCTATGCAGCAGGGCAGAGCAGCTCCGGCACAAATGTGTGCGCAGACACCCGTGACACAGGACAGGACAAACAACGGGGACACAACAGGAACAGAAATCTCTGGGTAAGGAAAATGACAGCGAGCACCGAGAGGACGCAAAATTAGAAGACCGAGGTGAAACTGATGGCGGGCTGATGAAGTTCAGAGAACCCTGGAGGAACAAGATGCTAAGTGAATGATTTATTCCAAGAACTGCAAAGATGGATGCCCGAGAATCCTACGGTCAGAAGCCTCTACCTGTCCCCACATTCTTACAAGTCCTAATCCATCATAACAGAACCTTGCAGGGTGCAGCTGTCTGTACAGCTCAGAACAAGACCTGACAAGACATCTGACTGGATGCTTCGAAGAAGAGTTGCTATTCTGATACCTGTCTGAGCTACCGAGTTAAAAGTTCCATGGCATCGGTGCCAGGGCAAGGAACGCTGAGAGTACAGATGCTAAGACTGGTGCCAAGGTTTCTGACATGCCCCTCAAAGGGCTATGATAAACAAC